>NC_087343.1:194284553-194587321 GCF_030014295.1 Loxodonta africana
GGAGCCCAGGAATCAGTATTTTTAAGTGTCCAAATAAGCGTTGTGTCAAGAAGTCAAATGACATACTGCATTGGGCAAATCTGCTGCAAAAAAAAATCTTTAAAGTTTTAAAAATCAAAGATGTCACTTTGATAACCACCTGATGCAAGTCATGGTCTTTTCAATTGTCTCATATGCATGTGAAAGCCAGATAATGAAAAGGGAAGACAGAAGAATTGATTGGAATTGTGTTAGAAGTGCATTAGAATTGTGGTGTTGACAAAGAGTACTGAATATAGCATGGGCTGCCAGGAGCACAAACAAATCAGTCCTAGAAGAAATACAAACATAATGCTCCTGAGAAGCGAGGATGGTGAGACTTTGGCTGGCTTACTTTGGGTATGTCATCAGGAAAGACCAACAGTTGGAGAGAGAGATCATGTTTGGTAAAGTTAAGGGTCTGTGAAAATGAGGGACCCAGTAGCTGCAACAATGTACTCAAACATACCAATGACCACGAGAATGGCACAGGGCCAGGCAATATTTTGTACTGTTATACATAAGGTCACCATGAGTCAGAGTCAACTCAACAGCCACTAACAACAACAATTACTGTGGGCAGTGGGGAGCCATGGGTAGTTTTAAGCTGTCAAGTGATGAGGTTAGCTCTGCATTTAGACATATTCCTCTGGAGGGGCAGAGGACGGCATGATAGAAGACTCAGTAAATGAGCCCCTTGTGCAACAAAGGAGGGGCAGAGGCCAACTTCCTAGTCCAAAAGGAGCTTTTCTACCCAGCTCCCCAGACCAAAGTCCACTGAGAATACTTCAGAAGACTAGGGAGGCTAGCCCCTGTCAAGCTTTGACCCAACTGAGCCTCATAGCTAGTAACCCTAGCCCATACAGCCAGGGCAACCACAGTGCACAATCCCAGCCCAGTAGTAATGGTGCTGCTTCCATAGCCTGGAATGGGGATGATGTCGCTGCCTCAGCCCTGTACACAGCCAGTCCTGAAATGAATGCTGAAGAGGAAACAGGGAGCAGGGCTTTTAGGCAGGTGGTGAGTTTCTTCCATCCCTGTTCAAGAGGGAGAAGCTGGCACGGCCTCTGTCTACTCTGGGACACAGAATTTGTCTGCAGAGGTCAGGGATTTTCAGCCAACTCAGGCCCTGGTCTGTGGTTTTCCAGCTGGACTCTGAGATGCCCTGCATTATGCTATGGATATTACCAGGTCTGGAGTGGAGAATAAACCAAAAACAAACAAACAAGCCAGTTGTTGTCGAGTTGACTCCAATTCATGACAACCCCATGTGTGTAAGAGTAAAACTGTGTTCCGTAAGATTTTCAGTGGCAGATTTTCAGAAGTAGATCAGCAGGCCTTTCATCCAAGACACCACTAAGTGGACTCAAACAGCCAACATTTCAATTAGAAGCTGAATATGAAAAATGTATTATTATCTCTTATGGTTTGTGAATTCTCACTTAGAGTCACTCATGCAGCTGTCTTCAGGTGGTGGCTGGGGTTGCAGTCATCTGAAGGCTCACCTGGGCTGGGTGTTGAAACTGGCTCACTCATGTGACTGGAGTCTCAGCTGTGAGGGTCGGAACAGGTAGGACAGGCTGAGTATCTCTCTCTGTCTGCATGCACCCTCCTTACAATGTGATGGTCTCAGGGTAGTCAGATTTCTTACATGATGATTAGCTTCCCCCAGAGTGAGCCTTCCAAGTGACCCAGATGGACGTTTCCAGGCCACTTAGGACCTACAATCAGAAGTTACTAAGTGTCAATTTCCCTCATTCTATTGGTCAAAAGCAAGTCACATGGTCACCCGAGATTCAAGGAAAAGGGACTACTTGTTTTTGTTGGTAGATGCCATCAAGTTGGCTCCTACTCATAGCAACCGTATGTATGACAGAATGATACACTGTCCAGTCCTGTGCCATCCTCACAATCGTTGCTATGTTCAAATCCATCGTTTCAACCACTGTGTCAATCCATCTCTTAGCGGGTCTTTTTCTTTTTCAATGACCCTCTACTTTACCAAGTGTACTGTCTTTATCCAAGGACTAATACCTCCTGATAAAATGTCCAAAGTATGTGAGGCAAAGTCTTACAATCTTCACTTCTAAGGAGCATTCTGGCTGTATTCCTTCCAAGACAGACTTGTTCATTCTTCTGGCAGTACATGGTATGTATATTCAAAGGGACTATACTAGGCATGAATACCCACAGGCACCAACCAAGAATGCCAAAGATGAAGAAACTGAAGATTTTTACCAACTTCTGCAGTCTGAAATTGATTAAACATGCAATCAAGATGTATTAATAATTACTGGTGATTGAATTGCAAAAGCTGGAAACAAAGAAGAAGGAACAATTGTTGGAAACTATGGCCTTGGTGATAGAAATGATGCTGGAGATCGCATGATAGAATTTTACAAGACCAATGACCTATTCATTGGAAATACCTTTTTTCAACAACATAAATGGTACTATACACTTGGACCTCACTGGACAGAATACACAGGAATCAAAGCAACTACATTTGTGGAAAGAGACTACAGAGAAACTAAATATCATCAGTCAGAACAAGGGTAAGGGCTGACTATGGAACAGACCATCAATTGCTCATATGCAAGTTCAAGTTGAAGCTGAAGAAAATTAAAACAAGCCCACAAGAGTCAAAGGACAATCTTAAGTATATCCCAGCTGAATTTAGACACCATTTCAAGAATAGATTTGATGCATTGAATACTAATGACCGAAGACCAGACAAATTGTGGAATGACATCAAGGACAACATACATGAAGAAAGCAGAAGGTCATTAAAAAGACAGAAAGGAAAGAAAAGACCAAAAATGGATGTCAGAAGAGACTTTGAAACCTGCTCTGGAATGTAGAGAAGCTAAAACAAATGGAAGAAATGATGAAGTAAAAGAGCTGAACTGAAAATTTCAAAGGGCAGCTCAGAAACACAAAGTGAAGTATTATAATGACATGTGCAAAGACCTGGACTTAGAAAACCGAAAGAGAAGAATATCCTTGGCATTTCTCAAGCTGAAAGAATCAAAGAAAAATTTAAGCCTCCAGTTGCAATATTAAAGGATTCTACTCTGTCCTATAGGGTCGCTATGAGTCGGAATCAACTCGACGGCAGTGGTTTTCTTTTTTTTTTTTTTTTATGGACAAAGTATTGACGGATGCAGGAAAAGAAGATGGGGGGAATGCACAGAGTCACTGTGCTAAAAACAATTGGTCGTTGCTATGAAATTTCAGAAGGTAGCATATAATCAAGAACTGATGGTACTGAAGGAAGAAGTCCAAGCTACACTGAAGGTATTGGCAAAAAGGCAAGGTTCCAGGAATTGACAGAATACCAATAGACATGTTTCAACAAACAGATATAGTGCTTGAGGTGCTATGCAAAGAAATTTGGAAGATGGCTACCTGGCCAATCAACTGGAAGCTATCCATATTTGTACCTATTTCAAAGAAAGGTGATCCAACAGAATGTGGAAATTATTAAACAATATCATTAATAGCATACACAAGTAAATTTTTGCTGAAGGTCATTCAAAAGCAGTTGCAGCAGTACATCGGCAGGGAACTGACAGAAATCCGAGCCGGATTCAGAAGAGGCCATGGAATGAGGGATATAACTGCGATGTCAGACAGACTTGGCTGGAAGCAGAGACTACCAGAAAAATGTCTATCTGTGTTATATTGACTGTGCAAAGGCATTTGACTATGTGGATCATAACAAATCAGGGATAACATTTTGAAGAATGTGAATTCTAGAGCACTTAATTGTGCTCATGAGGAAACTGTACTTAGGCCAAGAAGCAATTGTTCAGACAGAGCAAGGGAATACTGCATGGTTTAAAATCCAAAAAGATGTGTGACAGGGTTGTATCCTTTCACCAAACTTAGTCTGTATGCTGAGCAAATAATCTGACAAACCGGACTGTACAAAGGAGAACACAACATCAGGAATGGAGGAAGACTCACTAACAACCGTCAATATGCTGATGAGACAACCTTGTTTGCTGAAAGTGAAGAGGACTTGAAGTACTTACTGATGAAGATCAAAGATTACAGCCTTCAGTACAAATTACACCCCAGGATAAAGAAAACAAAATTCCTCACAACTGGACCAATAAGTAACATCATGATAAATGGAGAAAATGCTGAAATTGTCAGGGATTTCATTTTACTTGGATCCATAATCAGCACTCATGGAAGCAGTTGTCAAGAAATCAAATGATGTATTGTGTTGGACAAATCTGCTGCAAAAGACCTCTTTAAAGTGTTAAAAAGTGGAGATGTCATTTTGAGGACTACGGTGATCCTGAACCAAGCCACGGTATTTTCAATCACTTTATATGCATGTAAAAGTTGGACAATGAATAAGGAAGACCGAAGAAGAACTGATGCCTTTGAATTATGTCGTTTACAAAGAATATTGAATATACTACGGACTGCCAGAAGAACAAACAAATCTGTCTTGGAAGAAGTGCAGCCAGGATGCTCCTTAGAAGAGAGAATGGCAAGGCTTTGTCTAACATAGTTTGCACATGTTATCAGGAGGGACCAGTCCCTGGAGAAGGATATCATGCTTGGTAAAGTAGAGAGTCAGAGAAAGCAAGGAAGACCTTCGACGAGACGGATTGACACAGTGTCTGCAACAATGGCGTTCAAGCATAGTAATGATTTTAAGGACAGTGCATGACCGGGCAGTGAGCATTTTATTCTTTTGTAGATAGGATCACTATGAGTTGGAACCTACTTGATGGCACTTGACAGCAACAACATGGTTTATTGGAGACTATCTACCATATCAGTACCTAGAGGGTTTGTTTAATGTGGGATTTAATAAAGGAAGAAAAGATTTCTTGGAGTGGTTCCGTGTCAGAACCTCAAACACTGTGCTATGGGTTTAACACGCAAACTCATCCCCAATCAAAGCTATAAACAATGTCTAGCGTTGTCCAGAATTCCCTTCCAGCCCTTCCTCACCACAAAGAAAGCTATCTCTCTTCTAGACAGACCAGATCCTCCTCCATTTTCCTTTTCCGGGTCTCAGAATCCTTCTTTTGGATTGTTTCTATATATTTTTAACAGTTTTTTAAAAATGTGGAGTTTAGAATATTTTAAAGAAGGAAAATCCTTTCTCCTGATCTCTTATTTTCACCTTTCCTGAGGTCTCAGAATCCTTCTTTTGTAGTTGTTTCTGCGTTTTTCCAGTTTTTAAAAATGTATGTAAAGAGTTTAGAATTTTGTAAAGTAAAAGAAGAAAAAAAATTCCCTTTTCCTCTGACCTCTTATTTCCACCCTCCAGAGTGAAATCACTGTTAATAGAGTTTGATGCGTTCTCCCAGAAATTTCCTATATATTTAAAAGTATAAAAGAAATCCTTCTGAACACAAATAAGCTGGTACTCTACACAAAATATTTGAACTTGTGGTGTGTGTGTGTGTGTGTTTACTCAAAAAATATACTGGACATTGTTTCATATGTGCTCAGAGAGAGATCTCTTTCTTTTTCATGGCTGCAGAGTCTTCCACGACATGGGTGCACCAGTATATTGTTTTTAACTAGTCCCATGTTGATGGCTATTTAGACAGTTCCCAATATCTGCTTTTGCAGACATGACTGTCTGTCTTCTTTATGTCCCAGGGAGTTGGTTTTTTGTTGTTGTTGTTGTTGATTCTATGCCAATCTGTGCAGAGATGGCTACCTCCTAGTGTCAGAGCTGCCACTATTCATTGCAGAATTAATTGCAAATTGTAGTATTTCCCTCTTTGCATCTGCAGTCACTCTGAGTCATCTTTAAGGATGGTGTCTTTAGCAGCAAGGTTACCAAGGAGATTTTCACCCTTCGCTATGCTTCTAAGATGTCTTCTGTTTGTTACAGGTTTCCCAGAAATTGGGACTCCTTGGCACCCTGTGTGTTCAGCTCCATTTCCAAACTGCTTCTGGGTTCTTCCAATCTGTTCTCTTATGCAGTAGTAGCTATTAGCAAACAGTAGAAAAGTTTCAGACTAAAGTGAGACAGAAGTGAATCAAGTCTCAGCTTTGGCTTTGGTGAATGTCTTCAGGTGATTCACCCTCTGAACCTCAGTTTTCTTGTCTATAAATAGGTATAAATATAGCTGTTAACCCCAAGGTTGAAAGGGTGCATTCATATATTTATATGTATAAAGGGCTTACCAGAGTTCTTGGATGGTGCAAGTGATTAACCCACTTGGCAGCTAACCAAAAGGCTGGAGGTTCAAGTTCTCCCAGAGGTGCTTTGGAAGAAAGGGCTGGCAATTTACTTTCAAAAAATCAGCCACTGAAAACCATAAGAAGCACAGTTCTACTCGGACACACATGGAGTCACCATGAGTTGGTATCGACTTGATGGCAACTGGTAAAGGCTTATCAGAGTGCCAGGTGCCCAACAAACACTCAACGCATGCAGTTTTCTGTAGACACTCTTGGTGCAGCCTGGTGATTTTGGTAGGAAAAGTAAGTTGAAGAGCTGAAAGCAGATTTCCCCTTGGCCCAGCAGGTGTCATCTCTGCTAAAGCCAAATCCATGCTTTTTAACGTTTATGAACTGATTCGACTCCAAATATTTATGGACGTCCTACTTGGAGAGGCAACGGAGCACATTGCTTAAAAGCTTAGCATCCAGACTGGAATTCTCACACGCTGCTGGTGGAAATGTAAAAGCATACAGCCACTCTGGAGAAGAGGTCTGGCAGCTTCTCATAAAACTAAACAGAGATAAACCCTGTGACCCAGCAATTCCGCTCAGGAGTTTTTACCCAAAAGAAATGAAAACCTATGTCTGCACAAAGATGAGTACACAAATGTCCATAACAGCTCTACTCAAAATAAACCAGTTGCCACCTCATCAATTCTGACTCGTGGAGATCCCATGTGTGTCGGAGTAGAACTGTGCTCCATAGGGTTTTCGATGGTTGATTTTTTGGAAGTAGATAGCCAGACCTTTCTTCTGAGGTGCCTTTGGATGGAGTTGAATCTCCAGCCTTTCCATTATCAGATGAGTGTATTAACCACCCAGAGACCTCTTTATTCAAAATAATCTCCCCTCAGAACAACAATGTGGGAAACAGCCTGGGTATCCATCAACAAGAGAATAAATAGGCAGATTGCGGTGTATTCATACCCTGGAATGCTACTTGGTAATATAAAAGAACAAACTACCAATGCTCACAACAATATGAATGAATCTCAAAGTCATTATGCCAAGCAAAAAAAAGAGTACATGCTGTATAATATCATTTATGTAAATTTCTAGACGAGGAGAAACTCATCTGTGCTGAAAAAAATCAGAACAGTGGTTTTCTGGGGTGGGGTGGGGGGGCAGTGAGTATTGACTGGGAAGGGGAATAAGGGAAATTTCTGGGGAGATAGAAATGTTCTATATTTTGATAGGGTTTGGGTTAGTTGTATACATTTGTTACATTTCATCAAATGGTACATTTAAGACTTGTCCATTTCATTGTACATAAGTTTTATCTTAGGGAAAGGACTGTAAATAAGTTTTGAACTCCAGTTAACGATGCCCAGGCTGAAGTGTTTAGGGGTAGAGAGTAGTCTGATGTCTCTGCAACTTTGAAATGCTTCAAAAATAAGGTTAGTTGATGGTTGGATAGATGAACAGATATATGGTAAATAAGTATAGCAAGAGGAGCCATGGTGGTGCAGTGGTTAAGCGCCCGTTGGCTAACTGAAAGGTCGACAGCAAACAACAACTGAAGCATTTAGGGATGGGTCTCTAGGTGGCGCAAATGATTAAGCACTTGGCTACCAACAGAAAGGTCGACGGCTCAAATCCACTCTGAGGCACCGCAGGTGAAAAGCCTGGCAATCTACTTTCGAAAAAATCAGCCACTGAAAACCCTATGGAGCACAGTTCTACTATGACATGTATGGGGTCGTCATGAGTCAGAATTGACTTGATGCCAACTGGTTTTATTTTATTTTATTTTGGTTTTACGCAGGTGCTCACTGTTCAGATTTTTCAACTTCTCCATATGCTTGAAATTTTTCTTAATAGAATATGGTGGGGAGCAAGCATCCAGAACCTTACTACCTGGGTTTGAATCTTTATCCCATCCCTTCTTAGCTGTGTTACCTTAGACAAGTCCCTCAGCCTCTCTGTGCCATGCCTGTTTCCTCATCTGTTAAATGGAGAGGAAAACATTGGGCTCTTGTGAGGATTAAATGAGTCATTACACGTGAAGCACTTGGAACAGTATCTGCCACACAATAAACGCTTGCTAAATGCTTTCACTGGCCAGGCAAACACACCGCAACATTGATTGTATGCCTCTGGCTCCGAGGAAGTGTCGGTATAACCCTCTCCACCATCCACCCCAGACACAGCACGCCAGAAGAAAATGTATTGAACCTTGAAGTCCAAAAGCCCAGGGGCCTTAGACTAGTAGTTACGCTTCCGGAACTTCAACGTTCTCAACTTGAAAACGGGAATAATTCAAACTGCTCAAAAAAAAAAAAAAAAAAAAAACTTTCAAAGGCATTGCCATGGAGTCAGTTCTAACCCGTGGCGACCCCATTTGTTGCAGAGTGGAACCGCTCCGTAGGTTTTTCTTGGCTGTACTTTTTATGGAAGCAGATCACCAGGACTTTCTTTGGTATGCCAGTGGGTGGGTTAGAACCACCAACCTTTAGGTTAGTCAAGCGCCAACCGTTTGTGCCAAAAGCAACTGAAGCAGGGCTCAGTGAATGTTCACTGAATGCCTTGTCCCTAAGCCTAATCTGCACTCTCTGGTGACATAATCGGAAGGGACTGATTGAGCCCTGGTAACCTGTTGCAACCCCTTTTGCAGAAATGCTCAGCTGCAGGTCCGATTGCACAGCCCTGGACCCTGAGGCAGTTCATGACGGGGTGGTTGGAGGAGGGGTGGCGAGGGATCAGAATCGGGGAACAGGTGTGTTCACCCTAAAGCCGTGGGGCACCTCCTTTGCAGCTCCTCTGGGGATGTCGCCTCGGCTCTCCAGACCTACTGGCCATCCTAGCCAGGAGGCTGGAGTGAACAAGATTGATCCCGGAATCGCCTTCGAGGCATTATCCAGACCTATGTAGGACACCAATTATGCCGCCTCCCCAGCCCCAGACTGGCGGACCTCTGTGCGAGGACATGCCCTGGTAAATAAATGGACCAGAAGAGGCTGTTCACAATGTCAGCAGCCGCTTGTCCAGCGTAGGGTTACTGTAAAAGGTTGGGAGAGAGGACAGGGAGGGCCCAGTGGATTTCGCCTAATATACAAGGACTGTCTTTAGGAAACTTTGGGATCGTCTGTTAGGCCACCTATTAGGAATTAATTGGCGGAGGGGGGGGGGAACCCAGGGTAATCTATTTACTTATTTTTAAAGAAACCATGAATACTTAATTATTAAATTGTTAATGTCTTTTTAATAAAAATGAAATGGGTTTTGTTTTCCTCTTTCCTTTTCTCTTTCCCTCCCTCCTTCCCTTCCTTTCTTCCAGAAGCTTTTTTTTTTTTTGTGATAAAAATATGTGTGACAACATAGGGGCCTAGCAAGGGTAAGGAGCACCCAGGGCCAATCTCTGAATTTCACTCCCCATCCCCAATTTCAAGATGAATAAAAGCTGATAGCTGCATCGCATCAGCAGAAACGCCATCCGCTCTCTGGCCGGCTGCCGCAGTCAGGCGCCTTTTATATTTGTGGCACCTTGGAATGGCATGCTCCTCTTTGCCCGGCCCCCATACCTATGATACAACAGACACCATCTCAACAATTGCTACTTCAATTCAGTGACATTGATTACATTCTTCAAGTTGTGCAACTATTCTCACTGTGCTTTTCCAAACCATTTCACCACACTTTCCATAAACCAATACCCCCCTAGGCTAAAACTGCCCCCCTTTCGTTTTCCTCGCATCTCTGATAAGCACTAATAATGTTTGGTTTCTACTTAGTGACTGACTTGTTTCACTCAGCATGATGTTTTTAAGGTTCATTCATGTTGGGGCATTCATCAAGACTTCATTTCTCTTTATGGCTGAGTAGTATTCCATTGTATGTGTATGACACATTTTGTTTATAGACATTTTGGTTGTTTCCACCTTTTGGCTAAAAACGGTAATTTAAACAAAAAGTTCAGACTGCTTTGCAGGGCTTTCTAAAGCCTGCCATTCCATGATTTCCTAATTTTTAAATGCTTTCTGACTGGCTGCTTTGACTTCCTACAGAAATGGCCTCAACAACAGCAACAACAACAAAAATCCTCCATGGAAATTCATTGGCCTTTTAGGGAAGCAACTTCTCATCCTTGATATTAAAATCCATCTAAATTTCAAGAGGTTTTTAATTCATACACTGCTGATTCGTTTATTTCTGACCAAAATGCTGTTTTGAAGAGAAATTTGCAAACCCTCTCTCCCCACCCCCCAAAGTCTCTTTAGAGATCTTTTTAAAGTGCTTTGACACTGGAGGAGTGGAAGGGCCGCTCTGCGCTCTCTGGCTCTCTGTGTGTGCTTTTTACCCTCCTCTTGGCGACACTTAAATGGAATTCGAATCCCAAATGCCATGAGCTTTCCACTAAGATTAAACCAATAGGGAAGGCTTCTACGAGTGAGCAAAACGTGTGTATGCCTCTTGTTAATGAAGAGATTTAATGGTGGGTTGGGGGTACAATGCAGTGCCCTTTTCACCCCTGCTTGGCACCCTTCCTGTAACCCAGCTGGCTGCTGGCTCCCTACCTCTAATGGCTGGCATCCCCGTTCCACCCACCAATGCCGACACAGACTCAGCTGTATCGCCAGCTCCCCCTAAAAACACAGGCACACCAAACACATTGATATTTTTATTATGTGTTTTAACTGAAGATTTCTGGGGTCCCAGGGCAGGATCAAGGTCCCTGGGTGGAACGAGTGGTTTGCTCTCAGCTACTAACTTAAAGGTTGGCTGTTTGAACTCACCCAATGGCACTGCCAAAGAAAGGCTTGACAACCTGCTTCCATAAAGATCCCAGCCACTCACGGGGTCACTGTGGGTTGAGAATTGAATCAATCACAACATGTTTGGTTTTTGTTTTTATTTAGGGCGAGATCACATTGTGCTTCACACAACATCTGCGTGTTCATAAGTCTGCATTAGATATGGCCTCCCCAAATCTCCCCTTGACCCCGAGCCCCCAACCCACCCACCCCATCTCCATCTCATTTCATGTCAAAGGCAGTGTTGTAGAGTGGTCGAAAGTCACATCTAGGGATCAGAGTGTGAGTTCAAAATCTAGCTCCAGAACTCTCCAACTATATGGCCTTAAACCAGGGGCTTCACGTCTCAGTGCCTAAGCTTCTCCATCTGTAAAATGGGGATAATAAGGATGCTTATAGAATTGTTGTGAAGAAGACATGAGATAGTTCATGTAAAGTGTTTTTTGTGTCGGATGCATTTAGTAAATGAATAAATTAATGGACCCACCCAACTAAAAGGGCAACTTTGCATGCAGTGTGACTACAGCATGCTTTTAAAATATTTCTTCTCCTGCGAGAATCTCTGGTAAATGCAGTTGTCTCTATCTCATTTCATATGGAGAACCAAGGGTGCCTGTAAAGGTGTGCGTATTGCATATCTTGGAAATGGAACCAGCTTGGTTACTTTCTGAACTCCCCTTCCTGCTCTACTGCAATATTGGGGTACAAGGAGCAGCAATGCCCATATTGGTTTTCTCAGGGACCCCAAGCCAGGGCGGTCAGCCAAGCTGCCATGGTGGCCCCAGTGGAGGTGGCCCTGATAAGTGGCTTTGGAATCCTTTTAGAGGTAAAGTGCTATCCAAGTGCCATTTCGGATGTGAAGTCCAACCTCCAGGGCCCAGCCAGAGACCTGGAAAATTCATCCCTTAGCAACAATTGGCTCAGATGAGAAAAGGATGTGAGACTGTTATGGTGACCTTGGGGACACAGAGTTGGAAAACCACCAACAGCTACCAACTGAAAAGGCCCTGAAAGGCAGAAGTGTTTGTAAATAACTATTGGTTCTCCATGGTGTGAAGGCAGAGTGTGGGGGCAATGCCCAGTTTCTGGAATTAGACTGAGTTAGAATCCCAGCATGGCCAGGGACAGGCTATGTGACCCCGAGGAAGGGCCTTAACATCTCAACGCTTTACTCTCTTCACCTATATCACAAAGATTCTAAATCTTACTCTCCAATATTATTCCACAGATTAAATGATTAACATCTAGAAGTGCTTAGCACAGTGCCAAGAACAAAGTAAACGCTGAATAACCAGTAACTCTTGTTATTAATAATAAAGAACACTATCCAAAAATTCTTTCTGAAGACATGGAACTGTGCATCTAACATTTATTAAAATTCTCTTAAACAAATGTGAACCTGCCAGTACTTGCTCTGGAGAGAGAATGGCTTATACCTTAGCCACTCTCATTTAGTTGATTCCCCTGTCCACCTATTACACACACACACACACACACACACGCATGTACATTTACATGTGTTAGTTTGTGAACATACAATGCATGTAAACATCCATATATACAGAGTGCTTCAGAACTTGTCTGTAATATTAATGTGCCATTAATATTAGCAAAAACAGAAATGATAGTAAAAACTAGTCATTAAATGTTTATGTTCCAAGCACTATATTATATAACACAATAAACACACACACACACACACACTCACACTTTTTTTGTTCTATCCAAAAATGTAATGTAATTACTATTATCTAGTGTCAAATGTCTGACTCAGTGTTGCAATCTTCATTTTACAAATGAAGTCATTGAAACCAAGATGGATACATAAAGAAGTGAGATACATTAATGGCAGAGCAAAATTTAAACTCAAGCCTAAATTCAACACTAATACTCTTGTACTCCTGATACTCAGTCCTAGTTTCTGACATGAACAATTGAGTGGAGGATGGATGGGCGGATGGATGGATGGATGAAAGGGGTGAGTGGGCAGACAGATGGATTGGTGAACAAATGGATAGGCCATTTACGAAGACAAGGAACACAGGAGGGTGATAAAGGAGACGAGTTCAGCTTTAGAAATATTGAGTTTGTGGTAACATCCAAGTAGTCACATCCGAGAGGTAGGTGAGCACATAGGCCTAGAAAGCAAAAAAAAAAAAAAAAAAGTTTCTAGGCTGGAAATACAGGTTTTTAGCACTTTACCTCCCTGAGCCTCAGTTTTACCGTCTATAAAAATGGGAATAATAATGCCTTCTATGAAAGATTTCTAGGAATGTTACGCTGCATTTTAGAGTGGGATTTCCTGTTGTCTTACAATTGCTGGGGCTCAGATGATGAGAATCTGAGCATGTCCTGGGAGGCAGAGTGGAGAGTCCACCATGAATTAGCTTTTGAGAAAGGAAATGCAGAGGGAAATTCATTCTTTTTTGATGTGAGGAAAATTCCTTAAATAGAAAAGACCCCTAGAGAAAGGATGTGTTATTTAGTGTGCATGAGGGGTACATGACAAGTTGTAAATCCCTACCCAAATAATAGCTGCACATACCCGTAAATGTCACTATCATCCACCCAATGGCTCACTCAGATCAAAACCTATATGGGACATCTTAGATTCTCTCTTTTGTTTACTCTTCAGCATTCAGTCTATCTGCAAGTTATAGTGACTGTGTCCCCAACATTTATCCCGATGATGGCAGTTCTTTTGGCACAAAGGAGAAGCGCTGCCACAAAGCCTCTGGGGTCCCTGGCCTGCCCAGACCTGCCCTGCCCAATCCCTGCTTTCCTGTCTCCAGCTTAGTGCTGAGCCTTTGCAAGGCTGTCTCCTCACAGGGTTTCAGATGGGATGAGAGGTATAGGTCCCCTCTAATCTTGGTCCGTGTAAGTGCGTCTGGAACCTCTATTGTCCCCCTCCTGGGATTCATTAGGGGCATACCTCTTAGAAACACCCACTGTGAGTCACTCTCCTCTCTTCTGAATCTCAGCCTCATCTTGCCTGCAGGATGTTTACCAAGTCTGGGGTGGGACTGGGCTCTTCCTAGTCTGATTATGAAATAAACTGTTCACACTAAGTCATTCAGCACAGTGACTTCTAGCTTACAAAGACAAATTTTTAAGTTAAAAAAAATTTTTTTAAGCGTTTCCTTCTCAGAATTCCAGCCTCTTGCAATTATGATGTTGTTAGCTGCTTTCAAGTCAGCTCCTGACTCATGGCGACCCCGAGCATAACAGAATGAAACACTGCCTGGTCCTGTGCCATCCCCTGGTCCTGCACCATCCTTATAATCGAGTTGCAGATTGCATGTTGTGATCCATAGGGTCTTCAATGGCCAATTTGCAGGAGTATTTCACTAAGCCTTTCTTCCTGGTCCATTTTAGTCTGCAATTAAACTTCTTGCAATTATAAGTCTTAATTTTTAAGGTATTTATCTCTGTTAAGGGTTTCAAGAACTTGTTTTGGAATCTTCTAGCAATAATTTTTTTTTGGCTGTATGTGCCTCCCTCTTGAGTGCAGGGGACCTGCATCCTGGATGATGGCAGATGGGAAATGGGTCCACGGCAGCAGAGGGGAATGAAATGGGAAATAGCTCTGGTTAACATCTCAGAATATTGTTCTATTGTAATCGCTGGTCTCTCCAAGGGTCCATGAACTTTTTTTTTTTTTTTTTATAATAACTTTTATTAAGCTTCAAGTGAACGTTTACAAATCCAATCAGTCTGTCACATATAAGTTTACATACATCTCACTCCCTACTCCCACTTGCTCTCCCCGTCTTGAGTCAGCCCTTTCAGTCTCTCCTTTCTTGACAATTTTGCCGGCTTCCCTCTCTCTCTATCCTCCCATCCCCCCTCCAGACAAGAGTTGCCAACACAATCTCAAGTGTCCACCTGATATAATTAGCTCACTATTCATCAGCATCTCTCTCCCACCCGCTGACCAGTCCCTTTCATTTCTGATGAGTTGTCTTCGGGGATGGTTCCTGTCCTGTGTCAACTGAAGGTCTGGGGAGCATGGCTGCTGGGATTCCTCCAGTCTCAGTCAGACCATTAAGTTTGGTCTTCTTATGAGAATTTGGGGTCTGCATCCCACTGATCTCCTGCTCCCTCAGGGGTCCTCTGCTGAGCTCCCTGTCAGGGCAGTCATCAATTGTGGCCGGGCACCAACTAGTTCTTCTGGTCTCAGGATGATGTAGGTCTCTGGTTCATGCGGCCCTTTCTGTCTCTTGGGCTCTTAGTTGTCATGTGAGCTTGGTGTTCTTCATTTTTCTTTGCTCCAGGTGGGTTGAGACCAATTGCTGCATCTTAGATGGCTGCTTGTTAGCATTTAAGACCCCAGACGCCACATTTCAAAGTGGGATGCAGAATGATTTCATAATAGAATTATTTTGCCAATTGACTTAGAAGTCCCCGCAAACCATGCTCCCCAGACCCCCGCGCTTGCTCCGCTGACCTTTGAAGCATTCATTTTATCCCGGAAACTTCTTTGCTTTTGGTCCAGTCCAATTGAGCTGACCTTCCATGTATTGAGTGTTGTCTTTCCCTTCACCTAAAGCAGCTCTTATCTACTGATTAATCAATAAAAAAACCCTCTCCCACCCTCCCTCCCTCCCCCCCTCGTAACCACAAAAGTATGTGTTCTTCTCAGGTTTACTGTTTCTCAAGATCTTATAATAGTGGTCTTATACAATATTTGTCCTTTTGCCTCTGACTAATTTCGCTCAGCATAATGCCTTCCAGGTTCCTCCATGTTATGAAATGTTTCAGAGATTCGTCACTGTTCTTTATCGATGCGTAGTATTCCATTGTGTGAATATACCACAATTTATTTAACCATTCATCCGTTGATGGACACCTTGGTTGCTTCCAACTTTTTGCTATTGTAAACAGAGCTGCAATAAACATGGGTGTGCATATATCTGTTTGTATGAAGGCTCTTGTATCTCTAGGGTATATTCCTAGGAGTGGGATTTCTGGGTTGTATGGTAGTTCTATTTCTAACTGTTTAAGATAACGCCAGATAGATTTCCAAAGTGGTTGTACCATTTTACATTCCCACCAGCAGTGTATGAGAGTTCCAATCTCTCCGCAGCCTCTCCAACATTTATTATTTTGTGTTTTTTGGATTAATGCCAGCCTTGCTGGTGTGAGATGGAATCTCATCGTAGTTTTAATTTGCATTTCTCTAATGGCTAATGATCGAGAGCATTTTCTCATGTATCTGTTGGCTGCCTGAATATCTTCTTTAGAGAAATGTGTGTTCATATCCTTTGCCCACTTCTTGATTGGGTTGTTTGTCTTTTTGTGGTTGAGTTTTGACAGAATCATGTAGATTTTAGAGATCAGGCGCTGGTCGGAGATGTCATAGCTGAAAATTCTTTCCCAATCTGTAGGTGGTCTTTTTACTCTTTTGGTGAAGTCTTTAGATGAGCATAGGTGTTTGATTTTTAGGAGCTCCCAGTTATCGGGTTTCTCTTCATCATTTTTGGTAATGTTTTGTATTCTGTTTATACCTTGTATTAGGGCTCCTAGGGTTGTCCCAATTTTTTCTTCCATGATCTTTATCGTTTTAGTCTTTATGTTTAGGTCTTTGATCCACTTGGAGTTAGTTTTTGTGCATGGTGTGAGGTATGGGTCCTGTTTCATTTTTTTGCAAATGGATATCCAGTTATGCCAGCACCATTTGTTAAAAAGGCTGTCTTTTCCCCAGTTAATTGACACTGGTCCTTTGTCAAATATCAGCTGCTCATACGTGGATGGATCTATGTCTGGGTTCTCAATTCTGTTCCATTGGTCTATGTGTCTGTTGTTGTACCAATACCAGGCTGTTTTGACTACTGTGGCTGTATAATAGGTTCTGAAGTCAGGTAAGGTGAGGCCTCCCACTTTCTTCTTCTTTTTCAGTAGTGCTTTGCTTATCCGGGGCTTCTTTCCCTTCCATATGAAATTGGTGATTTGTTTCTCTATCCCCTTAAAATATGACATTGGAATTTGGATCGGAAGTGCGTTAAATGTATAGATGGCTTTTGGTAGAATAGACATTTTTACTATGTTAAGTCTTCCTATCCATGAGCAAGGTATGTTTTTCCACTTAAGTATGTCCTTTTGAATTTCTTGTAGTAGAGCTTTGTAGTTTTCTTTGTATAGGTCTTTTACATCCTTGGTAAGATTTATTCCTAAGTATCTTATCTTCTTGGGGGCTACTGTGAATGGTATTGATTTGGTTATTTCCTCTTCGGTGTTCTTTTTGTTGATGTAGAGGAATCCAAGTGATTTTTGTATGTTTATTTTATAACCTGAGACTCTGCCAAACTCTTCTATTAGTTTCAGTAGTTTTCTGGAGGATTCCTTAGGGTTTTCTGTGTATATAATCATGTCATCTGCAAATAGTGATAACTTTACTTCTTCCTTGCCAATCCGGATACCTTTTATTTCTTTGTCTAGCCTGATTGCCCTGGCTAAGACTTCCAACATGATGTTGAATAAGAGTGGTGATAAAGGGCATCCTTGTCTGGTTCCCGTTCTCAAGGGAAATGCTTTCAGGTTCTCTCCATTTGGAGTGATATTGGCTGTTGGCTTTGCATAGATGCCCTTTATTATGTTAAGGAATTTTCCTTCAATTCCTATTTTGGTAAGAGTTTTTATCATGAATGGGTGTTGGACTTTGTCAAATGCCTTTTCTGTATCAATTGATAAGATCATGTGGTTTTTGTCTTTTGTTTTATTTATGTGATGGATTACATTAATGGTTTTTCTGATATTAAACCAGCCTTGCATACCTGGTATAAATCCCACTTGATCAGGGTGAATTATTTTTTTGATGTGTCGTTGGATTCTATTGGCTAGAATTTTGTTGAGGATTTTTGCATCAATGTTCATGAGGGATATAGGTCTATAATTTTCTTTTTTTGTAATGTCTTTACCTGGTTTTGGTATCAGGGAGATGGTGGCTTCATAGAATGAGTTGGGTAGTATTCCGTCATTTTCTATGCTTTGGAATACCTTTAGTAGTGGTGGTGTTAACTCTTCTCTGAAAATTTGGTAGAACTCTGCAGTGAAGCCGTCCGGGCCAGGACTTTTTTTTGTTGGGAGTTTTTTGATTACCGTTTCAATCTCTTTTTTTGTTATGGGTCTATTTAGTTGTTCTACTTCTGAAAGTGTTAGTTTAGGTAGGTAGTGTTTTTCCAGGAATTCATCCATTTCTTCTAGGTTTTCAAATTTGTTAGAGTACAATTTTTCATAATAATCTGAAATGATTCTTTTAATTTCATTTGGTTCTGTTGTGATGTGGTCCTTCTCATTTCTTATTCGGGTTATTTGTTTCCTTTCCTGTATTTCTTTAGTCAGTCTAGCCAATGGTTTATCAATTTTGTTAATTTTTTCAAAGAACCAGCTTTTGGCTTTGTTAATTCTTTCGATTGTTTTTCTGTTCTCTAATTCATTTAGTTCAGCTCTAATTTTTATTATTTGTTTTCTTCTGGAGCCTGATGGATTCTTTTGTTGCTCACTTTCTATTTGTTCAAGTTGTAGGGACAGTTCTCTGATTTTGGCTCTTTCTTCTTTTTGTATGTGTGCATTTATTGATATAAATTGGCCTCTGAGCACTGCTTTTGCTGTGTCCCAGAGGTTTTGATAGGAAGTATTTTCATTCTCGTTGCTTTCTATGAATTTCCTTATTCCCTCCTTGATGTCTTCTATAACCCAGTCTTTTTTCAGGAGGGTATTGTTCATTTTCCAAGTATTTGATTTCTTTTCCCTCGTTTTTCTGTTATTGATCTCTAGTTTTATTGCCTTGTGGTCTGAGAAGATGCTTTGTAATATTTCGATGTTTTGGACTCTGCAAAGGTTTGTTTTATGACCTAATATGTGGTCTATTCTAGAGAATGTTCCATGTGCGCTAGAAAAAAAAGTGTACTTTGCAGCAGTTGGGTGGAGAGTTCTGTATAAGTCAATGAGGTCAAGTTGGTTGATTGTTGTAATTAGATCTTCCGTGTCTCTGTTTAGCTTCTTACTGGATGTCCTGTCCTTCTCCGAAAGTGGTGTGTTGAAGTCTCCTACTATAATTGTGGAGGTATCTATCTCGCTTTTCAGTTCTGTTAAAATTTGATTTATGTATCTTGCAGCCCTGTCATTGGGTGCGTAAATATTTAATATGGTTATGTCTTCCTGATCAATTGTCCCTTTTATCATTATATAGTGTCCTTCTTTATCCTTTGTGGTGGATTTAAGTCTAAAGTCTATTTTGTCAGAAATTAATATTGCTACTCCTCTTCTTTTTTGCTTATTGTTTGCTTGATATACTTTTTTCCATCCTTTGAGTTTTAGTTTGTTTGTGTCTCTAAGTCTAAGGTGTGTCTCTTGTAGGCAGCATATAGATGGATCGTGTTTCTTTATCCAGTCTGTGACTCTCTGTCTCTTTATTGGTGCATTTAGTCCATTTACATTCAGCGTAATTATAGATAAATAAGTTTTTAGTGCTGTCATTTTGATGCCTTTTTATGTGTGTTGTTGACAATTTCATTTTTCCACACACTTTTTTGTGCTGAGGCGTTTTTCTTAGTAAATTGTGAGATCCTCATTTTCATAGTGTTTGACTTTATGTTAGTTGAGTCGTTACGTTTTTCTTGGTTTTTGTCTTGAGTTATAGAGTTGTTATGCCTTTTTGTGGTTACCTCATTATATACCCCTATTTTTCTAAGTAAAAACCTAACTTGTATTGTTCTATATCGCCTTGTATCACTCTCCATATGGCAGTTCAATGCCTCCTGTATTTAGTCCCTCTTTTTGATTATTGTGATCTTTTACCTATTGACTTCCATAATTCCCTGTTATGTGTATTTTTTTTTTTTTAATTAATTTTAATTTGTTTGTTTTTGTGATTTCCCTATTTGAGTTGATATCAGGACGTTCTGTTTTGTGACCTTGGGTTGTGCTGATATCTGATATTATTGGTTCTGTGACCAAACAATATCCTTTAGTATTTCTTGTAGCTTTGGTTTGGTTTTTGCAAATTCTCTAAACTTGTGTTTGTCTGTAAATATCTTAATTTCGCCTTCATATTTCAGAGAGAGTTTTGCTGGATATATGATCCTTGGTTGGCAGTTTTTCTCCTTCAGTGTTCTGTATATGTCGTCCCATTCCCTTCTTGCCTGCATGGTTTCTGCTGAGTAGTCAGAACATATTCTTATTGATTCTCCCTTGAAGGAAACCTTTCTTTTCTCCCTGGCTGCTTTTAAAATTTTCTGTTTATCTTTGGTTTTGGTGAGTTTGATGATAATATGTCTTGGTGTTTTTCTTTTTGGATCAATCTTAAATGGGGTTCGATGAGCATCTTGGATAGATATCCTTTCGTCTTTCATGATGTCAGGGAAGTTTTCTGTCAGAAGTTCTTCAACTATTTTCTCTGTGTTTTCTGTCCCCCCTCCCTGTTCTGGGACTCCAATCACCCGCAGGTTATCCTTCTTGATAGAGTCCCACATAATTCTTAGGGTTTCTTCATTTTTTTTAATTCTTTTATCTGATTTTTTTTCAGCTATGTTGGTGTCGATTCCCTGGTCCTCCAGATGTCCCAGTCTGCATTCTAATTGCTCGAGTCTGCTCCTCTGACTTCCTAGTGTGTTGTCTAATTCTGTTATTTTATTGTTAATCTTTTGGATTTCTACATGTTGTCTCTCTATGGATTCTTGCAACTTATTAATTTTTCCAGTATGTTCTTGAATAATCTTTTTGAGTTCTTCAACAGTTTTATCAGTGTGTTCCTTGGCTTTTTCTGCAGATATCCTAATTTCATTTGTGATATCATTAAGCATTCTGTAAATTAGTTTTTTATATTCTGTATCTGATAATTCCAAAATTGTATCTTCATTTGGGAAAGATTTTGATTCTTTTGTTTGGGGGGTTGGAGAAGCTGGCACGGTCTGCTTCTTTAAGTGGTTTGATATGGATTGTTGTCTCCGAGCCATCACTGGGAAACTAGTTTTTCCAGAAAATCCGCTAAAAAAAACTGCAGTCAGATCCCTATCAGAGTTCTCCCTCTGGCTCAGGCTATTCAGATGTTAATGAAGCCGCCTGGGGAGGGTGGGGGAGGGAACAGAGAGATAGGAGAGTAGCACCTCAGAATATAGCCAGAGTTGCTTGTCTTGCTTGGAATGACTGTTATATCTGAGATTCCCGCGGGCGCGTCGCCTATGTGTGCTGGCTGTGTGGAGATTGCCCCCAGGGGGTCTGGCCCGCTGGAGTCACGGTCAGATCCTCCGCTTCCAGCCCCACGCCCAGCGTCAAGGCTCCCCTACTGGGACGGTGCACTCTCAACTCCAAAATCAGTCGCTGCCTCCCGGGGACTTCTCGTCCCTCCAGCCGCGTGGCCGTGCCGCCCCCGTGAACCAGGTGGGCCCCCTCCCGGGGTTAGTTCAGATGGGTGGAGTAGCTCCCCGTGCTTGTGCCGCGACCAAGTGTCCCGGCTGGAACGCTGTTCTCCCCACTCCAATACCAGTCACTGCCTCCCGGGGACTTCTCCTACCGGCTGCGTCCCACGCCGCCCGCGCGACCCGGCTCGTCCCCTTCCCGGGGTTAGTTCAGGGGGTGGAGCAGGTCTCTGTGCTTGTGCCGTACCTGACTGGTACGCTGGCTCCAGGCTCTGGAAACTATCGCTGCTTCCCCGTATTAGTTCGTTCTCCGTCTCTAAATCCGTGTTTGTTGTTCAGGGTTCGTAGATTGTTATATATGTGATCGATTCACTTGTTTTTCCGTGTCTTTGTTGTAAGAGGGATCCGAGGTAACGTCTGCCTAGTCCGCCATCTTGGCTCCGCCCCCCCCATGAACCTTTTAAGGACAAATGTATGATTGTGGTGGCCCTACTCTGAACCTCCAGGGCTGGCTCAAATGCTAAAGTGCACTGAATGAATTTCTTAGAGCATCTCAGTTATAGAGCCCTGTGTCTCCTCTTCAAATTCTCCTAAACCTCGAAGCTTCTAATTACATTTTAGCTTCTCTGAGGTATGAAGGAAAGAATAGAGAAGTAATCCTTATCTTTCTTTCCTTCTTTTTCAGAGAAACATGACAAAGGAACAATATATCTGCCTTTATCCAGTCATAGAGAATGCTGTTTATCATCGACACCTGCCGTCTTGTGGATATACCCTGTGAACCCAGAGTGGGGGAACGGCATTTGTGAGCAATGTGGCCCATCTAGAATTAGACACATTGACTCAATCAGCACAGAGGATTAGAGTTAGGGGAGATTTAGATTGCTGAGCACTTTAAAAAACAGAATGCCATTAACAGGGGTAGTAGAGATAATGGGGGTACCCAGGGAAGTGTAGCAGGGAGATCCAGCAGTAAACAGCAGTCAAGGAAAAGTGAAGGAGGGTGTGATGGCACTAAATCTGTCCCAGCCCCCAAACAACTGTGTCATCTTAGCTGTATGGGTGAGCAGAAATTCTGGTGATGAAAACCAAGGCCCCTCCCACTGGGCTCTAGAGCCTAGGCTGGCTCCCATTAAAATCAAAACCTTGTTGTCCCTTTGGTGCCTGTGATTCTTGCCCTGATGAAGGCAAGAAAAGCTATGTCCCTCATTCTCCAACCAGACTCTCCCAGCTCCTGGTCCTGGCCGTCCCTCCTGATCCCCACTTCATGCCTCCTCCCCTGTGTGTCTTATCTGCTCTCTTCCCTTCCAACCTCCAAAGGGGCTAGTCTCCCAGGCTGCAAACACTCTCCCACGATCCCATCTTTCCTCCTAGCTAACGTTCTCTTTTTTCCTTCTCAGTCAAGCTCAGAAGGGGTCTATATTCACTGTCACCACTTCCTGTCCTCCCTGCAGTGCACTGCCTTTCTGGTTTCTGGTCCAGAGACCCCCAAAAGACTGAGTTCCACACAGGGCCTGGCATGGAGCGGGCACACAGGAAATGTTACCTAGAGAGACAGGTGGATGGTGTCATGTTACCTAGGGCTACCACAACACAGATACCACAAGTGGGTGCCTTCAAATAAAAAACATTTGTTTTATCACAGCTCTGGAGGCTGAAAGTCCAAATCAGGGTCTTGGCCCTATCAGTTCTTTCTGTGAACCTCTCTCCTAGTTTCTGGTGTCTGCCAGCAAACCTTGGTGTTCCTTTGCTTGTAGAGAGGGCCTCACATGTCATCTGTCTTCCGCCACACGTGCGTCTCTGTGTCTATTCTGTTCTTCTTGTAACTTAAAAGGGATTAGTTTGAGGATCCACCATAATCTGGTATGATCTTCATTAACATAAAAAAGAAAAAACATATTTCCAAACAAGGGCACATCCACAGGGCCAACCCAACCAAAACCAACCCATTGCCGTCAAGTCGATTCCGACTCGTAGCGACCCTATAGGACAGAGTAGAACTGCCCCATAAAGTTTTCAAGGAGCACCTGGTGGATTCAAATTGCCAAACTTTTGGTTAGCAGCCATAGTACTTAACCACTATGCCCCCAGGGTTTCCTCCATAGGGCCAAGGGCCAGGAATTCACTTTTTGGCGGGGGGGGGGGGCACAATTCTTTCTATAACAGATGAGTAGGTAGATGGATAAGCTACCAAAAGATTTATTCAAGGTAAGTCTCTCAGAAGGACATTGACTTGATATTTTAAATTTTCTTTTGACAGGAGAAAAAAGATTAATTAGATTAAATTGCCTTTTTTTTTTTTTCTTTTTTTAAGCCAAACAGCTAAGTGGCACCTGTCATGCTGTGTAACAAGAACAAAGGTATTGAAACAAGGTGGGAGTGTTCCCTTGCCTCAGGCAGCCATGCTGCTCTGAACAGTAATTTGGGATCTGGGAGAGGACCTGGGGGTGGCAGCTTCTCTGAGGCTGACGGCAGCAGCCACCACCAGCCCTTGGTGAGGAGGCCAGAGGTGGGGGTTTTACGAAGGGCAGGTTCAGGCCCCATGTGCTGGTACCCCTTAATATTAGCTTATCCAAGTGTTACAATTGACTCAAAAAAGTCTGGGGATATCTTGAGTGTCTGTCAGCTATGGCAGGATGAAGTGAGACTCACAAAGGAAGTCCAGGAAACAGATAGAACTTATTACTCACATGTCCCAGAGACAGCAAGGTACAGCACACCATGACTTAGGGCCACATAAGAGGCTGCACTGGGGACAAGGCAAAAAGTTGGAACAAGATGGCTTATGTGTGTCAAGCAGGGTGGGGTTAGCTAGGTTTGCGAGCTTCCCAGGGATCAGAAGTTTTGAATCATTCTGCAGGCTCAGGGGGCATCGGAGGTGTCCCAGCTGTTGGGTGCCTGGTCCCAGTGCCCTAGGACAGGTGCACAGCAGCCCAGGAGTGCAAGAACCTGATCAAAATTGTGGTTGGAGAATGGGCTTAATCAGCTGCTTCAGAAGGGGAACAGATCTGCCCCCAGCCAGGGCCTCAAAACTGGATCAAGGCAGCATTTAATGGAAGAGTATGACTCCAAGGCACCAGGTGCTCTGTGTCCCTTGCTGAGATACACGGCTGAGAGCTAGCTGGGAAGACGGAGACTGGGTGGTCTCAGTGAGGAGGGCACAGGCTGCCCACAACTGCCGCGTCTGCACTAGTGGCAGAGGATGGGCCAAGGCCAGACAATTCTGATTACACTCCTGGCTGTCTACCTACTGTGTGGCGGAAGGCAGATGACACTCCCTCTCTAGCCACAATCTGGCCCAGAGGAAAAGAGAGGAAATAACTTCCACTGAATGGGGCTGTGGTGAAGGAGAGCAGATATCAGCTTCGGAGCCTGGCACAGTGCCCAGTGGATGTCTGTTCCCTTCTCAACTTCAGAATCCAACTCCCCAGGGAGCATGCAGGGTGCAACAATTTCTTGGAACCTAGTCCCTGAGACAGCAAGAGATGTGAACCCTGTTAGCTTTCCATTTACAGCACTGGGACATGAAATTTCAACTTCCTTCCCAGCTCTGCATTATTGTGGATTACTTGATTCTGCCATTTCCTATGTAAGGTTGGCCTCATTCCTTGGCCATAGGCTCCGTGAGGACTGGGGTTGGGTCGGCCATGGCCACAACTGGGTCCCCAGTCCTTGGCACAAAATAAGTCCTCGATAAGTTTGTGTTCAATATTCCTGGAATGGCAACCACAATAACTATTATTTGCTATTGCTTTGTAGTTTACAAAATATTTTTGCTACATAATCTCATCAAATACTATTGCTAATAAATGAAATGGGCTTTACAGTGTAGTGGTTTGGAGCACGAACTCTGTAGTCAGACAAGCTGGCTTTAAATCTTGGACTCAAATCCATACTTGCTGGATGTATGACTTGGGGTTAATTACTGTTCCTTTTCAAGCCTCACTTTTCCCACTTATAAAACGGGGATCACATTAAAATCCACTGGATAGGGTTCAGGGCAAAGATTGTTAAGGCCGTAGATGTAGAGGACTGTGTGCAGTGCCTGGCACATAGTAGGTGCCTCATACACATTACCTGTACTTATCACTGGCCTTATTGTACAGATGAAAAGTCTAGTTCCCCGAGAGGTGCAGGCAATTACCCAAGGTCTCATGAATTAGAACTGAAATCCAAGATTTTTTACTCCATTCTATGATTATAACAGCTACCGTTTGCTGAATCTACCGCCCATCTATCGGTTTGTGGCACTGTGGTGCTTGCATGTTGCTGTGATGCTAGAAGCTGTGCCACCAGTATTTCAGCAGGGTTACCCATGGGAGACTGGTTTCAGTGGAGCTTCCAGACTTAGACAGTCCAGGAAGAAATGCCTGACAATCTGCTTCTGAAAATTAGCCAGTGAAAACCCTATGGATCACAACAGGATATTGTTCAATATAGTGCTAGAAGGTGTGTCCCCTAGGTTGGAAAGCACTCAGACTCTACAGTGGCTGCAACAATAGACTCGAGCATACCAACTATCATAAGGGTGCATTTCATTCTGTGGTGCATAGGATCACCATGAGTCGGAGCCAACTTAAAGGCACGTAACAACAAGCACAACAATTTGTTGATTGCCTCCCATATGTCAGACACTCTGCTAAGCATTTTTCATAGATTATCTCTCGTAATACTCAAGACAATCCTGAAGAGTTCCCGTAATTATCCCCATTTTCCAGATGAGAGATAAAGTAACAGGGCCAAGGTCACCGAGTCCTTGAGTGGCAAAGCTAAAGTCAACACTCAGGCAGTTGGCACCAGAGCTCACATTCCTGACAATCACCTGCTATAGCATCTTACCTTGCGTGGTGTGCTGGAGCCAGCTGACCCACGAGAGCCAGCTGTTAAATACTCAGGAATTTTATTACCTGATTGTTAAATCATTGATAGCTTGAAATTGGTCATGGTGGGAGTATTCACATAACAGAAACTGGCAAACACTATAAATCAGGGATTTTTTTGTTTTGTTTTACTTAAGAGCTGGTTAAGGTCCCTGCGTGGTGTAAATGGTTGGTGGCTCACGGCCACCAGTGGCACTGTGGAAGAAAAGTCTGGCAATCTGCTTCTGTAAAGATTACAGCAAAGAAAACCCTATGGAGCACAGTTCTGCTCTGTAACACATGGGGTTGCCATGAGTCAGAATTGACTCAATGGCGACAGGTTTGGTTTAATGGATGATAATAGCTGTTGTACCAGCTCTGTCTTCTTAAACTCTGCTGCCTCACTTACACCTGGGAGATGTTTCTTCTCAATTCCAAGTTGCTGTTAGTTGGGAAAACTTTGGGGAAAAAAACACAGAAGATGAAGAAAGTTTTTCTCATCCCGACACAGTCAGGGCTGAAACTGTGTGGACTGATGAGGTCATCTAAGGTTTAATTGGTCCCCTGCCTATTGGTGGCTGCTCTACTCCTGGTTGGGAGGGGGAGTGTTTCTGCCTGCACTGATGAGAAGCATGTCCATCTTTGGCTGGTGCCTTCTGCTTTTCAGCCTGAGAAGGTGTGAACTGGCTGCTATAGAGCATAGTTAACACAGATCCTCCTGGCAATCCACAGAGAAGCTGGCATATTCATCCAGTTTTTATTCATATACTAACAAGCTTCCATCCAGTGCTTACCCTTGCCAGGCTCTGGGTCAGACACTGGAAATGCAGAGATAAGTCAAATCAGTCTCTGTCCTCAGGGGTTTCACAGTCTTACAAGAGTCAGACAGGCAAGAAACAATTTTGGTATTCCATAGAAAGTGTTAGACTTTTGATGTACCAGGTACAATGGTCACACCCAAGAGAAGAGAGGACTTGTATCAGAATGGAAGAACCAAAGATGGCATCACTCATACAGGAGTACTTGGATATTCAGGAACTGATGGATGGTTTCTAAAGAAGCAGTGGGTGGCGCCAATGGTAAACACACTTGGCTACTAACTGAAAGGTTGGCAGTTCAAGTCCATGCAGAGCCACCTTGGAAGAAAGACCTGATCATCTACCTCCAAAAAATCAGCCATTGAAAACCCTCTAGAGCACAGGTGGGGTCGTCTTGAAGCAGAGTCACTTGACTGCGATTTCTGTAGTGAAAATACTCCCACCATGGCCAATTTCAAGCTATCAATGATTCAACTACTAAGTAGTACAATTCCTGAATATTTAACAGCTGGCTCTTTTGGGTCAGCTGGCTCCAGCACACCACTCAAGGTAAGATACTATAGCAGGTGATTGTTAGGAACGTGAGCTCTGGTGCAACTGCCTGAGCGTTCACTCCAACTTTGCCACTCATGTTTATGGCAACTGGTAATGCTTCCCAAAGAAGAAAGGGAAAGGGCTTTCTAGACAGGTAACCAGTCTATTCAAGAACAGATTGTGCTGGATATCCTACCAGAAGCTTTGTCTATCTGGAGTCCTTGGTACATGTTGCCTTAGAGTTGCTATGAGTTGGAATCCACTCAATGCCAAAGGGCTTAGTTTTGGTTTTGGTTGCCTTAGGGAGGGTGAGGAGAGTGGAGAGATGGCCGGAGGCTTAATTAGTGGTCATGGTAATGAACACAGTGGACAGAAGACAGTTAAGTCAAACAGATCTAGGGATAAATCCCAGTTCTATCACTTACTGTGAGGATTCGGGAAAATTAGCTAAACTTCCTGAGCCTCAGATTCCTCTTTTTCAAAATGGAGATGAAAATAGTACAGTATTTGCCTTATGGGTTTAGGGAATATTATGATACATCTGGCACATAATAAGCACTGGGTAAAGGAGAACTTTTACTACTGACTAATTTATTTTGGTCAACAGTACCTCTGCTTTTGCACACATTTGTGCCTAAGGGAGGGAAAGTGTGTGTGAAGAACCAGATATTGAAGGGAGTGAATAAATATCCAAAAAGTTTAAATCCTGAATTTCTAAGCCAAAATTTCTGGAGGAAAGGTAACAATGCAATGCATTTGTTTTGAAACTAATGCCCAATGGATGGAGAAGGAATAAAGATTGTGGTGACAACTCTTAACTTTCAATGTCTGAAAAGACCTGGATGAAATTGATCAGAGGGTTGGAGCTGGTTTCTGAATTTCCTGTGGTCATTTGGTTGATGGACTGCTTGTCAATCAGTTCATGATCTCTCTCAGCAGCTGAGGCGTAAGCCTCACCTCTGGAGATAAGGAAATCAGGAGCCAGGGGATTAAATGGGCTGACATGAGGGAAAGAGAAGATGAACTATTAGGTCAAATGGCTCTGAGTCTTTGCCAGCCTGGGGCCAAACTATACAAATTCATTTGAATGCTTTATATTTTACTTGACTCACTTAATAATAACAGTAGTGATTAAAATTAAAACATTTTATGCCATTCATCTCTACCTATATGGGGAAGAGACTGAAGAGGACCACAGAGAAGAAGAGGAAGTGGGGGTTGGTGGGTGTGACCCTCAGTGTTGGCTGAAAAATATTTAGACCCATATGGGGGAAAATATTTGTTGGTGGATTTGTAAGCATAGTCTCCACCAAAAAAACAACAGAATTGTGCAGATGGTTAAAAAGAAGAAGAAGAAAAAAAAAAAAGAATAGGTCCAGCACTGTTCCTGAGTGTTATATCACCAAGGGGTTAGCTCTTATGTAGTAACTTGGTTTCTGGTTCAATTCCCTAATCGGCCAATTCAATTTCTTGGTTAGTTGATTGAGCCTTGATGAGGAGAAAGCTGAATGTTTAGTAAAGAGCTTTTGGGCAGTGGTATTAACTCGATAGCACATAGCTGTGTCCCCAAGGATCCTTTAGGACTAGAACGGAGAAGAGTGCAGGGGAGTGAGGGATCTGGGTTAGTCCAGCTTTATGGTGCTGGGTAGGTCACTTCCTTTCTCAGATCCTCAGTTGCCTCATCTGTAAAATGAGCAGAGTATCTACATCTTAAAGTTATGGGATTAAGTGAGATGTCTAGCACTTAGTAAATTCACAACAAATGTAAGCTGTCATTATTGTCATTAGGAGGCTATACATAAATCCAATGACAACATAAATGAGGCATTTCTTTGAAGTGATGCTTTTCTCACTGAACTTTGAGTCAGTCCAGTGCAGCAATTACTAACCTGTTCTATTTTTAAAAGAAGTCTTTATTATTAGAAACAAACAAGTATTCAGAGTCCATAAACCAGTTTGTTAAGTGGCTTGGAACAGCATATTTAAGACTAGAACAGCATATTTTAGTCTAGTAAGTGTGGAGAAAGGGAAAAAAGGGAAGAGAAAAATAATATTTATTGAGCATCTAGTATGTGCCAGGTGCTATCCTAGAAATTTTGCATGTATTAATGAGGACAACGAAGCCCAGAGGTGTAAATGCATTGCCGCGAGTCACCCAGCAGTAAATGGCAAAGTCAGGATCTGAACTCAAGACTGTGGAGCCCAAAACCTTTGCTCTGTTCACCTCTCTGAAAACCAGCCCTTAAGCCATGGCCCCTCCCAATCCACCTGACAGCCTTGTCCTGGGACTCAAGAGATTAGCAAGATGGAAGTCATATTAACACTCAGCCCAAAGATCCCAAACTCCCACCATGAGTAGCAGGCCCCAGATAGAAGCTGATCATGAAATATATTAGGCTCTTAAGTATGAACGGAACAGGTCAACAGGTCATGACACAAAAAGTGCCAGTATTAAGGCAGTCACCATGGAGATTGGTAAATGCACGCAAGTGATTCTGCAAATGAGCAGATCAGTGTATAAACCTTTTCACCTACTCGAAACAAGGGACATGGAGGAACTCAGACTAATCTCCGAGCAAGCACACAAAGCCTCAGGATTCCAGAAAGGGACTTGAGACAGTACAAGTGTTTAAGGAATAAATCAAGATTTCACTGCGAAGGTAGTTAGTGTTATGTTCTCTGAAATACAATTGAAGAAAAGAAAAATGATTTCCTGTTACATTTGGATTACAGCCCAAACTCCTCAGCGTGGCCTAGGAGGCCCTACATGACTTCGGCCTTTAAAAAAACACGCCAACTTTGTCTTGTACCCCAGTCTTGCACTCACCTCCCTCCAGTCATCACAGCAGCACTTTTTCTGTTCTGGAAACACAGCAGGCCCACTTACCCTTCATGGGCTTCACACTTGCTGTTCCCTCTGTGTAGAGTTTTCTTCAGGGGTATCTCCCAGATGAAGCCATTACTATCAATGGGTGTCAGCTCAAATGTCGTGTTCCCAGAAAGACTTTCTCTAACCACGATTGAATACAACCTTCCTTCCCCATCACTTTCTATCGTACACTTTGTTTTCTTTACAGCATACTGTGATTTGAAATATCCTTTTTTAGTTATTGATTTTTTGGATTTGCTGATGGAGTACAAATTCTGTGAATTTGGGGGCTATACCTGTCTTATTCATGGCAGTCACTGCCTAGGACAGAGCTTTGCATCCTGTAGGTGTTTAATAAATATTTTTGAATGAATAAAATTGTACCTATCAGTTTGGGATGAGGAAGGGGTGGAGAGATGTGAAAAAATCCATGCAGTTTTACACTTCTGTTTTGTTCTAGAATTTTGATTTCCAGTTCCCTACTCAAGTCCTGGGGACGGAGGGGGCTTACTGCTAAAACTCTCCCCTTCCGTGCAAGAGACCCAGGGTTGTTTCCTGGCCAACGCACCTCATGCACAGCTACCACCTGTCTGTCAGTGGAGGTTTGCGTGTTACTGGGATGCTGAACAGGTTTCAGTGGAGCTTCCAGAATAACACACTGTAGGAAGAGAGGCCTGGTGATCTACTTCTGAAAATCAGCCAATGGAAACTGTATAGATCACACAGGTCCATTGTGCGTGGGGTTGCCCTGATTTGGGGGCCGACTCAAAAGCAGCTAGCAACAACAACAACAACAATGCAAGTCCTAAAAACTTGGTGAATTCCTAGTCCTCTTCAAAGTCCAACTAAAGGTTAATTTGTCTATAAAGTCTCTCCTGCCACTCGCCTATTAGAATTAACCACTGACTTCTCTGTGCAATCTGTCTTGTGTCTACCCCTATTTTCACCCACCTCACACTATATTGTATTCATTTACTTATATGTCTGTCTCCCTTACTTGCATGTGAGTTCCCTGACGACAGAAACAGCCGTGTTTATCTTGTATTTCACAGCTGGGACAATGTTTGGCAAACATAAGAGGAGCTCAGTGAATGTCTGGGAAATAGATTGAATTGAAATGATTTAAATCACACTAGTGAAAACTAACTTTAAATGTCCGCAAGCTGTGAAGGATAGCCACCTAGCTTAATCCAATTTAACAACTATTAATCTACCATAATTTAGTGAAATGATGAGATTGCCCGGGAACTGAAGCTCATTCCGAATAAATCAAAGTGAGTTCTAGTCTTTAAACAATAGTTCATAAACTGGGGTGGGGGTTACTGGCAATCAGTTGCAATATATAATTAAAGGTGTAGCAGTGTTAGTATATGCACATAGCACCAACACTGTTAAGTCTTGTGCTGTGCCCTGGAGATTCAGGGTGGTGGGGTATTATCGGTGTAGTCACTTCCAAGTGTTGTGAAAGCAGAGCAGAAAAGGAAAACTACCATCATGGGGTCTAGAAAATCTTATGGAGAATGAGAGGTTTAATTGAGGCTTTGAAACATGAGTCTACTTCAGCCAGAGGAGAGGAGGGGGAGTCCTAGGCATTCCAGGTGCAAGAGATGGGACAGGGAGGACATGCACGGAGCACAGCAAGTCATCGGGGCAGCTGGAGGAAAGGTGTGGGAGAGGAGAGGTGGAGCCAAGACAAGGGGGAGACCTCAGAGGTCAGGAGTGGCTCAGACACTGAGAAAAGCAAACCTCTATCTGTTGCCACCATTTCCAGCTGAGTCTGAGTTGCTGGTTCCTGAATGATGGCGGGGCTGCTAGGAAGTTTTAGGAACGGAGTTTTCTCATCGTTGTGTGGAGTTCAGGCCTGCCCCAGTGTCCCACTATATTTTTATAGCTATCTCCTACTGATAGGCAGTGATATAAGGCGATGACATAAAGGTTCCGTTTTAAAGAAAATCTTTTTTTTCCCAAGTAAATCACTTAAAGAAGTAAATAATATTGGTGGGACAAAGTTATGTCTTAGCGTCCACAGCTATGACCAAATGTAGGCATAGCAAGGTGGCACAATGGCCGGAAGTTGGTGAATTACGAAATAAAGGATGTGACAGTGATTTGTACACAGTAGAGCAAACAGGAGCCACTGTCATTCAAATGTCAGGCTGGTGAGAGGAGGGTGTCCCCAGTCTATGCCCGTCTATGAAGTGCCTGTCCTACCCTCTTATAAAAAAGGGCATTGTATCTTTGAAGAGCAGCTCCCTTGGGGATAGAGTGGGAAGTGAACAGAAGAGCACAGAAGCAGATCATCTTGTCAACCATGAAGGCACGGTGGATGAAATCTAGACCCTCCTCAATCTGTGACTCTGGGTGTATCACCTTCTCTCCACCTGCCTCAAAATCCTCCCCTGTGCAATGGAATTACAGCACCTGCCATCGGGGCTTGTCTTGAAGTTCAAATGGGATAATGCAGTGCTTCCCAAGGGGCAGGCTGTGGAACATTCATGGACAAGAGATGATTTCAGATGGTACCAGATGTGGCGTTAACAGCCTTTCAGATTACTTCGAGGAGAAGGTCTCAACGCTGTGCTAGTATCTTTAATACCTCCTCAAACACTAGCTGATTCTCTTTTCAGAAGACTAAGGAGGTTTTGAACTCAGAGCTACACCATTTGTAAAGAGTGGCCATAAAGTTCCCATGCATGTTCACAAAGACACCTGCAGGCTTTCTTCTACTCCCTGCACACAATCTATTTAACCCCAGTTTCTCCTAGACATCTCATTTCATGTGGATTATTGGAAATCATTCAACAAAGATCTTGAGAACTTTTGTTTAAAGTCTTTAATTCTTATTAATTGGAATCTCATATGTACAGACTCTGTGGCCACTCTTTGGCTAGAATCCACTGGCATTATTTTGTTACCACTATATTTTTATGGAAACCGTGGTGGCCTAGTGGTTAAGAGCTATGGCTGCTAACCAAAAGGTCAGCAGTTGGAATCCACCAGGTGCTCCTTGGAAACTCTATGGGGCAATTCTACTCTGTCCTATGGGGTTGCTATGAGTTGGAATCGACTCAATGGCATTTTTTTTTTAATAGCTAACTGCTACTGATACTGATAGCCAGTGATATAAGGGGATGATATAAAGTTTCCATTTTAAAGAAAAGCTTTCTTTCTTTTTTTCCAAGTGAATCACTTAAAGAAGTAAATAATATTGGTAGGACAAAGTTATGTCTTAATGTCTACAGCTATGAGCAGATGTAGGCATGGCAAGGTGGCACACAAATGCAGAAGCTTAGTGAATTATGAAATAAAGGATGTGACAGTGATTTGTACACAGTAGAGCGAACAGGAGCCACTGTCATTCAAATGTCAGGCTGTGTCTGTCCTCTGGCTCCAACTCATTAATTGACCCATAATGGGAATGTGCCCAATTTCATAATTCCACAAACGGGGCACACAACACAGTCAGCAGCCCATGGACACCCAGGGTGGTCCGTTTTCCAATTCCACATGCCAGTGTTCGCCCAAGGGAAAGGAAGCAAGGGCTGGGGCTCTTCTGCTTAATGGCTGAGGTCTTAGACTTGGCAAAAGGAAGGTGGACTCCATTTTCCTAAAATAACTGCTAATTGGTTGAACTTGGCAATGGCTTCATTTGCCTCATGAGCACGGCCACAGAGTGGTCCGGTATGCAGGGATAATGAAAGGAGGTGGTTGCTGTCGCCTTGGATGGGAGGGGCCCTGGGGGGCTCTCATGTTAGCTGGCTTCTCATCCAGAGCCTTTGTTGGCCCTGAGAGCAGATGAGTCTAATGATCTCCCCTGAGGTGAATAGCTCAGATGAACTTCACAGAGGAACCCATGGGGCTGGAATCACTTTGATAAACTACAGAAACACCGAGAACCTTCAAGTTGGCCTTAATTTAATAGACAGAGTGGAAGTTCCAGCTTGAGTGTGAGAGAGTCAGATGTATATAAGGCTGGCTGGCAAACAGGTGCTGTGGCTCCGGGCCCAGTGCTGGATTAAGGAGTGGGAATACGTGGGGTCACCTTGATTCTGAATGTACTGGCAAAAGGGTTTTTTTGGTGTATAGGCAGCTGCATGAGGCGTAATGGGGTGCCAAATTCGATGTGTCAAAAAATTAATTTGACTAAAATATTATCAAAATGAACTAAATATCAAGTAGTCAACGTGAGTTTACATAGATGTTCTTAGTGGCACAAGTAGGGTGCATAAACCCTGCTGTAGAAAATACTCCCCTATTTAAGTAACTAAGCACTGTTTTAATCTTGAAGGAACAGTTTGCCACTATGCTAGGACAACACCAGACAATTTAGGAAGATGCATCACAAATGGCAGCCATGACAGCGCCCTGAATGAACCTTGGACAGAAGCAGGTGTGCCACAGGATCGCTGTACCAGACAGGTGGAGAAGCTCTCAGGAAGTGCTAATTGACATGGACGCACATGCTCCAAGGTCTGTATTAGTCCTCACTCCAACAGCAGCGATAACCTACTGTTGTGTGTCTCTGCCTATTCCTCCTGCATGACACTGTAGGAAATGAACATAAAGTGGCCCCTTGTGTCAATCGCCAGATGCATTTTATTATCCCCAGTTCCCTCATGAACTTCACTGGTGAAATAAAGTAAACCAACAAGTAGACCTTTTTTCTGTGCTATATTAAAAAGCCCTGGTGGCACAATGGAACCCTGGTAGCACAGTGGTTAAGAGCTTGGCTGCTAACCAAGAGACCGGCAGTTTGAATCCACTGGAAATTCTATGGTGCAGTTCTACTCTGCCCTATAGGGTCGCTATGAGTCAGAATCGACTCAATGGCATCAAGTTTGGTTTGGTGGTACAATGGTAAAGTGCTCGGCTGCTAACCAAAAGTTTGGTGGTTCAAACCCACCTATTGGCTCCAAGGGAGAAAGACCTGGCTATCTGCTCCTGGAAAAATTACAGCTTAGAAAACCCTATGGGGCAGTTCTATTCTGTCACACGTGGTTGCTATGAGTTGGAATCGACTCGATGTCACACAACAACAACAGTGGAAGAATGGAAGAGACACAGATTTAGGAGATGGAAGAATTGTGAGGAGCTGGGGGAGGAGATCAAGAGGTCCATGTTGGCCATGTTACCTTTGAGATGCCCATTAGATATTCAAGTGGAGATTCAAAGGAGGCAGTTGAACATCTGAGTCTTGATCTCAAGGATATATGCAGGCAGTGATATAAAATGGGGAGTCATAGTCATGTGACTGATTGAGGTCATTGTGGAAGAAAGGGTACATGAAGAAATTACAAATACCAATTGCCATCAAGTAGACTTCAACTTATGGTAATGCCAAATGTGTCAAAGTAAAACCATGTGCCATAGAGTTTTCACTGGTTGATTTTTCAGAAGTAGATTGCCAGGCCTTTATTCTGCCTCTAGGTGGATTCCAACCCCCAATCTTTCAGTTAGCAGCTAAGCATGTTAACTGTATGCACCACCCAGGGGGCACTTGAAGAAAAGAGGACGTCAAACAGAGCCATGTGGCATTCCAACTTGGAGAATTTGAGGAGAGAGTAGGAAGAGCCAAAAAGAAGACTGAGAAGGAGCTGCTGGTGGAACGGGAGGAAACCAGGGGAGTGTGGGGTTGCAGAAACCAGGAGGACAAAGTGTTGGGAGGGAATGAGTCAGATGTTCCTAAGAGGTTGAGTAAGACAAGGATAGGCAACTGACTATGGCATTTGGTAACACGGAGATCACCTTGACAACGCTGGGCCCTCTCTGCATCACCTCGCCCCTCCAGGTAAGCTTTTGAGATGCCAGGACAACCCACTAACCCAGGTGTGAATGTCGCACCAGCACATGGGCCCTTTTCCTGCTGGACTGTGGGAGAGAAAGGTGAACTCAGGTAAAAACTCCTGAGCTTGGTGGTCCTGCAGGCTGCCATCTACCACCAAGCCCTTCCCTTCTCCCCTTCTCACCACACAACCCCTGCTCTAGGGGACTTCTGGAATGTTCCCAGCCTGTGTGGCAGAGGCAGGTTCACAGAATAAAACGTTTACTTACTCTTGGCTGAAGTTGTACTCGGTAAAAAATTCCAAAAGGCTTCCTTAATAGTTGTTCATTTATCTAAAAAATTAAAGTACTGTGGGTATTTCCCTGAAAATAAATAATCCAGGCATGCTGTGTTTCTATTTGTAATATGCCAACAGTGTCAGACAATTTTTCAAAGTTATAAATAACACTTGGGGAGGCTGATTCCAAGAAGTCATTTGCTTTGGGAAACATTGGAGTTGAACTTCTTGGAAACATTGAATATCTAAATGCTGATATCAGAGTTTGATTTTTGTGATAACAGAAGAATTCATTTCTGCTTTATTTTGTGAGTTTCAAAAACCCAGAGCACAACAAAGTTGTTTGCATTGACTAAAATGACTGATATCATATACTGGACCACAAATTCTTTCTTTCTGAGAGTGAAAATAAGTTCCCACAAATTTAGAAAAAGACAGATTGTTCTGAAGCCATGGTAACACGCAGCCATTGGAATAGGTTTCAAACTTGCTCTATTGATCAGCAACGATTGGCCTGAGTGAACATGCTTTTGCAAGCCGACTAATCAATGTCAGCCCCTTGCTTGGGAAACTCAGCCAAACTGGTGCAAACTCATTCCAGAAAGCAGTGGGGTTCCAGCAATAAATATGAATTTGCCAGATAATGAAGAGGTGGGAGAACATTCTAGGCAAAGGGAATAGCACAAAGATTTGAAAGAGCATCGCAAATTCAGAGATTGTGAGAAGGATGGGGAAACAGGAACACTATTGGGAAGGAGGGGTGAGCAGGCAGGGGCAAAGTCTACAAGGGTCTGCTATGCTATTTTGGAACAGGAGTCTTGGTGGTGTAAACGACTAAGTGTTCAGCTGCTAACCAAAAGGTTGGTTGTTTGAACCCACCCAGTGGCTCCAGGAGAGGAAGACCTAGTGATCTGCTTCCACAAAGATTATAGGCAAGAAAACCTTGTGGGGCAGTTCTACCCTGTAACATATGGGATGGCCACAAGTCAGAACTGACTTGACAGCACAGGACAACAGCAATGCTGTATTTAGGAACTTGGTTTAACCTCATTAAGTCTCAGTTTTCTCGTTAATAAGACAAAATTAATAACACTGGCCACCTCTCAGGATTGCTGTGAGGATTAAATAAAACCACGTGTATGACTATAAATGTTTGGCATGCATTATACATCCAAGCAAGAATATGTATGATTTTTTATTGGACTTTATCCTGATGACTTTGGATGGGGAGCAGGAGAATGAATTGATTATGTTTGTATTTTGGAAAGAGCTCTCTGAGGCATTGTGGAAAAGCTGAAAAAATATGTGAGCAGTTTACTTTTGAAAATTTCAGGAAATCATAATAACCATCATCATCATAATAACAATAAAAATAATCATCATCATAATAAAAGTACCTAATAGTTCCAAGCCATTATTAAGTACCAGGCACTAAATTACATGTATTAAGTCATTAATCCAACAACCTTATGGGGTAGGTACTATTGTTATCAAGAGAATGACCCCTTAGAAGGAAAACGCAGCAATTCAAGGAAGCTGAGGCCTCTGGGTTTTACATAAAGAGTCTGCAGCAAGATGAAGTTCAGCACCAGTGCAAGAATCTGAGATTGGAGACAGTTTGTGTCTTGGTAGAACTGAGCCAATGGAGCGCTCAGTCTGCTCATTTATATATTCGGCACACTGAGCATCTAGGACTAGCCAGGCCCCCCAGCGGATGTAGTGCCCACTCTTCTAGACCTTCTAAAAATAACAGCTGATGCATACAAAGCACTTGCTATTTGCTGGGTACTGTTCTAAGCACTTCACTCATAAGAACTCTTTTAATACCCCCAACGAGGCTATGAGGAAGTTAATATCATGATGTCCATTATGCCCATTTTACAGAGAAAGAAACTGAGGCACAGGAAGATTAACTTGCCTTCCCTAAGTCACATAGTAAGTACACAGCAAAGCTGGGATTTGAACTCAGGTGGATTTCAGCCGAGGTGGTTGAATCCAGTGACCATACCCTCAATAATTATGCGAGATCACGGTCTAGTGCTGTGTTACCCAAAGCGTAGCTCAAAGACTTCAGCTAGCCACGCCAGGAACTTTTTCGCTTATCTCTGGTCCTTTAGGCGGTAAGGAGCTTGTGTTAGGATGCACATCAACTCCATTGTGCACTGTTTTGCTCAGTCGACATTTTCTGGACAGCAAGACTTTCTCGATGAAGGAAGTAGTGTAACGATTTACCTTCTGTGTAAGCTCTTTATCTTGTCACATCCCAGCACTTGGAGTAGCAATAGTCTAGTAGATGAAAGAGACTTTGCATGAATGATTGCACGGTAATTGCAATTAGGATCAATATTAGGAGGAAAGGGGGCAGAGTGCTAAGAGAGAGTGCAACAGGGTGACAGGAAGTCCTATCCTGGCTTGGAGCAGGGGAGTGGGGTCATGGAGCATCCTGAGGACCTGTGGGAGGAAGAAGACTTACATAGTCAAAGAGTGGGTGTGGAGGGGTGATGAAGAAGGGCCTTGCAGGCAGAAGTCAGGCTCTTGTAAAGACCGAAATTGGGAATCTGTTCTGTTCGGAAACCAGGGAAAAAATATGTGAGCAGAAGGGAGTACTCTCATGGGAAGGCGCTCAGCAGAGTCCATGATGAACAACTTTTGCTAGATCAGAAAGGAAACACTTAAAGGAAAGTATGATACCTTCTCCTGGAATCTTACGCTGGTGCTTTCTGTTCCAGAGGCCCCAGCAGGTGCTTGCTGTGTTTCTGACAACCTTGACCAGATTCAGCGGAGGGCAAGCTGGATAGCTGGGTCAGAAACTTTGTTTTTGTTTTTCTGTGGGCCAAGTCACTCACTGACCTCACGTTAGGTTTGTGGCCACAATCATCTGAGTACTAACAGCTATGGCTGCTAACCAAAATGTCAGTAGTTCGAATCCACCAGCAGCTCCTTGGAAGCCCTATGGGGCAGTTCTACTCTGTCCTATAGGGTCGCTATGAGTCAGAATTGACTCGAGGACAATAGGTTCATGGGAGTACTGGTGGTTCAGTGATAGAATCCTCGCCTTCCATGCTCCCATGTGGGAGACCCAGGTTTGATTTCCAGCTAATACACTTCGTGAGCAGCCAACCCCTGTCAGTGAAGACTTGCATGTTGCCGTGATGCTGAACGGGTTTCAGTGGGGCAATCTACTTCCTAACATCAGCCAATGAAAACGCTATGATCAGAACAGTTCGATCTGAAACTGATTGTAGAAATGGCATAGGACCAGGCAGTGTTTTGTTCCATTGTGCTTGGAGTCGCCGTGAGTCAGGGCCAACTAGAAGGCAGCTAACAACAACAGGTGGTCCAGATTTGGTGAAAAGTCAGGGCAAGGATGAGGAGAGTTGGAAATGAGAAGGAGGAGCATGGCTGCCCCTTCTCAGAACAGGGAGGCAAGGTTGGAAGGACCCGAAGGAATAAGGCCCTTGCCCCCCCATCCCCCGCCGCAATCCCAAGACTCTCACCCTTAATAGAGTTGTTTGATTTTCTGATGCTCGATTTGCCCTTGGGGGACACGGCATTGACACTGTGGGGAGGGCGGGAACAGGGCAGGGAGTAGGGTTTTTGGAAGCTCAGTGGTTTTAAAAAAACTAATAGAACAAAACCCCCTGGTAGTAATTTGTCAAGCACCTCTCCCCATGGCAAGTATTTGTGAAGAAGAATGACATTACAGAAGCTGTTAGTGACAGTAGGTGCCGGTGAAGCCAATGATAAAAATGACGAAACTTCTAATCACTCATCTCCTCTGTAATTGTCTCCGTGGACTATATATCACCAGTTCTGACTTCCCAGGCATCCAGAGGAAATCTTTGTAATCAGACAGACCAGTTAGAATCAGGGCTCCGCCGCTGAGTCACTCTGTGAACCCTGGGAGTAGTTTTGCTCCCTGAACCTCCATTTCCTTATCTATAAAATGGGAGTAAAAACTCAAGGCCCCTGTGAAGTTTATGTAAGACAATGGATGGGAATGCAATTGGCCAGCCTGCAGCAACGAAGATGGCTCAGGACTTGTTAGTTGTGAATCTGAATCTGAATGGAAGGAAATACTGCCTGGTCCTGTGCCATTCCCATGATCAGTTTTGGATTGGACCATTGTGATCATAGGGTTTTCCTTGGCTGATTTTTGAAAGTAGACCACCAGGCCTATCAGTTGTGAATCTTAGGGAAGGTGGGATTACTTTGAAACCCATGTGTTCTCATCTCTCTGGTTGAGGAATTCTTATTTCTGAACTAAATTGTGTGTGTCTACATCATTTTTCTGGGGTACAGACTCTGAACCATTTGTACCACCCAGCGACGCCTGTCCAGCTTTAGGTAGCAAAAAACACCCTGGGGAGTTCTTAGAAATGCATGTATTCAGGCCTTGCCAGCAGAAATTCTGACACTGTAGTTCTTGCGGCAGAACCCTGGATTCTGATGCAGATGGAAACTTAAGTGTCCATGCCCAAGACAATGCCTGGTATACAGCCAACACTCAGTAAAGGTTTTCAGCAGTAAATACAGGAGACAAATTAATCATTTCAACACAGCTTGTCCTGGAAGAATGCTTCCAGAAAGAACCAAACGTTTGCCTAAAATATCTCTACACGTTTCATACCACAGAGGTGGTGCTTGCCTTCCAGAGGGTTCTGCACAGACGAGGGGTCTCAGAGGCATCCACCCATCCTGGGACATTAGTCAGGCCTGGCAATGATGGGGAGGCAGGAAGCCACCTGAGGACAAATCCTATGCTATTTCCAGCTGCTCTGAGTCATCACTGTGGAGAAGAGGGGAAGCTGGGAAAAAGCTGAAAAAACCACACTTGTGATTCTTTGCAAAAAGCAATATGGTATAATGGCTTTAGACCAAGCTGGGAAAAAAAACACAGGGCTTTGGAGGGGAACATACCTCAGTTTTAATCCTGGAGAATCACTTTACCTCTTTTGAGTCTCAGTTTCTTCATCTGTAAAATAGGAGTAACGTCACCAACCTCAGAGAATTGCTATGTGGATTCAGTCAATGGTGGGACTTCTCTGTGTTCTAGGCACTAAGGACACAGCTGTGAGGAGAATGGACCACAGCCCCTGCCTTCAGGGAGCTGCCATCCTAGGTGTCCACACTGGGCTGAGCGTTTGCAGCCATGCCCCCAGGACCCTCTCTCTTTCTGTCAATGTGCTATTCTTTCCTTCACAGCTGCTTGCTGCTAAATTGGGTGTTCTGCCTATCTACTCAAAGCTTATATTTTTTGAAATTCCAAGTATTCTTCCAGTGGTCAAAAAAAAAAAAAAATTGATGTCCAGTTGATTCTGACTCATAGCAACCCTATAGGACAGAGTAGAACCACCCCGTAGGGTTTCCTATGTTGTAATCTTTACAGGAGAAGATTGCCACATTTTTATCTCGTGGAGCAGTTAGTGGGTTTGAACTACCGACCTTCTGGTTAGCAGCTGAGTGCTTGCAACCTTTTGGTTAGCAGCTGAGTGTTTGCTTAACCACCGCGTGACCAAGGCTCCTTCTTGGTGGTCTAAATGTCTCACTTCAGTCGGAGAACCAGGTCTCACTTAACATCACCCCCTGCTGGTTGCTACTGCAGAGCCTGTGTGCAGTGTAGACCCCTACCATTCCTTTGTCATGGACCACTTGGCTCATACCCTCTGGCTCTTGTGCCCTGGGCAGGGACCACTGCTGTGGGCACATCCATGAAAAGCCTGTTTGGTCACTGCAGGTCCCTGGTGAACACCCAGAGGGAGACAGCCTGTACACCCGGGGCCATTTTTATGAAGCATTATGCTTCCTACCCTCCAGGAAACTGTTTCCTAGCTAAGCCCAAAACCTGTTTCTCCCTTACCGCTTACCCCATCTCTTCTGTCTTCCTGCTTTTCTTCACGTTTCTTAGTGATAGTAGTGATAGGTAGTCTATAGAAGTTTATGATGTGCCAGGCACTTTGCCAAGCCCATAACATACATTAAATTCTTTCATCATCACAGTCACTCTATGTGATGGGCATTGTCACCTTTACATTCACTGTAAGATAAGAAACTGACGTTCGGAGAGGTTCGGGGAACTTGCGTGGAACCACGAGACAGGTAGGAAGTGGAGTCAGGGCTCAGAGCCTGTCACTGGGCTGGCTCCCTCTGTGTCCCTGTTGTTTCCTGTTTCTTCAGAGTCTCCATCCAACTCTGGATATGTCTCCTTGGTCCCTGTAACTGTCTCTGTCTTTCTTTCTCTTTCCCTCACTGGCTTCCTCCCTCTCAAAGTCAATGCCCAGCAATTCTCAGGGACCTCGTTTCCCATGTCCTTACCTGGGGGCCACTTGGGAACATATCCCCTTTCTCCACCCTACCAATGGACTCAAGTGAGGTCAGAGGGATGAGCAGAATGAGAATAATATTTAATTTGAGACATCTGTAAGAACCAAGAGGAAAGTATCTGTGATTTCTATTAAGCCAGAGTCACAGATGCACCATGTTCATGCTGAAAGAGCACCCTAAATTTCAGATAGAAGTTAGCGAACATAAAAATTATTTTCCCCATACAACTTCATGGATTCCGAATTCTCTCAATGGGCTCCTTGAAAGTAAAGATTCCCTGTGAACCTGTCGTAACAGCATCTGAGCTGTCAGGTAACTTTTTGGGCCTTTTCTGCCTTATGAGTTCCTAGTGTCTTATTCTCCACTCCACAGTTGAGATCCTGTTATGACTTCTGATTGGGAATGCCGCCTCCAGCCACATCACTCTAATCTCCCACATCTTCTTGGAGAAAATTAACATTACTGCTTTTACCCTTGGTTTCCACAGCACTAATCACGGCCTGGCTTACAGAGCCTTCTAAATATGTACTGGAAGAAAGAAAAAGAGGGAGGGAGGAAGGGAAGGAAGGAGGGAGGAAGAAAAGGAGGTACAGAAGAAGAAATGGAGGGAGAGAGGAGGGGGAGAGGGAGGGAGAGAGGGAAGGAGAAACGAAGGAAGGGAGAGGGAAGGGAGGGATAAAGAAAAAAAAAATGAAGGGAAAGAGGAGGTGGGGAGAGAGGGAAGTGGTGGAGTGGACCCTCATGGGCATCCATGCAAGTTGGAGGAACTACAAGCAACTTTCTCCAGCCTTCATATGCCACTATGAACATGGTCCTATGAAACTTTGATTTTATGTCTATTTTCTGGCAAGTATATGTGACTTCTCTTCTTAATATTGAGATGGTAAGTAACAAAAGCAGAATATAAAAAAAAAATCAAGTTTTAACAAAGCAGAATATTAAAAAAAAAATCAAATTTATTTGGCCTCCTGTAGCACTGGGTTTTTTTTTTTTATATATATATACATAAAAAGAAAAAGAAAAGAGGTGATTTTGTCAACTGTTTTAATACATTTGGATTAACTGGTTTCTCTTATCGACCCACCTGTTCAATGTGACAAAGATGGTACTGCAGAGAGGCCATCAGTAGGAGAACTTGTCTGTCCCCTTTCCTTCCAATTTAAATTCAACAAACAATCACTGGGCCCCTACTCTGTGCCTGGCTGAAGGCTGGAGGCCAGGCTCCAGGAAGCAGGACTGACTTCAACCTTCACATGTTGATGAGTCAAGACCACCATAGTGACCCTGGCCCCACCAGGACTGGGGTGGGCACAGCTAGCTGAAACCCATCTAAGAAGGCAGAGTGGTCAAGAGGGGCCTGCCAGCCTTGCCATCCTGCCCCAAACCCCTGAAAGCCCCACAAGAGCAGGGATTGGATATGACTCATCTCTAATTAGTATATTCTCAGGCAGTTTCAATTAAAACAGGAAAGGAAAGAATCAGACGCTACAACCTGCTTTCTCCAGACCCCCCTTTGGGACTGGGACCCTTCCTAATGGATACCCGTGCCCCTGGTACAACGTCCTCTGCTATTGTTCTCCAGGTTGCCATGAATCACCTCAAGTTAAACATGGTGGCATTTTAAGATAGAAATCCTTCATCTTTTCTAATTTTAAATTGCTCTAAATAGCCCCAGAAATGGCACCAACAAGACCCAGGAAATGGAACTTTTAGAAGCATCTTACTCAGAAGGCTTACACGCCCTTCTATTTTCAGAGGTGATGGGTCATTAAGGGGGTGGGCTGGAGCAAAGACCCCAGGATTGGACAGACTCATGTGGATGTTTGTAATGCCACACCCTCCTGGGTGCCTTTGGGAAAATTATTTCACCTTGCTAAGCTGTAATATCCTCATGTGTAATGGAGATAATCACGGTATATATTATCCAGGGTTGATGTACATGCTAAATGAGATAAGGCATCTAAGACTCTTAGCATGATGACCTGCAGTAAGTGTCCACTAACCTTTCTTTATGGATCGAACTGTGTCCCCCAAAGAGATATGTGGAAGTCCTAACCCCTCCTGCACCTGTGAATGTGACCTTCTTTGAAAGTAGGGTCTTTGAAGATGCTGAGATTGGTTAACATGATGTCATACCAGAGTAGGGTGGGTCCTAATCCGATATGAGTGGTGTTCTTATAAAAAAGAAGAGACACAAAGACACACACACAGAGGAAGATGGCCATGTGAAAACAGAGGCAGAGATTGAAGTGACACATCGACTAGCTAAGGATCACCAGAAACACCAGAAACTAGGAGAGAGATATGAACAGTTTCTCCCTCAGAGCCCTCAGAAGGAATCAACATGGCCGACACCCTGATTTAGGACTCCTAGCCTCCAGAACTATGAAAGAATAAATTCCTGTTGTGTCAAGCCACCAAATTTGTTATGGCTATCCTAGGAAACTAAGATACCCTTGAAGCAATGTTATGTAGGTTACGTAACTTAAAGAGATGTTACATTTCACTCCTGTATTTCTCCTCCAGGAACGGCCCTCTAGGCCTTTTTTTTTCCAGAAGACGTGCCCATTAAAAAGGATCATGAGGGGAAGGGAAGAGAGGCTGATGCCTCTGAGGGCAGTGTGGAAGTTGAGGAAGGGCCCATTGCAGCCTGAGCAAGTCCAAATGGGATATTGGCAGCACCCCAGGAGGCAGCAGAACCTTGCATTGGAATGGTAGCCTCCATTGTTATGTGATCCACAAGTCACATTGTTATATGACTTTTTTTTTTATCCCTGGCAGTTAAAGTTCACCCAGAGGCACATTGGAAGAAAGGCCTGGAGATCTACTTCTGAAAAATCAGCTATTGAAAGCCCTATGCAGCACAGTTCTACTCTGACTCACAATGGGATGGCCATGAGTCAGAGTTGACTCAATAGCAGCTGGTGCTGGTATTGGGAGAGGTCTTTGAGGGACATATCATTATTGCCCAGAAAGATGAAGTGACTTACCTATGCCGCACAGCTTGTCAGAGACGGAATAAGGGTTTGAACCTAGGATTTATGACTCCAGGCCTCTTAACAAAACCATTCAAACCAGTCTTATTCCTTGTTGTAAATATTGTCATAACCTCTCTGTTTTTTACTCTGTGAGAGATTGATTTGAATAACACTATTTGCCTTTCAAGGGGTTGTGGGAGAAATAATTAATACTTATCCATTGTCTGAAAATGGCAGGTTATAAAATGTAGCAATCTAACCCTGTCTTCATTTTTAGATCTTTTATAGAACATGAAACTCTACTCTGTAATCATCACCAAAAAAAGATAAAAGACTTCTCTTTGTCTGTTTGTTTAAAAGTTCCTTTCAGCCCTTGATTTTGAAATCTAAAGAGTTATACTCTTGCATCTCCTTGAGCATAAGTACAGATATAGACTGCTGATTGTCCAGTGTATCCAGGCAAAACCACCTCTGACCCTCTCTCAGTCTATGTGGTTGGGGTAAGGGTAGGCTTGTCCAACCCCTGGCACCAGGCGTGCTCATTTAACCCAAGTCCAACCAATGTCATCTTGTATCCCCTTGGCTAACTGACTGGTTCAGGGCCGGGCAGATGACCAAGTCAGATCTGCGAGAGTCGAAATTGGATTTTGCTGGAGCCTTTTTTTTCAGAGAAGAGTCACTCTCCATTTGCTGGGATTGCTAGTAAACCTAGAATTGCTGGCGACCCTCTTTGCCACCACCTGGAAGAGAGACTGCCTGAGGCTTCACAGAAAGCAGACTCAAGAGATGGAGAGCCATCAAGTACTGATGACAATGAGGACCCCATGACTAAAGCTAGCTAAATTATAAGTTATAAGAGACAGTAAGTTCCCTTTTTTCCGACAACTGGTTTGACCTGTCAACAAAGAAATTCTAATAACATTTTAAACATAGTAATTATAATAATTTAAAGTCAATAATAAATTAAGTCAAGCTCTTAACCCATAATTACTAAGCTCAAATTATATTGAATGTATTAAGTTAGGCAAAAGTCATTGTATTCAAGGAATTTATATTTCTGTCAGGAAGACAAAACATAAACATGTTTAAAAATGATTATTTCACCCAGAAATTCCACTCTGAGGTAGATACTTGAGAGCAGCGATGGAGACAGACACATGCACACCAATGTTCACTGAAGCACGTCACAATAGTCAGAAGGTAGAAACAACCCAATATCCATACATTTATTCAGCCATAAAAAGAAAGAAAGCCTTGATGAATGAACCTTGAAAATGTTATACTGAATGAAATAAGTCAGTCGCATAGGACAGAGCAGAACTGCTCCAGAGGGTTTCCAAAGATCTGCTGGTGGATTCAAACCACCTATCTTTTATGGATAGCAGCCAAATTCTTAACCACTGTGCCACCAGGGCTCTGTAAATACCTAGAATAGGTAAATGTATACAGATCACAGTTCTATAATAGTCTGAAGGGAGAGTTGGGGAAAGGAAGAATTCTTTAGAAAGCCTTGAGTTTCTGTTTATGGTGATCGAAAATTTGGCAATAGATATTGGTGATGGTTATACAACATGATTAATGTAATTGGTTTCACTGAATTGCACACATGAAAAATGGTGAATTGGCAAATGTGTAATTTATATTTTTATAACAATAAAAAAGATTCATTATTTCATTCCTTCATTTAACAAGCATTTGCTATGTGCCTGCTTCGTGCCCTGCCCAGTGCTACAAGCTAGTGATACAAAAGTGAATAAACAAAAGCAAAACAGAACTTGCTCTTCATGGCACTTAATGCAATTTCAAATAATCAGTTGTTTAGGTAATTATCATGTCAATCACTACCTCTCCCATCAGATGGGGATCTGCATGTGGAATTGTACCTTATCTGCCTTTTGTTCACCACTATCTCCTCTTCTCTGTGTCTGGGACAGTGCTCACTTTCCAGGAGCTCAGAGTCTGATGGTAGACACATACTTAAACAGACAGTTTTAACATAAGGAGAAGCATGTTCCAACAGAGGGATGGAATGTGCAAGAGTTGTGAGTCCCTGGTAAGGTGGAGGAGAACGGGAGAATCTGGGGTGGTTCCCAAAAGGAGGCAGACACCTGAGTGTGACTTTAAAAGAAGGGGTGCTTTTTATTTTTTTCTTTTAGACTGAGAAAAGTATTGTGGCAGACATACTCTAAGGTCCCCCCACCCCTATCATCCCTGACTCTTGGTGTCCAGATTTGGGCTTTTTCTTGTCCCAAGAGCCAGAGGAACAGTGTTGGGCTTCTGGCTTGGGACCTGGGCATTCTCTTGTGGACGTGGTCTGTGGGTGTTGTAAGTGGCCTCTAACATGGCCTTCAATGATCCCCACCTCCTGGTGTTCACACTCTTATGTAAGTTCTGGACCTACTGACTCACTTATAATAAATATTATTAGGTGCCATCAAATTTATTTCAACTCATAGCGACCCCATATGGCAAAATAGAACTGCCGCATTGGGTGTTCTAGGCTGCAATCTTTACGGGAGCAGATTACCAGGTCTTTCTCCCGTGGAGCAGCTGGGTTGCTTTGAACCACCAACCTTTCAATTAGCAGCTGAGCACTTAAACATTGAGCCACCAGGGCTCTTTCTTACATTTAACAGAATATGGCAAAAGTGATGGGATGGCATTTCTAAGATTAGGTTACAGAAAGACTATAGTTTCTGTCTTTCTTGCTTGCTTGCTCTGAAGAAATCAGCTGGTCTATGGAGAGGCCTACATTGGAAAGGAACTAAGAGTGGCCTCAGTATAACAACCCTTGAGAAATTGACTCCTGCCAACAGCCATGTGAGTGAGCTTGAAAGTGGATTCTTTCCCAGTTGAGTCTTCAGATGAGATGACAGTCCCAGTTGACAGATCAATTGTAGCCTTGTGAGTCACACTGAAGCAGAGGACTCTGTTAAGCCAGTGGGATTCCTGACCAACAGACCCAAACCGACCAACAGAACCTGTGAGATAATAAATGCATATTGTTTTAAATCTCTAATTTTGGGAATAGTTTTTTAATGCAGCAATAGATAAGTAATACAGTGGTTCCATCCACTTCCTACTTTGCCACAAGTGTGACTGAGTTTGTAGGCCTAACCAGGGGAATGGGGCAGGCAGAAGACATTAAGGTCAAGGAACAGGACTTAAGAGCTCATAATCAGAATAGACTCATGTGGGGGTATCAAATGGGACCTGGGAATCAGAGCCAGGTAAGGCAAACTTAGAAGTGCCATAAACTGCCAATGGTAGTGTCAGGAAGCTCACTGGATCAGAGGAGAGTAATAGGACAGTAATGAAGCTGGAACGACCCTGGATTGGCCTTTCACTTTCCTCATTAGTTTTTGGCCAAGAGCCGGAGAAGAAGTACAGGTTAGTAATTAAGAATAGGGACACTGGAGTCAACTAGACCTAGCTCAATGCCAGCTCCTCCACTTACCCACAGTTATTTACCCTCTCTGAGCCTCACTTTACCTATATGTAAGTTAAAGGTAATTATGATATGATATGGTACTGATATGATATGATACAAATAATCTTTCCCTCATAGAGCTATCCTGAAGATAACTATGCTATTGTTGTTAGTTGCCAACCAGTTGATTTCTACTCAAGGCAGATGACTATACCTCTATTTAACCATCCAATCCTCAGTTTTCTCATGTGTAAATTATGACAATTAAATATTATAGAGCATTTTAAGCACTTAGTCCAGTGCCTGGAACACAGGAAGCACTCAGTAAATATTACTATGATGGCGATAAAGATCTTCATAAAATATCGTTGTAAGTTTTAGGCATTTTTCTATAATTTTACTTTCATTACTCTGGAGAGGACATTTGTTGTTTCCTTGTCCAGTTTGTGTTAAAAACACTTGATTTTGACTTGTGAAATCACAGTCCATGTGATTTCAATGGTACTGCCTCCCTATTGGCTTCATGGACTTGTGACTCATCCTTGACCAGTCACTTGCCTGGCCATAGTGATTGGTTCAGGGATGGGAGGGTGAGTGCATCAGAGCCAATGAGATTCCATGAGACTTCTGGCGTTCTGGAATAAAAGACAGGGGACTCCTACCCACAGTATACAATAGTGATACTTGTAAGGAAGTTTTGGAATTGCTGCCAGAATCTTGTCTGAGACTGAGGTCAACCCTGTGGAGAGTTCAGCCAAAACAGAGGAAGAAACTGATTCTGGTGACTTCATCGGAACCTGGAGTCCAATCAAGCCCTAATCTCAACAACTCCTGGTTTTTCGAGTTACCATTTTCTTAACCAACCCAAAAACCAAACTGAATGCCGTCGAGTCGATTCTGACTCATAGCGACCCTATAGGACAGGGTAGAACCGCCCCATAGAGTTTCCAGGGAATCCCCTGCGGTTTTGAACTGCCGACCCTTTGGTTAGCAGCCCTAGCACTTAACCACTATGCCACCAGGGTTTCCACCATTTTCTTACTTAAGTTTGAGTTGGGCTATCACCTACATCTAAAGTATTCTGGATGAATATACACATGAGCTTATAGCCAAGCATTCCAAGTATTTGAGGCCCCTTATTCCAAATAAAATAAAGAACAAAGGTCAAATATCCCCTTCCTAAGCTCCACTATGTGGATTTGTGCCCTTCCTTTGATCATCAATATAGAATCTGGACCCCACATCCATTTTGAGATACAAAAAAAAGTTGCCCTCAAATTGACTTTGACTCATGGCGACCCCATGTGTTTCAGAGTAGAACTGTGCTGCATAGGGTTTTCAAGGTTGCGATCTTTCAGAAGTAGATCCCTAGGCCTTTCTTCCCAGGAGCATCTGAGTAGATTCAACCCTCCAGCCTTTATGTTAGTAGTCAAGTGCAAGCCATTTGTACCACCTAGGGACTCCTCATTTTGAGATAAACTTGTGGCAAAAAAGACTAAGAAGTTGTTTCTGTTGACCCTGTGTTGGAGTTTTAGTTTCTTTTCTCAGAGTCCTAACCTCAGGTCATCCAGCTGTGCACAGAGGCCTCTTGAGGTTTGAGATCTGAGACCACTCAAAGCCTCCTCAAGATTTCTACAATTCTGAACCTCTTCCACATGTCTGTGCCTTTACTCTTCTGTGATTTTGAAATGCCTTTTCCTCCTCTTCTTTGTCATAGTCCCTATTGATCCCTAAAGTTCCATTTCATGTGTCACCTCCTCCATGAAGCTTCCCTGATTGCCTCAGGCAAAAATTTGTTCCTCCTCTCTCTGTTCTCAAGAGATTCTGAACGCTTATTACATATTGTAGATTCTTGCTTACCCTTCATCTCCCCCCTTAGACTATGAGTCCCCCCACCCAAACACAGGATCTATGAATCATCTTTCTCTGTGTCTTCAACTGCCCAGTAATGGGATGAAGTCCTCACTCAGTAAATATTAAGCTACATTATATTGGGAAAGAAATGGACCCTCAGAAATTCTCCCGTTGGGGTTTCTTGTTTTTAAGACAACTTGTATTCTGACTGCCAGGGTCACTGCAGGAGGCTGCTTATCCCCCAAAACCATAAGATCCAGGTTAACTCATGGGGTCATGACTCAGAAGCATTTTTAATAAAAGTAGATAACATTTGCCTTACCATTAAGTCTCCAGCAAAACAAAGTGGAGCAAGCTAATTCAGGGGTATAGAATTGTGTTTGTCTTAATAGCCTCGGCCCTTTCTCAGGGTGCACAGTCAGAGCTAAGTCTTTCTCTGCACCTCTGGATCAAGTGGCTTTTATTGTCATTTAATTCTGAGATGGATGTTTTGCATTCCAAAACCATGTTTCAAAAAGCGCAACAGTCTTCACTCAAATGATTAAAGTTGCAGACCATTAACCTCCCTATTCCATTTTGCTACAGCTATTCAAAACGTGGACATTAGAAATCTAACCTGGTTTGAAAAATTCTCCCTCATTACTGCGTGCATTTATTCATTCATTGATTCTCTCATCCATCCATTCTTAAAGACACATTTATCAAGTGTCTACTAGGTGATAGATTTTTGCAAAGCAAAATCTTCCCCCCATGTTCTGACGTTCCCCAATATCTCTGGTGAGCCATTTCCAACAGCATTACTAGAGAACAGTTGACATTTGGAAGGTTATTTTAGTAGACTAGTCACTACCACATCTCATCTTCAAGAGAGTTACGGCACATCTGTCTCCACCCAGGGACATTTAAACACCCAATTCCTCACTTCAGGCTTTGGAGTCCATCGCTATGAAGTGTTAAGAGGCAATAATGGAAACTTTTACGGGTTACAACCCACTTCACCAGCTTGTGGCTCAAACACAGACACATTTATATGATGGTTTCCATTAATTGTTCCAATCTCCTAATGCCTCTATTAGTGAATAATCCAGTACCTTTGTCTTACATCTCCCAGCCCTTCCCAAACCTCCTGAAAATCTCAAGGACTTCTTTGATCATCTTTTCTTCCTCGTTTCCTCCCCTCTTCTTCTCTTGATTTTTTTCTTCCTCCTCTCCTGCCTCCTCCTCCCCCTCCTGCTCCTCTTCTTCCTTCTCTTCCTCCTTCCAAAAGCCAGCTAGAACAATACATAAATAAAGCCAGAAACAGAGAACTGGAGAGTCTGACCAGTTCAGATACAGTTACTGCTATAAATTTTGTTACTGCCAGTCAGTATTGCTGTTGAACACTGGTCCTGTACAGTCTGCTACTCAGAGTGTGCTCCACAGACCAGCAGCATCAGGCATCACCAGAGAGGTTGTTAGAAATGCATAATCTTGGTCCCACCTTAGAATAAGAATCTGCATTTACCAAGATCCTCAGGTGAGTCATAGACACATTACAGACTGAGAAGTGCAGTCTGAGCCATGTGTCCCTATTGCATCATGCCCTGGTGGCCCCAGGTCCCCCAGTGCTGTAGTGGTGCCCAGTCGTTGGTCTCCAGGCTCACAGCTCTCTTAGTACAGCCCGTTTCTACTGGGCCAGAGCAGGTGAGGCTGCAGGGGCTTTCTAGCTGCAATTGTGCACTGTGCTAGAAGCACTCCAGCCCCCAGATCCTTTGAGCTAAGCCTGGTTCACCCACCTAAAAATTCTCTCCCTTCCTGATGAGTTCCCTTCCAAGTCTTCCTCTTAAGAAGCTCCTTGCATATTTAATGCCTCTTCCTCAATGATAGGCCAAATGATTTTGAAAAAGAAGAACAAGATTGGAGGACATATACAATCTGATTTCAAGGCTCAATGTAAAGCTACAGGAAACATGGTGGTGTGGTTTTAGCATAATGATGGGTCAATGGAGCAGAATCCATAGATCAATGGAACAGAAGAAAGCATCCAGAAATAGACTGACTCATACATGGCCATTGATTTCTGACAAAAGTGGCAGGGTAATTCAATAGGGAGAGAATCATCTTTATAACAAATGATGCTGGAGCAATGGGACATCCATTTTGGGGTGGGAAAAAAATAACTTGACCCTTACCTCACAACATGAAAAAAATTAGCTCATAATGTATCATAGACCTAAACATAAGAGGTAGAACTACATAATTTCTAAAAGCAAACTTAGGAGAAAATTTTTGTGACCCTAAGTTGGCCAAAACTTCTTAGATGGGACATAAGAAATATAAACCATAAAAGAAAAATTAATAATAAATTGGATTTTATGAATACTAAAAAATGTCTGCTCTTCAAAAGACACAATTAAGGAAATGAAAAGGTAATCCATAGACTAGGAGAAAAAAAATTTGTATACATAAAGCACTGATATAAATGTGTCTAAAGTATTCCTAATGTGGGCATGTATAAAGCAGTCCAGTAAAAATGGCTAAAATATTTGAACAGGCACTTCATAGAAGAAGACATGCAAATGTACAATAAAGACATGAAAAGACATTCAAAACGAAAATCATAATAAGATACCATGATACACACACTAGAACGGCTAAAATGAAAAAGATTGACCATACGAAGTGTCTTAGTTATCTAATGCTGCTATACTATAATAGAAATACCGTAAGTGGATGGCTTTAACAAACAGAGGTTTATTCCCTCACAGTTTGAGAGGGTATGAGTCCGAATTCAGGGTGCCAGCTCCTGGGGGAGCCTTCCTCTCTCTATTGGCTCTAGGTGGAAGGTCCTTGTCATCAATCTTTCCCTGGTCTAGCAGCTTCTCAGCATAGTGACCCTGAGTCTAAAGGACATGCTTCACTCCTAGCTCCCCTTTCTTGGTGGTATGAAGTCCCTTCTCCTCTTTGCTCAATTCTGTCTTTTATACCTCAGAAGAGACTGACTCAAGAAACAGCTTAATTTTGTAGATTGAGTTCTACCTCATTAACATCACTGCCTCTAATCCTGCCACATTAACATCATAGAGGTTGGGATTTACAATACACTGAATAGTCACATCAGATCACAAAATGATGGGCAATAACACAATACTGGGAATCATGGCCTAGCCAAGCTGACACATTTTTTTTAGGGGCTCAATTCATTCCATAACATCCAATGTTGGTGAGGATGGAGAGGAACTGGAACTTCATGCATTGTTAGAGGGATTGAAAAATAGTACAATCATTTTGGAAAACAACTTGGTGGTTTATTGTTTTAAAATGTTACACATTCACCTACCATATGATCTAGCCACTCTACTCCTGGATCAAATTTCTTGGCAAAGAGGAGTGAGCACTTCCAGCATTGCATCCATTTGTTGAAACATCTCAATTGGTACTCCACCAGTTCCTGGAGCCTTGTTTTTTGCCAATGCCTTCAGTGCAGCTTGAACTTCTTCCCTCAGTAGCATCTATTCTTGACCATATGCTACCTCCTTAAGTGATTGAACATCGACCAATTGTCTTTGATACAATGACTTTGTGTATTCCTCCCATCTTCTTTTTTTTTTTTTTAACAGTTTTTTTTTTTTATTTTATTTTTTTTATAATAACTTTTATTAAGCTTCAAGTGAACGTTTACAAATCCAATCAGTCTGTCACATATAAGTTTACATACATCTCACTCCCTACTCCCACTTACTCTCCCCGTCTTGAGTCAGCCCTTTCAGTCTCTCCTTTCTTGACAATTTTGCCGGCTTCCCTCTCTCTCTATCCTCCCATCCCCCCTCCAGACAAGAGTTGCCAACACAATCTCAAGTGTCCACCTGATATAATTAGCTCACTATTCATCAGCATCTCTCTCCCACCCGCTGACCAGTCCCTTTCATTTCTGATGAGTTGTCTTCGGGGATGGTTCCTGTCCTGTGTCAACTGAAGGTCTGGGGAGCATGGCTGCTGGGATTCCTCCAGTCTCAGTCAGACCATTAAGTTTGGTCTTCTTATGAGAATTTGGGGTCTGCATCCCACTGATCTCCTGCTCCCTCAGGGGTCCTCTGCTGAGCTCCCTGTCAGGGCAGTCATCAATTGTGGCCGGGCACCAACTAGTTCTTCTGGTCTCAGGATGATGTAGGTCTCTGGTTCATGCGGCCCTTTCTGTCTCTTGGGCTCTTAGTTGTCATGTGAGCTTGGTGTTCTTCATTTTTCTTTGCTCCAGGTGGGTTGAGACCAATTGCTGCATCTTAGATGGCTGCTTGTTAGCATTTAAGACCCCAGACGCCACATTTCAAAGTGGGATGCAGAATGATTTCATAATAGAATTATTTTGCCAATTGACTTAGAAGTCCCCACAAACCATGCTCCCCAGACCCCCGCGCTTGCTCCGCTGACCTTTGAAGCATTCATTTTATCCCGGAAACTTCTTTGCTTTTGGTCCAGTCCAATTGAGCTGACCTTCCATGTATTGAGTGTTGTCTTTCCCTTCACCTAAAGCAGTTCTTATCTACTGATTAATCAATAAAAAAAACCCTCTCCCACCCTCCCTCCCTCCCCCCCTCGTAACCACAAAAGTATGTGTTCTTCTCAGGTTTACTGTTTCTCAAGATCTTATAATAGTGGTCTTATACAATATTTGTCCTTTTGCCTCTGACTAATTTCGCTCAGCATAATGCCTTCCAGGTTCCTCCATGTTATGAAATGTTTCAGAGACTCGTCACTGTTCTTTATCGATGCATAGTATTCCATTGTGTGAATATACCACAATTTATTTAACCATTCATCCGTTGATGGACACCTTGGTTGCTTCCAACTTTTTGCTATTGTAAACAGAGCTGCAATAAACATGGGTGTGCATATATCTGTTTGTATGAAGGCTCTTGTATCTCTAGGGTATATTCCTAGGAGTGGGATTTCTGGGTTGTATGGTAGTTCTATTTCTAACTGTTTAAGATAACGCCAGATAGATTTCCAAAGTGGTTGTACCATTTTACATTCCCACCAGCAGTGTATGAGAGTTCCAATCTCTCCGCAGCCTCTCCAACATTTATTATTTTGTATTTTTTGGATTAATGCCAGCCTTGCTGGTGTGAGATGGAATCTCATCGTAGTTTTAATTTGCATTTCTCTAATGGCTAATGATCGAGAGCATTTTCTCATGTATCTGTTGGCTGCCTGAATATCTTCTTTAGAGAAATGTGTGTTCATATCCTTTGCCCACTTCTTGATTGGGTTGTTTGTCTTTTTGTGGTTGAGTTTTGACAGAATCATGTAGATTTTAGAGATCAGGCGCTGGTCGGAGATGTCATAGCTGAAAATTCTTTCCCAATCTGTAGGTGGTCTTTTTACTCTTTTGGTGAAGTCTTTAGATGAGCATAGGTGTTTGATTTTTAGGAGCTCCCAGTTATCGGGTTTCTCTTCATCATTTTTGGTAATGTTTTGTATTCTGTTTATACCTTGTATTAGGGCTCCTAGGGTTGTCCCAATTTTTTCTTCCATGATCTTTATTGTTTTAGTCTTTATGTTTAGGTCTTTGATCCACTTGGAGTTAGTTTTTGTGCATGGTGTGAGGTATGGGTCCTGTTTCATTTTTTTGCAAATGGATATCCAGTTATGCCAGCACCATTTGTTAAAAAGGCTGTCTTTTCCCCAGTTAATTGACACAGGTCCTTTGTCAAATATCAGCTGCTCATACGTGGATGGATCTATGTCTGGGTTCTCTATTCTGTTCCATTGGTCTATGTGTCTGTTGTTGTACCAATACCAGGCTGTTTTGACTACTGTGGCTGTATAATAGGTTCTGAAGTCAGGTAAGGTGAGGCCTCCCACTTTCTTCTTCTTTTTCAGTAGTGCTTTGCTTATCCGGGGCTTCTTTCCCTTCCTTATGAAATTGGTGATTTGTTTCTCTATCCCCTTAAAATATGACATTGGAATTTGGATCGGAAGTGCGTTAAATGTATAGATGGCTTTTGGTAGAATAGACATTTTTACTATGTTAAGTCTTCCTATCCATGAGCAAGGTATGTTTTTCCACTTAAGTATGTCCTTTTGAATTTCTTGTAGTAGAGCTTTGTAGTTTTCTTTGTATAGGTCTTTTACATCCTTGGTAAGATTTATTCCTAAGTATCTTATCTTCTTGGGGGCTACTGTGAATGGTATTGATTTGGTTATTTCCTCTTCGGTGTTCTTTTTGTTGATGTAGAGGAATCCAAGTGATTTTTGTATGTTTATTTTATAACCTGAGACTCTGCCAAACTCTTCTATTAGTTTCAGTAGTTTTCTGGAGGATTCCTTAGGGTTTTCTGTGTATATAATCATGTCATCTGCAAATAGTGATAACTTTACTTCTTCCTTGCCAATCCGGATACCTTTTATTTCTTTGTCTAGCCTGATTGCCCTGGCTAAGACTTCCAACACGATGTTGAATAAGAGTGGTGATAAAGGGCATCCTTGTCTGGTTCCCGTTCTCAAGGGAAATGCTTTCAGGTTCTCTCCATTTGGAGTGATATTGGCTGTTGGCTTTGCATAGATGCCCTTTATTATGTTAAGGAATTTTCCTTCAATTCCTATTTTGGTAAGAGTTTTTATCATGAATGGGTGTTGGACTTTGTCAAATGCCTTTTCTGCATCAATTGATAAGATCATGTGGTTTTTGTCTTTTGTTTTATTTATGTGATGGATTACATTAATGGTTTTTCTGATATTAAACCAGCCTTGCATACCTGGTATAAATCCCACTTGATCAGGGTGAATTATTTTTTTGATGTGTCATTGGATTCTATTGGCTAGAATTTTGTTGAGGATTTTTGCATCTATGTTCATGAGGGATATAGGTCTATAATTTTCTTTTTTTGTAATGTCTTTACCTGGTTTTGGTATCAGGGAGATGGTGGCTTCATAGAATGAGTTGGGTAGTATTCCGTCATTTTCTATGCTTTGGAATACCTTTAGTAGTAGTGGTGTTAACTCTTCTCTGAAAATTTGGTAGAACTCTGCAGTGAAGCCGTCCGGGCCAGGACTTTTTTTGGTTGGGAGTTTTTTGATTACCGTTTCAATCTCTTTTTTTGTTATGGGTCTATTTAGTTGTTCTACTTCTGAATGTGTTAGTTTAGGTAGGTAGTGTTTTTCCAGGAATTCATCCATTTCTTCTAGGTTTTCAAATTTGTTAGAGTACAATTTTTCATAATAATCTGAAATGATTCTTTTAATTTCATTTGGTTCTGTTGTGATGTGGTCCTTCTCATTTCTTATTCGGGTTATTTGTTTCCTTTCCTGTATTTCTTTAGTCAGTCTAGCCAATGGTTTATCAATTTTGTTAATTTTTTCAAAGAACCAGCTTTTGGCTTTGTTAATTCTTTCGATTGTTTTTCTGTTCTCTAATTCATTTAGTTCAGCTCTAATTTTTATTATTTGTTTTCTTCTGGAGCCTGATGGATTCTTTTGTTGCTCACTTTCTATTTGTTCAAGTTGTAGGGACAGTTCTCTGATTTTGGCTCTTTCTTCTTTTTGTATGTGTGCATTTATTGATATAAATTGGCCTCTGAGCACTGCTTTTGCTGTGTCCCAGAGGTTTTGATAGGAAGTATTTTCATTCTCGTTGCTTTCTATGAATTTCCTTATTCCCTCCTTGATGTCTTCTATAACCCAGTCTTTTTTCAGGAGGGTATTGTTCATTTTCCAAGTATTTGATTTCTTTTCCCTCGTTTTTCTGTTATTGATCTCTAGTTTTATTGCCTTGTGGTCTGAGAAGATGCTTTGTAATATTTCGATGTTTTGGACTCTGCAAAGGTTTGTTTTATGACCTAATATGTGGTCTATTCTAGAGAATGTTCCATGTGCACTAGAAAAAAAAGTGTACTTTGCAGCAGTTGGGTGGAGAGTTCTGTATAAGTCAATGAGGTCAAGTCGGTTGATTGTTGTAATTAGATCTTCCGTGTCTCTGTTTAGCTTTTTACTGGATGTCCTGTCCTTCTCCGAAAGTGGTGTGTTGAAGTCTCCTACTATAATTGTGGAGGTATCTATCTCGCTTTTCAGTTCTGTTAAAATTTGATTTATGTATCTTGCAGCCCTGTCATTGGGTGCGTAAATATTTAATATGGTTATGTCTTCCTGATCAATTGTCCCTTTTATCATTATATAGTGTCCTTCTTTATCCTTTGTGGTGGATTTAAGTCTAAAGTCTATTTTGTCAGAAATTAATATTGCTACTCCTCTTCTTTTTTGCTTATTGTTTGCTTGATATACTTTTTTCCATCCTTTGAGTTTTAGTTTGTTTGTGTCTCTAAGTCTAAGGTGTGTCTCTTGTAGGCAGCATATAGATGGATCGTGTTTCTTTATCCAGTCTGTGACTCTCTGTCTCTTTATTGGTGCATTTAGTCCATTTACATTCAGCGTAATTATAGATAAATAAGTTTTTAGTGCTGTCATTTTGATGCCTTTTTATGTGTGTTGTTGACAATTTCATTTTTCCACACACTTTTTTGTGCTGAGGCGTTTTTCTTAGTAAATTGTGAGATCCTCATTTTCATAGTGTTTGACTTTATGTTAGTTGAGTCGTTACGTTTTTCTTGGTTTTTGTCTTGAGTTATAGAGTTGTTATGCCTTTTTGTGGTTACCTCATTATATACCCCTATTTTTCTAAGTAAAAACCTAACTTGTATTGTTCTATATCGCCTTGTATCACTCTCCATATGGCAGTTCAATGCCTCCTGTATTTAGTCCCTCTTTTTGATTATTGTGATCTTTTACCTATTGACTTCCATAATTCCCTGTTATGTGTATTTTTTTTTTTTTAATTAATTTTAATTTGTTTGTTTTTGTGATTTCCCTATTTGAGTTGATATCAGGACGTTCTGTTTTGTGACCTTGGGTTGTGCTGATATCTGATATTATTGGTTCTGTGACCAAACAATATCCTTTAGTATTTCTTGTAGCTTTGGTTTGGTTTTTGCAAATTCTCTAAACTTGTGTTTGTCTGTAAATATCTTAATTTCGCCTTCATATTTCAGAGAGAGTTTTGCTGGATATATGATCCTTGGTTGGCAGTTTTTCTCCTTCAGTGTTCTGTATATGTCGTCCCATTCCCTTCTTGCCTGCATGGTTTCTGCTGAGTAGTCAGAACATATTCTTATTGATTCTCCCTTGAAGGAAACCTTTCTTTTCTCCCTGGCTGCTTTTAAAATTTTCTGTTTATCTTTGGTTTTGGTGAGTTTGATGATAATATGTCTTGGTGTTTTTCTTTTTGGATCAATCTTAAATGGGGTTCGATGAGCATCTTGGATAGATATCCTTTCGTCTTTCATGATGTCAGGGAAGTTTTCTGTCAGAAGTTCTTCAACTATTTTCTCTGTGTTTTCTGTCCCCCCTCCCTGTTCTGGGACTCCAATCACCCGCAGGTTATCCTTCTTGATAGAGTCCCACATAATTCTTAGGGTTTCTTCATTTTTTTTAATTCTTTTATCTGATTTTTTTTCAGCTATGTTGGTGTTGATTCCCTGGTCCTCCAGATGTCCCAGTCTGCATTCTAATTGCTCGAGTCTGCTCCTCTGACTTCCTAGTGTGTTGTCTAATTCTGTTATTTTATTGTTAATCTTTTGGATTTCTACATGTTGTCTCTCTATGGATTCTTGCAACTTATTAATTTTTCCAGTATGTTCTTGAATAATCTTTTTGAGTTCTTCAACAGTTTTATCAGTGTGTTCCTTGGCTTTTTCTGCAGATATCCTAATTTCATTTGTGATATCATTAAGCATTCTGTAAATTAGTTTTTTATATTCTGTATCTGATAATTCCAAAATTGTATCTTCATTTGGGAAAGATTTTGATTCTTTTGTTTGGGGGGTTGGAGAAGCTGGCACGGTCTGCTTCTTTAAGTGGTTTGATATGGATTGTTGTCTCCGAGCCATCACTGGGAAACTAGTTTTTCCAGAAAATCCGCTAAAAAAAACTGCAGTCAGATCCCTATCAGAGTTCTCCCTCTGGCTCAGGCTATTCAGATGTTAATGAAGCCGCCTGGGGAGGGTGGGGGAGGGAACAGAGAGATAGGAGAGTAGCACCTCAGAATATAGCCAGAGTTGCTTGTCTTGCTTGGAATGACTGTTATATCTGAGATTCCCGCGGGCGCGTCGCCTATGTGTGCTGGCTGTGTGGAGATTGCCCCCAGGGGGTCTGGCCCGCTGGAGTCACGGTCAGATCCTCCGCTTCCAGCCCCACGCCCAGCGTCAAGGCTCCCCTACTGGGACGGTGCACTCTCAACTCCAAAATCAGTCGCTGCCTCCCGGGGACTTCTCGTCCCTCCAGCCGCGTGGCCGTGCCGCCCCCGAGAACCAGGTGGGCCCCCTCCCGGGGTTAGTTCAGATGGGTGGAGTAGCTCCCCGTGCTTGTGCCGCGACCAAGTGTCCCGGCTGGAACGCTGTTCTCCCCACTCCAATACCAGTCGCTGCCTCCCGGGGACTTCTCCTACCGGCTGCGTCCCACACCGCCCGTGCGACCCGGCTGGTTCCCTTCCCGGTGTTAGTTCAGGGGGTGGAGCAACTCTCCGTGTTTATGGCGTACCTGCGAGCAGTCCAAATCCCTGCGGGACGGTTCCCCGGCTCGGATGCTGCTCTTTCTGCTCCAAGATCAGTCACTGCCTCCCGGGGACTTCTCCTACCGCCTGCGTCCCACGCCGCCCGTGGAACCGGCTGGTCCCCCTCCCGGGGTTAGTTCAGGGGGGTGGAGCAGGTCTCTGTGCTTGTGCCGTACCTGACTGGTACGCTGGCTCCAGGCTCTGGAAACTATCGCTGCTTCCCTGTATTAGTTCGTTCTCCGTCTCTAAATCCGTGTTTGTTGTTCAGGGTTCATAGATTGTTATGTATGTGATCGATTCACTTGTTTTTCCGTGTCTTTGTTGTAAGAGGGATCCGAGGTAACGTCTGCCTAGTCCGCCATCTTGGCTCCGCCTCCCTCCCATCTTCTTTTGATGCTTCCTGCATCATTCAATATTTTGTCCTTAGAGTCCTTCAATTTTGCAACTCAAGGCTTGCAGTTTTCTTCAGTTCTTTCAGCTTGAGCATTGCCGACCATATTCTTCCCTTTTGGTTTTGTAATTCCAGGTCCTTGCACATGTCATTATAATACTTTGCTTTCTTGAGGGGACCTTTGAAATCTGTTCAGGTCTTTTACGTGATCATTTCTTTTGTTCACTTTAGCTACTCTATACTCAAGAGCAAGCTTCAGAGTCTCTTCTGATATCAACTTTGGCCTTTTTTCTTTCTTTCTTTCCTGTCTTTTTAATGACCTTTTTGCTTTCTTCATGTATGATAGCCTTGATGTCATCACACAACTAGTGTGTTCTTCAGTCATTAGTGTTCAAATGCATCAAACCTATTTTTGTGATGGTCTCTAAACTCAGGTGTGATATACTCAAGGTTGTACTTTGTCTCTTGTGGACTTATTTTAATTTTCCTAAACTTCAACTTGAACTTGGGAACTTGCACGTGAGCAATTGATGGTCTGTTCTGCAGTCTATCCCTGGCCTTGTGCTGATGATTTCAGCTTCTCCATTGTCTCTTTCCACAGACGTAGTTGATTTGATTCCTTATGTATTCCATCCAGTGAATCCATGTGTACAGTCACTGTTTATGTTGTTGAAAAAAAGATATTTGCAATGAACAAGTCATTGGTCTTGCAAAATGTGATCTCTGGTATCATTTTTATCATCAAGGCCATATTTTCCAACTACCGATCCTTCTTTGTTTCCAGCTTCTGCATTCCAATCAGCAGTAACTATCAACTGCATGTTTGATCAATTTCAGACTGCAGAAGTTGGTAAAAATCTTCAATTTCTTCATCTTTGTCATTAATGGTTGGTGCATAAATTTGAACAATAGTCTCACAACCTGGTTTTCCTCGTAGGCGTATGGATATTATCATATCACTGACAGCCTTGTTCTGCAGGATAGATCTTGAAAAGTTCCTTTTGATTATGTACGTGATGCCTTTCTGCTTCAATTTGTCATTCCCAACAAATAGGCCATATGATTGTCCAATTCAAAATGGCCAATACCATCTCAGTTCACGAATGCCTAGGATATCGATCTTTATGCATTCCATTTTATTTCTGACAACTTTCAATTTTTCTAGATTTATACTTCTTACATTCCACATTCCAATTATTAAAGGACATTTGCAGCTGTTTCTTCTCATTTTGAGTCATCCCACATCAACAAATGAAGGCCCGGAAAGCTTGACTCTATCCACATCATTAAAGTCAACTGCTTTGAGAAGGCAGTTCTTCCCTAGTTGTTTTTTTTACAATTTTTATTGTGCTTTAAGTGAAAGTTTACAAATCAAGTCAGTCTCTCACACAAAAACCCATATACACCTTGCTACACACTCCCAATTACTCTCCCCCTAATGAGACAGCCCGTTCTCTCCTTCCACTCTCTCTTTTCGTGTCTGTTTCGCCAGCTTCTAACTCCCTCCATCCTCTCATCTCCCCTCCAGGCAGGAGATACCAACATAGACGCAAGTGTTCACCTGATCCAAAAAGCTCACTCCTCACCAGCATCCCTCTCCAACCTATTGTCCAGTCCAATCCATGTCTGAAGAGTTGGATTCAGGAATGGTTCCTGTCCTGGGCCAGCAGAAGGTCTGGGGGCCATGATCACCGGGTTCCTTCTAGTCCCAGTCAGACCATTAAGTCTGGGCTTATGAGAATTTGGGGTCTGCATCCCACTACTCTCCTGCTCCTTCAGGGGTTCTCTGATGTGTTCCCTGTCAGGGCAGTCATCGGTTGTAACCAGGCACCATCTAGTTCTTCTGGTTTCAGGATGATGTAGTCTCTGGTTCATGTGGCCCTTTCTGTCTCTTGGGCTCGTAATCGTCTTGTGTCCTTGGTGTTCTTCTTTCTCCTTTGATCCAGGTGGGTTGAGACCAATTGATGCAGCTTAGATGGCTACTCGCTAGCTTTTAAGACCCCAGATGCCACTCTCCAAAGTGGGATGCAGAATGTTTTCTTAATAGATTTTATTATGCCAATTGACTTAGATGTCCCCTGAAACCATGGTCACCAGGTCCCTGCCCCTGCTATGCTGGCCTTCGAAGCATTCAGTTTATTCAGGAAACTTCTTGGCCTTTGGTTTAGTCCAATTGTGCTGACCTCCCCTGTATTGTGTGCTGTCTTTCCCTTCACCTAAAGTAGTTCTTATCTACTATCTAATTAGTGAGTGCCCCCTCCCACTCTCCCTCCCTCACGCCTGTTGTAAACACAAAAGAATGTTTTCCTCTCAGTCCCAGTTGGAATTTGAGTGGCTTCTAACCTAAGGGATTTAACTTCCAGCAGGAAAAAAAAAAAAAAAACTAATTTTATTTAGGACATCAGACAATGTCCCCCTGCTATTCATAAGGTCTCCACTGGCTAGTTTTTTTTAGAAGTAGATCACCCAGTCCTTCTTCCTAGTCTGTCTTAGTCTGGAAGTGCAGCTGAAACCCGTCTTCCATAGATAACCCTGCTGGTATTTGAAATACCAGTGACACAGCATCACAACAATACACAAGCCATCACAGTACAACAAATTGACAGATAAGTCGTGGAATAAACTTTAATCCAATGGGATACTATGTGTTATGGATTAAATTGTGTCCCCCCAAAATGTGTATCAATTTGGCTAGGCCATGATTCCCAGTATTGTATGATTGTCCACCATTTTGTCATCTGATGTGATTTTCCTATGTGTGGCAATGAGATGGATTAGCTACAGTTATGTTGATGAGATCTACAAGAGTAGATTGTATCTTAAGCCAATCTCTTTTGAGATATTAAAGAGAGAAGGGAGCAGGGCTGGAAGGGGGCTCATAACGCCAAGAAAGCAATGCTGGGAACAGAGCACGTCCTTTGGACCTGAGGTTCCTGTGAAGAGAAGCTCCTAGTTCAGGGAAAGATTGGTGATAAGGACTTTCCTCTGGAGCCCACAGAGAGAGAAAGCCTTCCCCTGGAGCTGACACCCTGAATTTGGACTTGCAGCCTACTGGACTGGGCGAAAATAAATTTCTCTTTGTTAAAACCATCCACTTGTGGTATTTCTGTATAGCAGTACTAGATGACCAAGACACTGCCTTTCAGTAAAAAAAGAACAAATTGCTGATACACACAATATAGTTGATCCTCAAAGTAATTGTGCTGAGCAAATGATGCCAGATGCAAGAGTACATATTATATAATTCTACTTATATGGCATTCTAGTAAAGGCATTGCCTAGGGCCCAGGGTGGGCGCAGGGATTTCCTGCAAAAGTTCAGGAGGGATCTTCCTGGAGTGATGAGAATGTTCTATATATTGATTGTGGTTTAAATATTTGTTAAAACCCATTGAACTGTTCACCTTAAAAGGGTGAATTTGGTTTTATGTAAGGTATATCTCAACAAATTTCATTGAAAACAATATGGGATAAAGTTTATTAGTGGTTATCAGGGGTGAGAGGGAGGGGGAAAGAGGGAGTCATTGCTTAGGGCACTGAATTTCTCTTAAGGATGACGGAAAAATCTCGAAATGGTTAGTGGTGATGGTTGCACAACATGGTGAACATAATTAATGTCACTGAACTGTACATGCAAAAATTGTTGAAATGGAAAATATTTTCTTATATAATACTCACTACAATAAAAAAATAATAATAATATGGGAGAGATGAGAATTGGTTGGAGTATAGATGAAACAAAATTGGTCATGAGTTGGTAATTTTTTGAAACTGAGTAATGAGTACTTAGGAATTTATTATACTACTTTCTCTACTTTTGGATATGTTGGAAATCTTTTATTAAAAGAAAATTTAAAATAAATAAATAAATAAAACACTGTGTTGTGCTAGCCCAGCCCATGTGGTGCCATTTTGCCACCTCTGGCCTAGATGAGCACTTACATCTATGAAGGTACATTCCTGGGAGAAATAGTCCAGATTGAGCCAGGCAGTGAGCTTGATACTGTCTCTTACTTTCATTTAATTTTCTACCTATGACTTATTTTCTTTTTAATCTTACAAAGGAGGAAACTGCATTTTGGTCACATCCAGTAATTTCCCTACGGTCACACATCTCATGCGTCAGAGGAGAGATCTAAATGCAAGTCAGCCAGCCCTCCTGCATCTCAGGGCACTAACTCATCAGTGGAGGGTCATCTAAGACAGCTGCAGCTCAACAGTGACATATAACTTGAAGGGTGAACAGAAGTCCTCCGGGGGGAGGACATTTCAAACAAGGGAACAAGGCTAGCAAACCCAGGGCCAAGGAATATTGAAGCTGCTGAACCAAAGGAGTTATTTATTTTTGGCCTTTTGGTTCTAAAACTATGAATTTCCTTGTTTCTTGTCAGCAAGGTAGATAAACTAAATGGCATGATTCTGTGCTCCTGTCTGCTTTTTTGGAGAATTCACTAATTGATTCTTTCAGTCATTTATTTACACATTTAATCATTCATCTTTTAAACATTTATTTGTTTGCTTGTTGTGCTTCAAGCTTAGGCTTATTTATTCATTCATGCATCACCCAACAAACACCTACAGAGCTCTACTGCACTGTGGTCAAGCCCTGGGATATGAAAATGAAAACAGATCAGCTCGGCTGATACCTTTGTCCAGACCATCATCACCTCTCTCCTTACAGGGAATATAAGTGATAGACAGGAAGTGGTAGCACAGTGTGACTCTGTGACCAAGGAAGAGGGTAAGTATAGTGAGCTGGAGTCCAGATGAAGAAGAATAGGACATGTCTCAAGAGGGCCAAGGAAAATTGCAGAAAGATAAGTGGAGATCACCAGAGATACAAGACAAAGAGAGACATTCCTGGCAGAGGGGATAGCACGTGCAAAGGCGCAGAGGCCTGAGAGAGCATGTCCAGCCCATCGGAGAACTTGTCAGCAGCTAGGTAGGACAAATGCTTGAGGGGCATGTGAAGGGGAAAGGGTACAATGGACTGGAAACTGGACAGAAAGGCAAGAACCACATCTTAAATGGCCTGCAGAAGAGTCGCCTTTGACCTAAGTCAAAGGAAATGTCAAAAAAAAAAAAAAAAAAAACCACAGTGCCCTAAAAAAAAAAAAACATCGCAGTGCCCTCGAGTCAATTGCGACTCATGGAAATGTCAAGAGGACTTAAAGCCAGGAAGGAATGAAACCAGACTTGAAAAAGAGGAGGGTGGGAAAATTCTAGCCTTTGAGCAGTTCTCCTAAGAAAATCCCACGCAGAGTTGTAATTCTCCATAGGACTCCCTCTACTCTGGACATTCCTGGAGGCTGCAGCTAGGCTTTGGGAAGCTGATCTGGATCCTCTGCAAGTGGCCAAAGAATTTACTCTTCTTCAGGGAAAAGGTTGCTTGCGATCATCATCAGCAGAGTCCATTGCCTCAGAGAAGCAGGTTTGGCCAACTGTCCACCCAAAGGGAATGCTGCTATTACTATTTCCCTGGAGGGGACATAGATGATAGATAACACTCCCACTTGCAAGTTTTTCTCACTTATTTTTTCTTGAACACAATTCTAATTTACTAACAAACTGATATACATACAAGTTAAATATCAAATAATTTCAAAATGCCAATAAGGAAGGCCAACTGTTTAATAAGGGATTTCAAATGTAATGTGTCTGAAACTAAACTCTGAATTTTCACTCCAAGAAATGTTACTGCCTTGGTCTTTCCCACCTCAGTAAATGACTCCAAAACCTTGGAGTTATTCTCAACTCCTCTTTTTGTCTCGTCCCTGGCATGCAATCCATTAGCAAGTGCTATCCGCTAGTTGTACCATCCAAACACGTACAGAACCCATCTGCTTTCCTTCACCTGCTCTGCTGCCTCCATGGTCAAAGCCACTCTTATCTCTTTCCTAAAAAATAGTAATACCCACCTGGCTGGTCTTCATAAATAAACCCTTGCCTCCCTACAAGCCATTCTTCATGCAGCAGCCAAAAGAGATAGTTTAAAAATATAAAGCAAATGTTGTTGCTATGCCAGTTTCTTCTACTCACAAGGAATCAGATCTAAACTCCATCCCTCTAGGATATGACCCATACCTACCTCTCCAGATTCAACTCTTGCCATGCTCCTTGGCTTTGCCTGTCAGCCATGCCGGCCTCTTTGTTTTTCCTCAAACATGTCACGCTTATTAGCAGTGAAGACCCAAGTTTCTCTGCCAGAAGTTTTTCTTCCACATCTTCCCTGGAATTACTCCCTTGCTTCCCTCAGGCTCTTCTCACGTATAACCTTCTCAAAGAGAGGTCTTCTTTGACCATCGTATTTAAAGTAGCTTACCCCACCCTCCATCATTCTCTGTCTCCTTACTCTGCTTCTTCATAGCACCTGTCAGTGCTGGAAATTATTTATGTGTCTACTTGCATGTCTGTTTCTCCCACTAGACAGTAAGATCTACAAGGGCAGAGAGACTGACTGTCTTGGTCATTGATGTACCTCCTGTGCCCAGAACATTTCTGTACACATAGTAGGCAAATACATGTTTTTAAATAATAAATGAATGATTCCTGCCCTCCCCAGCTCCCAGTCCTACTCCCCAGAGGCAACAAATGTTAGTTGTTTTAACTATTTCTTTTGGTAACTACTTCCACATTCCAGTGATATGTTTATACTTTTACTTTTTAATTTATTCATTATGGAAATTAATTATTTACCACCTGCTAGCCCTTCCTTGTGGAAACCCTACAGCCCTTCCTTGTGGAAACCCTGCTGGCATAGTGGTTAAGTACTATGGCTGCTAACCAAAAGGTTGGCAGTTCAAATCCACCAGGCACTCCTTGGAAACCCTATGGGGTAGTTCTACTCTGTCTTATTGGGTTGCTATGAGTCGTAATTGACTTGAATGCAATGGGTCAGTTTTGTGCTGGATGAGTCCCTCGGTGGTGCAAATACTTTGTGCTCATCTACTAACCTGAGGTTCGTGGTTCAAACCCACCCAGTGGTGCCACAGAAGAAAGGTTTGACTATCTACTTCTGTAAAGTTCACAGCCAAGGAAACCAATTCATTCTGGCTCGTAGGCAAAAACAATGTAGTGGCAGAAATAGCACTGGTTGGTCTTAGTGTCATATGGACCTGGACTCAAACCCCAAATCTGTTATTTCCAGGCTGGGTGATCCTGCTCAGCCACCTGAGGGTAAGGAACAGTTCTTAGAGCTGGTGTGAGGATTAAAAACATAAGAAGTTGAAGGTAATTGGCAAAGAGCAGGTACTTGGTCAATGGTCTGCTTACCACATTTGCCTGGAAATAAACAGTTTCGGGCAAGCATCCCCAGTGACAGAATCCAAGAGCATTTTTCATAATATGTAATTGAATAAGAAACAGTTTTTCTGTCTTGAAGCAAGTGTGATTCTGGAGTTATTTTGAAAGCATTTTAATATTTGACACCCTGAGATTCTAGGGCTAAAACGAATAATCTTTTTTTTTTTTTAAAGACTAAATAGATGAGAGAGGATATGAGAGAATCAATTCTGTTGAAAAGTATTTTGCTTTCCCCAGGATGCTTAATTAGACCGGTGCTCTAAATATTTTTAAACTTTCATCCAGGATTTTCAACCCCTCAAACTGTGAAAGATGTCTAAAGAGAGCCCCGTGAAAGCTTTACAGAAATATTTGTAAATTATGGAGATTCAATATCCAATTTTTTTCTACAAATCCGTTTTATACATGAGGCTTAAGTTCTTACTAAGGAAAGAGGACATCACATATATCAGAGGGCTCCTTATTGGTCCCCAAGCACTCACTTGGGAGTCAGCCAGTCGGGGTTCAAATCCCAGCTCTGCCCAGCTCTGGACATTTTCTTTTCTTTGAGTCTCAATTTCCTCAACTTGTAAAATGCAGGTGGTAATGTTTACCTCACTGGACTGTCATGAGGATTAGGTGATAAACCAAGTAGGTGGGAGTGCCAAATAACCACTGTTAAACTTTAGTCTCTATACATTTGCCTATTCTAGGTATTCCATGTACATGAGATCATACAATATTTATATTTGTCCTTTTGTAATTGACTGACTTCACTCAACATGATGTTTTTAAGGCTCATCCATATTGAACTGCCTGATGAACAAACGAATGAATGAACAAACGAATACCTCTGATAAAATAATTGTCTAGTGATTTAGTAGATAATATTGGAGACATTATTCTCTGTCCTTGAGCATAGAGAATGTGACCCATCTGGAGCTGCACTCACAAAGACTCATCAATTTGGCCCTGAGGTATGAAGACTATGGCTAGGACAATCTTGGAAAACATCTTTTAAGTAAGCTTTCACATAAACAAATCATAAACAGAGTACAAAAGACCCACATATTTTCCACGCTTATCTTTTTTTATTAGTATTTAGTAAACAGTAAGATTTGTTGGATCAATGAAGACCCCCCAAATGTCATTACTGAAGCTTGTACCAATGACTATTAAGACAATTAAAAATGTATTATCACAGCGATTTAGCAGTTTTTAGCCAATTTGTGAAAATGAGATGCTTTCAATGATTTTACGCATTTGTAATGTCTGTGTACGCTGATGATTCGGTAATATTCCTCAGACTCAGCAGACATAGCTCTGGTAGCATGTTTGTCTGTTTCCCACTTTAGCCTCTTGGAACATGTGCCAAATAAAATCCTTCTTCTTGCTTTACCATAACTTTGTGGTGATTTTACCCTAGGACACTGTCCATCTACAAGGTAAATGCAAGCATGATATCCTTGAAGTGAAACCCCTTAATGTTCAGAGCAGCTGCTACTTTAAAATGTCAAAGAGCCTAGAAGTATTATTAATTCAACTTTATAAATGAAGACAGTGGAGAGAATTGCCCAAGTCACACAGCTAATGAATGAGCTTTAACGAAAATCAGGTCATCTGGTTCTTCATCTAAGGCATTGTCCATTACCTTTTTCCCAAATGGAGGCTGACAGCTGCAATTCAGTCATATGACATTAATTAATTTCAGGGCCAGTCTTAGAAGAAAACATTGACTTCGAAGAACAGCATGCATTTGCCTCCAAAAAGATCTTTGTGGAAGGTCATTTCCTTAACAATGAGAAGTTCATTGTCTAATACTTCTTCTACTGTATTGCCAGATTGCCAGTGAATGGGCAATTAAGCGCCAACCAAGACTTGGAGCCCTGGTAGTTTAGTAGTTAAGAGCTCAGGGTGCTAACCAAAAGGTCAGCAGTTCGAATCCACCACCTGCTCCTTGGAAACCCTATGGTGTATCTACCCTGTTCTATAGGGTCACTTTGAGTCAAGATTGACTCGATGGCAGTGGGTAAGACTCTGTTAGTATCATGAGGCCACCAACTCCTTCCCGTGGCCTGTGAAATGTGAAACATGACAAAGAAAATCTACTCTCAGTCCAATTTTCTAGGTATGCAATGCCTTCTACCTCATATTTGCTTGATGATCCTGACCTGGTTTTTCTAGAAATAATTATGTCTCTTAAATGGGGTTAAAGTCTGAAGCATCTTCAGCTACTTTTACAGAAGAGAAACCAAGTAGAGAGTTAAAGTAAGCACAAGATCATTCAGATAATGATAACAATGGAAAAAGAAGGCTTGCTAGTCTAAATGAGCTGGAAGACCAACATTTTCCCGATTCCTTGAGAAACTCTCCAATCCCCCTCTCTACCTGGCAATGCGTAAAGGCAACTTAAAATGAAAAAGAACTTTTAAGGCTGATAATCTCAAATGGCTGTTGCCACAAAGTCACCATTTATGTTGCCACACAGCAGCTTTTAACAGCGCTATTCAGGAAGGAAAATAAAGATAAAGTTACCATGGAAACCCCTGTAACACCTGGCTTTACACCTCTGACTCACGCAGCTGTATCTTAAAGAAACACAGACACAAGTTGATGCCTTTATTCGATTCCCAGGGCCAATTGTGCCTTCCCGACGTAGTGAGGGGACGTTTACTGATAGGTGCCAACATTTTTACAAGTCAGAAGCTACGAGAGAAAAGCAGGCTTTCAAAGCTCAAATGCATTTTGACTCTTCCCTAAATGTTCACTGTGTTCCCAAATGAGAAAAATCAGTTCCTCCATCACAATTACTTTTCTCTTTGCAGAGATTTAGGTCTTCGCGGGGATGTGACACCGAGTTGACATAAGAAAATGGTAACATATTTAAATACCTGAAAGGTCAAGTTTGTAAATATGAACTGCACAAACACAACCCATTAGAAAGTACCCCATATTAGAAGTCAGGTATCCGAGTGTGACTCTTAGATTCATGACTGAAAACAAGTTGTCCTTGACTCAGTGGTCCTTGAATCATGGTGACCCCAGGTATGTCAGAGAAGATCTGTGCTCCAGAGGGTTTTCAAGAAGCAGATCCCCAGGACTTCCTTCTGAGCCATCTCTGGGTAGACTTGAATCTCTAACCTTTTGATTAGCAGCCAATCACGTTAATCGTTTGCACCATCCAAGGACTCAAAGGCTTTGCCATTAGCAGGCTAGTCATCTGCCTTGACTTCCGGTATCCTCATCAACTACATCTACTACCTATGAAAATACCTACATTACCAGTGATTGTGAGAATTGTATCAGATAATATAATTAGCTAATGTAAAGGCAGGAGAGAAAACTGTCGTTTATTGAGTGTCTATTACGTGCTAGGCACACCGAATCAACTTAATATTTTTTTAAGTGTAAAGTGCTAGACAAACACAAATCAAAGATGAGGCTGTATAGTCAGAAGGAATAGGTAACACAGAATCTCGAATATCACACTAGAGTGTGACGTTCATGCTGTAGGTAACTGAGAACCATTGACGGATTTTGAGCCGAAGAATTACATCATCAAAACTGCGTCTTAAAAGGGTCCCTTAGGGTAATGTGGAGCAAAGATGGAAACAGAGGGACTGAAGGAACTACAGGGAGACTATTACAATAGCCCAGAAGAGAGATGGTGAGCTCCTAAAAATTGACTGTGGACTGGAGTTCAGTGGAAATAATATCTTTACTGATGCCTTTGTGAGCAAGATAAGATGGGGTGATGTGGTTGAATGATAGTCTCATATAGAAATTAGTACCTGCTCAAATGGTTGCAGAGTGAGAGAAAAAATTCAACCAATATTTTCTAGAAGTACCAATGACATTACAATTATTAAGAAATGCCCCATATAGCAGATCCTGGTGTGAACTGCCCAGGTCTCCCCTTCAGAACCAAGCACTCGCCCCCCACACTCTGCCATCTGGGAGTATTGGCTACTGAGGGGTCATCAGAGTGCCCCTCTCTGGGAACTGCCATTAGATTTAAAAACCTTCATCTCCCAATTATTATCCTCTTCCCCCAAACAGCCCACGTCTAACTACTGGTCTGGTGGTTGTAGAGGCAGGAAGACTTGGACTCCACGCCTCAGTTAAGGACTTCTCTGCAGGGTTGTCCCAGCTTCTAAGCTCCCTGGAAATTACCTGAGGCCTCCCTTGTACTTACATTGCAGCCCAGCTTCTCTCTCAGCCCAACCCAGCTTCCCTTGCTTCCTTGCAAATGTTGCTCCTGAGACCGCTCCCCAATAAACCTGCAAGCAAAGCTCTTTCTCAAAATCTGTCTCCAGGGACCCCAACCTAAGATATCCCACAAAATGATTCCAGACCCATGAATGGAACTTTAGCTTTTAAGCATAGTCTTAGACTTGCATTCATAAGAACGTGGAGGGCATTCTTTAGCAATAAAACATAACCAGTATATATGAATTATAGAAAAGGATTTCTCCAGAAAATGCCACACAATTTTAAAAATGAAGAATCTGATGGAAAAATAAATCTATAGCCCCCTGCATTAAGAAGCAATGAAAACATGCATGTCACACTTGAGCCTGGAGCATGGAGTAATCCTGAAAGCTGCAATACTTTATCTTCCAAACCACCATCATTAGCAAAGGTCAGCATAATCAACTGCAGACCCATGGAGAGATGATGACCCAGGCCAACCAAAGGAGGTTATGGGAACTGGAATTTACAATGCTAATGAAAACCAGCCCAGTTCCAATGAAAAAAAGAAGAAGTTTATTAAAGTTCCAAGGACAAATAAAATTTGAAAGACACAAGGGACTGGAGGCAGAAAGATTTGAAGAAATGTATTAGCTCTATTCATCTGGACTGAGTCACCAAATCTCTTTATCAAAAGGAATTTGATTTTAGAGGCAAAAGATAAGGGTATAAGCTGAAGTCAGGACTTGGCCTTTTAATCTAAAAATTTTGAATAACTGTATACATAACTCAGACCAAATCGATCCCAAATTTTCTAGGCAAAATTATAATTGTAACTGTTTATTGAGAAGTTAATATGGAGGGACTGTGCTCAACATTTTCCATGGATTCACTTATTTACTTCTACAAGAAAGCTATGATTTGGGTTCCCATTCTGCAGAGGTGGTAATGAAGTAGAGGAATGTTAAGTAACTTGTCCAGGGTCTTGCCTCCCATCCAGACTCCACTGTTAATGATGGGGCCTGGGATTGGAGCTAGGGGCAGCCTGGGCCCTGAACTCTTCCTCTTAACCTCCAAGTTCTACTCACTGGAAAATCTCTAATTCTTTCTTTTCTCTGTACTGTGCTTTTCCTCTTTCTTGTCCAGCCCCAGTGCACACCTGCACACCTCCTGTCTGGTCTGCCTTCTCTGTCTTCTTCCAATCCATCTTGGGACTTGAGGGGATTAACGCAGAAAGCTCTGTTCTTCCCTCACTAAGATGTTGTTAACTGCCATCAAGTAGAACCCTGATGCATGGCAACCCCACGCGCAATGGGATGAAATGCTGCCCGACCCTGGGCCATCCCCATGATCAGTTGCAGATCAGATCATTGTGATTCGTTTTCTCATTGGCTGATTTTTGAAAGTCAATTGCCAGGCTTTTCTTCCTAGTCCATCTTAGTCTGAAAGCTCCATGCCTCATCACAACAACATGACAATCAAGTGGTGGCTGCAACCGAAGTCAATGACCAGGAATCAAACCTGCGTCTCCTTCATGGAAGGTGAGAATTCTACCACTAGAATTAGAAACCAACTAATTGAGAAAAAATTCAGGAGTCAGATGGAAATGAACACATCAGCTTTGTTCATGATAAAAGCTTAGACCAGGGGCAAGTGGGCTTGACAATAACCCCCCAAAACTGCCCCTATACTGCAGGGTAAATGGTGAGGTGGTAGAGTCTTTCTTGTTAAGTTCACCAAAAAGCAGACAGCAGATAAAAAGTGCTCCTCCTCTGCTGACAGACAGATCTGAAAAAGAGAAAGTCTCTACTGGGCAAGAGAATAAGTGTCCTTCTCTAGGCCATTTCCACATAACTTCAGATCTAACCATGTCTCTCCCACTTAAAAACTTCTCCTTGTTTCCTTATACTTTCATGATCAAATCCAAGCTCCCTAGTGAGATATTTAAGGTCTTCCTCCCTGTAGTAGTCATTAGAGTTATTCATCAATATTTCCAATTCTTTTCATTCTGGGCCACTGGGAAGGTTATATTTTCCATGTCATTCATCAAACATTTTCTGAGCTGAGCCCAAAGGAGAGGGCATCTATTTCTGCCTGTAGGAAAGAGACACTTCCGTGGAGGAGGTGATGTTTGGTTGGGGTTTGGAGGAGGTGGTGGAGGTGGGTGGAATGTTGGAGAACATGTGAATGAAGGCAAACAGACTGGCCAGTATGAGCACAAGTATGAGGGTGAGAAGTCACATCGCCTGTTTAGAAATTATATGGAAAGGGCATTGGGGTCTAGTAGTGCACGAGTCAGGATGGGTTAGTTTATGCTGTAGCAATTACCAACCTGCACATCACAGGGGCATTGGTGGTTCAATTTTGCATTTCCTTGGCCTAAGCAAGTCATTTGGAGTGCCCCATGTACCAAGGACTGAAATACTGTCTAGTCCAGGACCATCCCCATGATGGATTGGGAATCAGACCATTGTTATCCATAGGGTTTTCACTGGCTGATTTTCAGAAGCAGATCACAAGGCCTCTCTTCCCAGATTAAAAGTTCCACTGAAACCTCTTTAGCACCATAGCAACATGCAAGCCTCCATTGACAGATGGGTGGGTGGCTGGGCATGAGGTGCACTGGCCAGGAATCAGCCCTGGGTCTTCCTCTTGGAAGGCAAGAACTCTACCACTGAACCACCGCTGAGCTCATTTATCATCCTTACCACTGCAAATAAATGTCTTCAATGAAACTTAAATTCAAAGCTCTGGCTCAATGTGCAAAACACAATCAGTTTGACAGCTTTGCAACTCACAAAGTTGGTCATTACTTTTAAAAAGTAAATCATGATATAAAATACCAAATAACTGGGATTCTAAATGCACCTAAGAATCTATTCATTGGTTTCCTCCAGATCATACACTCGCAATTAGACAATGCCGATACGTTGCTAGTGATTTAATTTTGAAACAGAAATTGTACATTATGCCTTCCAGCTGCTTGATCAGCCTAATTGACAAATATGCTAAGATTACCCAGTCAGCTGTTAAACACAGAAGGCTGCCACTTGCAGCTACTTCTCTGTGTGAACCAAAACTCTCTCAACTCTGAGCAGCAAAAATAAAATACAGGACTAAGGAGGTTGCTGAGGCTGATGTAGGATTGCCATTCATATGCCCCGGTTTTCAACTGTGAGTCCACTGGAATTGCCTCATTAAACTCATTGACTGACCTTAGCACAAGCAATTGTCATTATGAACTTGTAAAATAAATATGAACTAACAAAGTACTCTATTTATGTTTTACATATGAGCAGTCCTTCTATATAAGCTTTCATTTTCTTTAAAAAGCTTTGGAAATTTAAAAAACACTGTCCTAACTTAGGCTGTTTCCCCAAACAATAACACTGATGAAGGAGAATTGAAACTACCCTATGGAAAGAAGTTAAGTTAAGCTAAGTTAATTAAGCAGTGAAATTGTGAGTGTGTGTGTGAGGTAGGTGGGGAGGAAACATACATCCAGTCATGCACCAAATTACGAATGATGCCTGTTGTTAGCTGGTGTTGAGTTGGCCTCTGATTCATAGCCACCCCGTTAACAATGGAATGAAACCCTGCCAGGTCCTGCACCATCCCCATTATCCACTGAGGACCAGATAGTGTCCCATTGTGATCCATAGGGTTTTCATTGGCTGATTTTTGGAAGTAGATTGTCAGGCCCTTCTTCCTAGTCCATTTTAGTCTGGAATCTCCGCTGAAACCTGCTCAGCATCATAACAACACTCAAGCCTCAACTGACTGATGGGTGGTGGCTGCACATGAGGCTCACTGGCCAGGAATCAAACCCGGGTCCCCACATGGAAGGTGAGAATTCTGCCATTGAACTACCAATGCTTCATACCAGTTGCTGTCGAGTTGATTCCAACTCACGGTGATCCCATGTGTGCTAGAGTAGATCTCTGTTTCATAGTGTTTTTAACAGCTAATTTATCAGAAGTAGATTGCCAGGCCTTTCTTCCAAAGTACCTCTGAGTGGACTCAAACCTCCAGGCTTTTGGTTAGCAGCTGGCACATTAACCTGCCAGCAGGGGTACTACCAAAACTTTAGTTCCAGCCTCTTTTCTTTGCCTGATTCTGACATCCTCCAATCTACTTCTGCATTCCACTCTGGTCCATGTCCCACACCTACCCACCCAGACCAATCACTTCCTTGGTGGGAGCTGATGAATTAATGGCATGGGATTCTCTGTCTCTCTGCTTAGAAATTCTTCCTCAATACCATCTGCTTTAACCATAGAGTGTTCCTTCTGTGATATTTGTACTGCTGTACATATGCCTGTCCCTGAATGTTACTGGATCCAAAAAATAACCTGTTGCTGCCAAGTCAATTCCAGCAAAGTAGAACTGCCCCATAGGGTTTCCAAGGAGTGCCTGGTGGATTCAAACAACAGACCTTTTGGTTAGCAGCTGTGGCTCTTAACAATTACGCCACCAAGGTTTCCCATTATGGCAAATGTCCATGCAAATGAGGACTTCCAGGTACACTTCTCCTTCATGCCATCTCATCCTGATAACACATTCTCAGAACTCACACTACAGACAAACAGCTAAGGACTGGGTCTATCCTATGTGGCCCATGCAACTTGACTCCAATCAGCAGCCTGGTGAAGGGGATTTCACAGACCGGCCTGGCCACTTATCAACCATATGCCCTTGGACAAAATGCTTTATTATTGTTATTTTTAATGACAGTGTCCTCAACTCTAAAACAGAGGCAAGAATCCCTACTTTTCAAGATTGTTGTGAGCATCAAGTGGGTTATGGAATCAATGCTAGAATATAGACTCATAAATTGAATTTTTTTTTAAATCTGAGCTCTTTTTGTTTCAAGCACTGTCAAATCAGTTGGGATGTTTTGTGTCCTCTTTGAAGCCTTCAGTTTCTACCTAAAAAAGACAAGGAAAAAAATTCTGTGATTACTTACTAAACGTTTTCTAATTTCATTCTTGACAGATACATTATCTGTCTGCCTGCTGTTCTTGATGCAATATAGAGCACCTGGTTTTTTTTTTTTCACCTCAAAGAGTAAATTTAAGGCATTTTTCAACCTTTTATCATCTATTCTCCTTCTTACTATTTTTAGTAAACCCTTTAAAGCTAAAAACTTGTTTTTCCTCCCTTTTTCATGTTTCTTACCTTCCAACTTGAACATACATTGTATTAGTTTCCTAAGAGTGCCATGAACAAAGTACCACAAACTAGGTGGCTTCAAACAACAGAAATTTGTTCTTGCACAGTTCTGGAGACTAAACATCTAAAATCAAGGTGTCAGCAGAACCATACTCCCTCTGAAGCCTTTAGGGGAAAATCCTTTCTTGCCTCTTCCAGCTTTTGGGAGCCCTAGGCATTTCTCAGCTGTAGCTACACAATTCCAGTCTCTGCCTTCTGTGCTCACATAGCCTGCTCCTCAGTGCCTGTGTCTGTGCTTCTTCTCCTCTTTTTAAAAGGGCACAAGTCATGTTGGGTTAAGAGCCTCTGGGTGGTGCAACAGTTAGTGCACTCAGCTGCTAACCCAAAGGTTGGAACTTTCAGTCCACTCTGAGGTAGAAAGAAAGTCCTGACAATCTACTTCTGAAAAATCAGCCATTGAAAACCCTATTGAGCACAGTTATGCTCTGACCCCATGGGGTCATCATGAGTTGGAATTGACTCAACAGGAATTGGTTGGTAGTCATATTGGATTAGGGTCCATCCTACTCCAGTATGACCTCATTCTAACTTGATTACATCTGCAAAGACCCTACTTCCAAACAAGGTCATGGTCAAAAGCACCAGGGGTTAAGATTTCAACTTATCGTTTTGTGGGACACAATTCAACCTTTAATATGCATTTAAAGATTTTCATCCCATCTCATGCCACAAGATATAAATTAAAGTGAGCTAACATAGGATTTCGAGCCATCATCTACTTGCTTTGTGGCATTGGCAAGTGACCTAACCATGTGATGCTGTAAAATGAGTAAAAACACTCCCTACCTTCCAGGGTTGGAGTGAGATCCAATGAAATTCTGGAGACAAGGAAGTTTGGAGACTGTAATGTTCTACAGTCGTGGTCCCCTGTATTTATGGATCTCCTCAGGAGGCCAGAGTCCTGGCACGATTTTTCTTAGAAGCATAAGATAGGAAATGCAGGGCCTGCATCCCCGTTGGTTATTTAAAAGTGTACCTCTAAGATTGGCATGTCGGTTCCTCTTCAGAGGCAAAATGTCAGGCCCAATAGCTCTCTAGCCCTGCAGGCCTTTGTGGAGAAGTAGTAGGGAAACAGAAAGGACCAGTAAGGAAGGAGATCCTACTTGCAACTGTAGTGGATGCCAAAGAAAAAGAATTTCATTCCTCAAACTTTCTGAATCCCTGCTCTGGACTGAGCCCTGTGCCTGGCAAGGAGCTACAGAGAGGAAAAAGACACAGGACTTCAATAACCTCATCCCCCAAATACTTGTGGGGCACCTAAACATGCCAGGCACTGTTCAGGTGCTGGGGATATAGTAGAGACTAAAAAAAAGGTCTCTGATCTCATGAAACTTACAGACAATAAAAAGGAAAAAATAATTTAAAGATAATTTATAAAGTCATAAGTGCTATGAAGAAAACCAAATGGGAATGGAGTACTACGCAACAATAAAAAATAACAATGAATCTGCAAAGCATCTCACAACATGGATGAATCTGGGGGGCATTATGCTGAGTGAAACAAGTCAGTCACAAAAGGAAAAAATGTTGTATGAGACCACTACTATAAAAACTCATGAAAAGGTTTACACACAAAAAGAAACAATCTTTGGCAGTGATGAAGGAGGAAAGGGGTGAGAATGGAAAAAAAAGAAAACCAAATAGGATGATAAGATAAAGAACAGTGGGGGGCTATTTAGGTGGGATTACCAGGGATGGCCTTTCTCAGGAGGTGACATTTGAGAGATGAAAATGAGCTAGTGATGCAGTTAAGAATTTGGGATACTCACACTGGTCAGCAGATAGTATATGGGAAAGGAATCCATCTTTTCTGAGCACCTAGTATGGGCCAGAGATTGTGCTGGATTGGTATATTTCTACTTATTTAATCTTCACAAGACACCATGGCAGAGGCTGTGTTGATTTGGTCACCAGGAGTCAGAATCAACTCAACAGCAACTAGTTAATTTTTTGTTTGTAATAGTTAATTTTATGTGTCAACTTGGCTAGGCTATGGTTCCCAGTGGTCTGGCCAAGCACTAGGCTAGTTGTTCTTCCACAGTGTAATCCAATGTAATATAACCAATTAATCAGTTGAAAAGGAAATTTCCTTGGGTGTGGTCTACCTCCAGACTATAAATACATATTTTGGCAGAACTCAATCTCTCTCTCCACTCTACACTCTTTCCCTTGTCTGACCTATGAATCTTGGCACACCACCTGCAGAAGTCTCAAGCCCGCCATCTGACCTACAGATTTTGGACTTGCCAGCCCCTACAATCCTGTGGGCCAATCCCTTGAAGTAAATCAATCTGTCTCTCTCTCTCTCTCTCTGTCTCCCCCCAAACCCTTGGGAGAAAGACCTGGCAATCTGTTCCTGTAAAGATTGCAGCCTAGAAAAACCTACAAGGCAGTTCTACTATGTCACATGGGGACACTACATGTCTAAATCAACTTGATGGCACCTAACAATAACAACAACACTTAGGGTTATCTCTAGATAACCCTAACTAAGGCACCAATGCCAATACATGACACACAACAAGAGCTCTAATTAAAACAGAACGGAGAAAATATGGATGAATGAGATAGAATTTATCAATACCATTTTATAATTAAAGAGACTGGAATGATAAAGAAAAATCAGAAAAGAAGATTGAGAAGGAGTGGCCAGTGAGGAAGGAGAAAAGTCAAAACCCTGGGAGCAAAGTGAACAAAGTATTTTAAGGCCAAAGTAATGAACAGTGTCAACTTCTTCTGATAGGTCAAGAAGCTGAAGACTGAGAATTAACCATTGAATTTATCAATATAGAGATTATTGGTGACAGAAACAAGAGCAGTTTCATTATATTTGTAGGGGAAAAGTCTGGTTAAGATAGCTTCAAGAGATAATGGGAGAAGAACTTCCTTTTATGGGGGTATGAAGGGATCCATGATTTCTCTTCAAGAGGAAACGAACATAAATTGGACAAAACCAACAAAAGCTAACATTTTAAAAAAAAAAAGGTACTGTAAATTTACCAAAGGCAGGAAACAAATTGAGAACTGTGTATTCTTGAAAAACTGCTAGAGTTTCAGGTCAGAACAGTAGGAACCTGTGACCTTCTTGTCTAAAGATGCTTATATCCTCCACCTACTAGCTCAGACAACAAAAACAATGGTTTTACCAGCATGCAGCTGGCATTGAAAACCATCAATTTTGTTGCCAGAGAGGCAAATTCAACTTGGGGTGGGTGAGGAGTAAAAAGTCTGTGGCTTTGCCAGGTAGAAGTAGCAACACTGGTTGAAATGAAGAGAGGAAACCTTTAACTTTGCTAGTCCAGGGCTGTGATCCAATATGGAATGAGTGCTGTTCCAGCCAGAAATCTAACAGGAAAATCCTGAAAATGAAAAAGCCATAGAAAGCTTGAGATAAGCTTTAAATGCAACCATGAAAAACTATACATATGTGTAGGGGAAAATCAAAGGGCACAGCAGAAAGTACAAGGCAAAGGAAACTTGAGAATTGTGTTTAACTTTGAATGCATTCCTTAACTCTCACACAGATCAATCAGAAGATAGTGGGTGGCATAGGAGCTCAAGATATGTGAGCCGAGCTTCTGCCCAGATCATTGGCTGGTCATTCAGCTATGCAGATGCAGAAGCACCTCCTAGCAAGGAGGTTTAAAAATTAAAAACAAGAATTAAAAAACTGAACGGAGACATCAGTGGCTGTATAATGCAGGAGAGATAGATTCCGCTATTTAGGTACATGCAAGTTACTTAAAAAAAAAAAAAACTAACAACTCCCCAGAAAACAAAAAAAAGTTCTGAGTTGTGCAATATATTTTTGAAAATGTTGAATTATCAACCTAAAATTATGAGGTATGCAAAGAAACAGAAAAGTGTGACCTGTATTCAAGAAAAGGGTTCCTGGGTGGTACAAAAGGTTAAACACTTGACTACTAGCCAAGAGGCTGGAGATCCAAATCCACTCATAGGTGCCTCAGAAGACAGGCTTGGCAATCTCCTTCTGAAAATTCACAGCCTTGAAAAGTCTATGGAGCAGTTCTACTCTGCATATAGGGTCTCAGTGAATTGGAATCAACTCAATGGCAACTAACAACAGCATACCCAAGGAAAACATGCAGTCAACACAATGCACTCTGGTTTGGCTCAGATATTGGATTTCTCAGACAAAAACTTCAAGACTTCAAAGCAGCTATTACAAATATGTCCAAAGAACTAAATGAAAAAATTTTTTAATTAGAGGGAACCACAATGAAAATGATTCTACAAATAAAGAATCCCAACAGAGAACTAGAAACTATAAAAAAGAACCAATAGAAATTCCAAAGTTGAAAACTACAATAGTCAAAAAGTTTATTAGGTGGGTTCAACAACTAGATTTGAAATGGCAGAAGAAAGAATTTGTAAACTTGAAGACAGATCAGTCAAATCCAATCTGGAAAACAGAAAGTAAAAAGATTGACAAAAAATGACTAAAGTCTCAAAGATTCATGGGAAAATACCAAGTATCCCAAAATATGTGTAAAGACAATTCTAGAAGAATAAAGAGAGAGAATGGTACAGGAAAAAAAAAGTTTGAAGAAATAATGCAACCCAAAATCCCAAATTTGATGAAAAATGTTAATCTGTAGATCCAGGAAGCTTAATGAATTCCAAGATGTATAAACACAAAGAAACCACATCTAGACACATTTTAGTCAAACTGCTGATAGTCAAAGACAAAGAGAAAACCTTGAAAGCAGCAAAAGAACTAAATAACAGCATGATTGACTTTTTATCAAAAACAATGGAGACCAGAAGGTGATAGAATGTCATATTCAAAGTGCTGAAAGAAAAATCAATCGACCAAGAATTCTATACCCACTGAAACTGTCCTCCAAAAGTAAAGATGCAATAAAGGCATCCTCAAATAAAAACTGACAGGATTCACTGCTAGCTGACCTGCCCTTCAAGAAACATTAAAGGGAGTTCTTCAGTCTAAAAAAAACTAGTACCAGGTTGTAACTTGGATCCACAGGAATAAGTGAAGAACACTTTGGAAAAGGTAAATATGACAGTAAATATAAAAGAATTTGTGTATGTATTCTCTTTTGTTCTTTTAATTTCCTTAAGTTATATAAGTGTGCTTAAAGTGGCAATTACAACACTGTGTTGTTGGTTTTATAACATACATAGATGTAGTGGGTATGGAAATAAGTAGCATAAAGGAAGAGGGAAGAAAACAGAGCTATTTGGAGCAAAATTAAGTCAGTATTAAACAGAAATAGATTATCATAATTTAAAGATTCATATTGCAACCTTTATAGCAACCCCTTAAAAATAACTGAAAAACATACCTTAAAAAGCAAGAGAGGAATTAAAATGGTATGCACACACATGCACATAAATGGACACACAAAATGCAATACAAATGAAAAAGATTTTTAAAAAAGGCCTCAGACATAGAGAAAACAAATTGCAGATGTAAATCCAAACCATATCAGTAATTATATTACATGTGCATGGGCTAAAAATTTCAAACACAAGGCAGAGATTATCAGACTGAAAAAAAAAAAAAAGATCCAACTATATGCCGTCTGTATCTTTTAGGTAAAAAAAATTGAGTACTTTTTTCAATTGAAGGTAAAAGTTGGGAAAAGATTTACCATGAAAAAGAAGTAACCTTAAGAGAGCTAGAGTGGTTATAACAATATCAGGTAAAATAGATTTTAAGACAAAGAATATTACTGGAGATTATCTCATAATGACAAAAGGGTCCCTGCATCAGGAAAATATACTAATGGGTAGGTAGCTAAAACAGAGGCACAAGATACAGGTGAAAAAAAAAAAAAAAACTGAAAGACTCGAAAAAAGATACAGACAAATCAACAATTTAGTTGGAAATTTCAATACTCTTCGCTCAATAATTAATAGAACAACAAGACAAAAAATATCAGTAAAGGTATAGAAAACTTGAACAATAGTATCAACTAACTTGTCCTAACTGACATATATAGAATACACTACCCAGAAACAACAGAACATGTATTTTCAATTTCATACAGAATATTCTCCAGGGTAGATGATAAGCTAACCCATAAAACAAGAGTCAATAAATTTTAAAAATTGAAAGCATGCAAATTATGTTTTCTAACCATAATGAAATTAAATTAGAAATCAATAACAGAATCAAATCTAGAAAATGCTCAAATACTTGGAAATTAAACAATTCGCTTCTACATAGTCCATGGGGCAAAGAAGAAATTATAAGGTAAAATCAATAAATAAAAACATAGAATGCAGGTAAAGCAATGTTTAGAGGAAAATGTATCACTTTAAATACTTACATTAAAAGGAAATAACATTAAATACCAGTAATGTAAGTTTCCACCTCAAGAATCTAGAAAAGGAAGAACAAATCAAAGATAGAGTAAGTAGAAAGATTTTTTAATAATAAAAATCTGAGTGGAAACCAATAAATTAAAAAAAGAAAATCAATGAATCCAAAAGTCAGTTCTTTGAAAAAACAAAACAAAAAAAATGGTATACCATTAGTTAAAATAACTAAGGAAATTTTAAAAGAGAAAGAAAACACAAATTGTCAACATCAGAAATTAACAAAGTGTCATCACTACAGACCTACAGAAATTTAAAAAATTGTAATGGAATATTACTTAAAAAAGCTTTATGGCAAATATTACACAGCTTAGAAAAAATGGACATATTCCTCATAGACAGTCATAGACATAGGACAGACACAGGAATAGAAAAATCTGAATAAACTTGTATCAAATAAAGACATTGAATTAGTTAGTAATTTAAAATCTTCCACACATACACACACACACACACACACACACACACAAGCCCAGGCCCAGCTAGCTTCACTGGTGAATTCTATCAAACATTTAAGGAATGAAATACTATGCAAATTCTTTCTGAAAATAAACAAGAAAGGAACACTCCCAAATTTACTTTATGAAACTAGTGTTTCCCTAATTCCAAAGCAAGACAAAAACATCACAAGAAAGAAAAACCACAGGCCAATATTCCTCACGAACACAGATGCAAAAATCCTTAATAAAAATATTAGCAAGTTGGATTCAGCAACAAATAAAAACAAATGCTCTGTAGATTGGTGCTTCCCTCCTGCCTACGAGCCTAGCATAACTCTCAGTATTGGCCAGCTGAGCATTTTTAGCAGGTGCTGTCGGTGTCCAACCATATTAGTATGGCACTCACCTTTCCCATACACATTGGTGGGCCTTTTACTTTAAGCGTTTACAACTGAAAATGCAACTGTGACCCTCTGCTTGCCTTATATGTGAGCCACAACAGCATGGAAAATACCCTGAGGACTTGGCTTAAATATTGATGGACAAGAATTGATGATAAAATTCCCTGCTTTCTAGCTTTTTGGTTGCGACTGCTCTGAAGCATGTCCCTAGTGGGATTTTGCCTCAGTAGCACACAGTAACAACCAGCTCATAAACACCCTGTATAAACTTCCTTCTCTTCCCTATCTCACTTCCCTACTCCTTTACTGGTGCTTCTGGGAATCCCCTCCCCAAAACTATGTGCATTCAAATCCTTGTCTCAGATTCTGCTTTCAAGGGCACCGGTATAAGACTCCCCCTTGCCAGTCCCTTTCTGCTATGGCATCAGCTAAGAACAGTGCCAGAAAGTCTCCAACACTTTTTTAATAAAGTTGTTTGACATGAGGCCAGAGAGACAGATGGCACCTCAGATTACAACTATCTTTCTCAGGAAAAGGATGAAAAGAGAAAAAATCATACGGGTAGAGAAGGGGAAAACTCAGCAACAGAAGGATTTGGATCGCCCTTGGCATTTGGGCATTCATATCTCAATAAGCACAGCTGATGTAGTAATTGTGGAAATCCACTCCAATCATCATTTTCCTTAGCACTGCAATATTAGGAGACTTCCCCCAGGACCATGGCAGTTACCTGGGTGGCATAATGTCATTCACTTTGCAAGGCAGCCTGCATCCACACATACCCCACCACTGGACCTGACTGCCCAATACTGTGCATGATCAACCTCTATCCAGGGAAAGATATAGAATGAAAATTAGGCTCCAAGAAAGTAAAAATCTTTTTCTATGATCTCACTTTTAAACAAACCAACATGCCCACGTGAATGAATACTGGGAAGACATGAAAGTCAAAAGTCCTGTGTGGGGAGTTTTCCCAGAATTTGTTCCACTATTTTCATTCCTTGTCATTCATTTCTTCAACAAATATTCATTGTGCACCTACTGTATTTCATTCCAGTGAGAGAGTGTAGTAGATACAGCCAAAGGTAACCTCCCCCTCAGTGAGTCATGCCCTTGTATGATCTTTCCCCCTGGATATGACAGAAAAGGTGACTCACTTCTGACCACTAGAATATGGCAAAGGTGATGGGATGTCACTCTCATGATTATATAAGACTCCATTTTGGCAGACTGGAGTGGGAGAAACACTCCCTGGCTGGATTTGAAGAAGTAAATGGCCACTTTGTGAAAGGGTACATGTGCAAGATCTATGGTGGCCTCTAGGATCTGGCCATGGCCCCTAGTTGACAGGAAGAAAACAGGGACCTCAGTCCAATAACCATAATGACACTTATTCTGCCAATGACCTGAGTGGGCTTGAAAGTGGATTTTTTCCCCAGTCAAGATTTCAGATGAGAATGTAGCCTGGCCAACACCTTGATTGCAGTCTCTGAGACCTTCAAGAGTGGTGCCAGCTGAGCCATACTTGACCTTCTGACCCAGGGAAACTCTCAGATAATAAATGTGTGTTGTTCAAAGATGTTAAGTGTACGGTAGTCTGTTATGTGGCATAGAAAACTAATACACAGAGCTAGGGATACTTCATGGTTCTTTAACAGCCTTTGGCTCTGCACCTAGTTCCTCCATGTTCAACCTCAGTCCTCTGATCTGATGCCCTGAATTGGAGCACTGCTCAGGCTCTACCTGTGCATGATTTGGGTCTCAAAGACAGCTAACTGGTAAAAGGAATCCAACCCATGGCTTGGAATGACCAAGCTGACTTGCAGCTGAACTGCACCAAAGGAGGGCAGATTGGCCGAGATTGCTTGTGCTCACTAGCATTTAAGTTTTCCCCTTTTTCCTAGGCCTGTGCTAGACCACAGTACCCAGAACTTGCTAGAGAATGTCAGTCTCCGTAAGTACTGTTGTCATCTCTAGGACAAGAAAGTTAAGAGTAAGTATACCTTTGCTATGCTTTTTATCTCTTCCACCAACTGAAGAAAATTTGCTGGATTCCGAGGCCCTAGTAAATGGTAGAAACATGTGATAGAAGGTGCCTGGGTCCCTGAAGGACTACATGGAGTCAAGGCCCTCCCTCCTCGACTTTTATGGACAGCTCTATCAGACAGGGTTCAACCAGACAAACAGATCCAGTAGGAGATATACTAAGAGATTTATTGCAAGGAATTGGCTTACATGATTGGGTAGGCTGGCTAGACAAGTCCAAAATCCATAGGGCAGGCCATCAGGAAGGGTAGGCTGCAAACTCTTAGGCAGTAGCTGAAGCTATCTAAAGGCAGAATTTCTTCTCGTTCAGAGAAGCCTCTCAACTGATTGGATCAGGCCCACCCAGATTATCAAGGATAATCTCTCTTAATTAAAGGCAGCTAGTTATGGACTTTAATCACATCTACAAAATGCCTTCACAACATCTAGGTTAGTGTTTGACTGAATAGCTGGGGGCTATACCCTAACAAAGCTGACACATAAAACTGACCACAACAGTGATGACAACTGGTAAAAACAACTGTATTAAGCCATTGATATTTGAAGTGTGTTTATTATAAGAGTTAGCCTACCCTGACTAATGTGAGCTAGATGTCATTCTTCAAAGCCTCAGTTTTCACTTAAAAAAAAAAATGAGGAAACAAATATCAGATTTCTGGGACTGTTTTGCAGGTTTAACTAAGTTGAGAAGCTGACAGTAAAGATACTCTGAACCCCTAATTAGTAAAGATTAGGAACCCTCAAGGACTTTTACAGGACACTGATGAGTCTTCTTTCAAGCAGTCTTTGATTTCACAATAAATTGCTCTTAATCTCCAGTGTTTCAGGTTTCCCATAGTCATAGCTCTGCCCCAAATCAATCTACTTCATCTCTCGCTTGGGCCATTATAGCCAATCTCCTTACTGGTCCTCCTGCCCAGGGTCCCACCTTCCAGTTTATCTTTCATGCTACTCCAGAATGAGCTTTCTATGCACAAATTTGACCATGCTATGTCTCTTTTTCCCCCATGTGTCTGCCAGTTTGTCATGCTGTGGGGGCTTGTGTGTTGCTGTGATACTGGAAGCTATGCCACCAACATTCAGATACCAGTAGGGTCATTTCGTGGAGGACAGGTTTCAGCTAAGCTTCCAGACCAAGACAAACTAGGAAGAAGGACCTGGCAGACTACATCTGAAAAGAATTAGCCAGTGAAAACCTTATGAATAGCAGTGGAATATTGTCTGATATAGTGCCAGAAGATGAGCCCCCCAGGTTGAAAGGCACTCAAAAAAGGAACTGAGAAAGAGCTGCCTCCTCAAAGTAGAGTCAACATTAAAGTATGGAGCCAAGGTTTTGAGAGCCCTGGAAGTGCTCACTCATCTATGCCAAGAAATTTGGAAGACAGCTACTTGGCCAACCAACCAGAAGAGATCCATATTTATGCCTATTCCCAAGAAGAGTGATTCAACAGAATGCAGAAATTATTGAACAATATCACATGAAGCAAAATTTTGTTGAAGATCATTCAAAAGTGGCTGCAGCAGTAAATCTACAGGGAACTGCCAGAGGTTCAGGCCAGATTCAGAAAAGGATATGGAGCCAGGGATATCATTGCTGATGTCAGATGGATCCTGGCTGAAAGCAGAGAATACCAGAAGGATGTTTACCTCTGTTTTATTGACTATGCAAAGGCATTCGACAGTGTGGGTCATAACAAATTATGGATAACATTGTGAAGAATGGGAATTCCAGAACACTTCGTTGTGCTCTTGAGGAACCTGTACGTAGATCAGGACGCAGTTGTTCAGACAGAACAAGGGGATACTGTGTGGTTTAAAGTCAGGAAAGGTGTGCGTCAGGGTTGTATCCTTTCACCATACCTATTCAATCTGTATGCTAAGCAAATAACTAGAGAAGCTGGACTATAGGAAGAAGAACGGGGCATAAGGATTGTAGGAAGACTCATTAAAAACCTGCAATATGCAGATGACACAACCTGGCTTGCTGAAAGTGAAGAGGACTTGAAGCACTACTGAAGAAGATCAAAGACCACAGCCTTCAGTATGGATTACACCTCAACATAAAGAAAACAAAAATCCTCACAACTGGACCAACAAGGAACATCTTGATAAATAGAGAACATATTCAAGATATAAACGATTTCATTTTACTTGATGGCAGTGGGTTTAATAGCCAGAAAGTAATCAGAAGAGGCACCTCAGTCCTACAACTTCATGGAACTGAATTCTTCAAACAACCACATGATCTTGGAAGAAGATCCAGAGCTCCAGGAAGGAATGCAGCCCAGCTAACACCCTGATTTCAGCCTTGTGAAACCCTGAGCAGAGAAGCTAGCTATATCATGCCCAGACTTCTGACCTACAGAATTGTGAGATAATTAATATGTGTTATGTGTTTTTCTGAGCCACTGCCTGTAAAAAAAAACCCATTCTGACTCATAGCATCCCTATAGGTCAGAGTAGAACTTCCCCATAGTTTCCAAGGAGCACCTGGTGGATTTGAACTGCTGGCCTTTTGGTTAGCAGACATAACACTTAACCACTATATCACCAGAGTTTCCTTGAGTCACTGAGTTTGTGGTAATTTGTTACACAATGTTATAGACTGAATTATGCCCCCCAAAAATATGTGTTGAAATTCTAACACCTCTACCTATAAATATGACCCTATTTGGAAATAAGGGTTATCTTTTGTTATGTTAATGAGGCTGTACAAGAGTAATGTGGATCCTAAACCTAATCCCTTCTGAGTTATAAAGACTAGAATATATACAGGTGGGAAGATGCTATATGAAGACAGACACACACGGCATCTAAAAAAAAAAATCTAGAAGCCCAGGAATGCCAAGGATTGCTTGCAGCTGGTAGAAGCTAAAATAATGTAAGACAAATTTCCCCTTAGAGCCATACCTTGAGTCTGAACTTCGAAATAAACTTCCATTCTTTAAAGCCACCTGCTTGTGGCATTTTTGTTACAGCAGCACTAGGTAACTAAGACACACAGCAATTGAAAATTAATCCAGTACCCAATAAACCCTTTTAGTTGGAACAGAAAGTTCAGGGGAAAGAGCCTAAGAGTATGGATCTCCTTAAGAACAAGTGGTAATCTCGAATTTTGAGAGAGAGTCACGTCTCAGAATTGTGGATGTAGCTATGGTATATGCTGTGGACAGAAAGATGACAGTTAAGTTTTCGAGAGATTTATGTTAAAAGAACCGGCTTTGGACTAAAAACATCGTGATAGTTCAAAACTTAAAATGACTTTGGACCCTCTACCTTCTATAAGACAAAGCAGGTGAGAGAGTTACTCAGCCCCTAAAAAGGCATATCCTCCAAAGCCCCCTTCGGTTACATCTGTGAAAGATAATGGAAAAGGAAGGACTTCCCAGAGACTGAAGTAGAGGAATAGCCTATCCCCAGGTGGGACGTCATAATGTCTGTTCTACAGAATTTCATTTTTTTTTTTTTTTTATGGACCAGTTAGGAAATTCAGGTGGCGTAGTGGTTAAGAGTTCAGCTGCTAACCAAAAGGTTGGCCGTTCAAATTCATCAGACGCTCCTTGGAAACCCTGTGGGGCAGTTTTACTTGCTGTGAGTCAGAATTGACTTGACAGCAGGGTTTGGTTTTGGTTTCATGGACCACTAACTGTTGTGTGCCTCCCATTCTTTCCCTTTCCAAGCAGAAAGTACTTATTGAAATTATCCTATCCTTGTTCTACTACTGCATTTTGGGTAGAGAGGGGCAGATAACTTTTATTTTTGTTTCATTGATTTAGTAATACTGTTGGTGTCCCACCCATATCCCCTCAGTCTTCTTGAGTACATACCTACTATCTTCCAGCTACATCACCTGAATTTCTTCCCCTGTGGGTTTTCTAGCAGGCCAGAAGTGCTGAGGAATTAACCCTCCTGGAGCAGCCTTAAACCAACGACTAATTTGAGTCAATGTATAAATACCTGAAGTTCTTTCTTCCTCAAATGGGATAACCCTGAGGTGTTGTCAACACTGGCTCGCATAATTTCCCCCAATGGATTTTGCTCCAGCTTCCCGTGTTTTTTATTTGCTATGTCCTGTCCCTTGCCTCACTTCCTCAATCCTCTACCAGTGTTCCCTTTACTTCCCAGATAAATCATTTGCACACGAATCCTTATCCCAGGGTCTCTTTCTAGAACAACTGAACTGTGACAATAGCTTTCTGGATTCAGAAGTTCCATATCCAGTAGATACCATGCAGAGACTACCACACATCCCAGAGAGAGGCTGAACTTTGTGTGACTGATTGAAGCTTTTGGACTGTCTCTTTCAGGGAGAAATTGAGTGTTTCTAAAGTGGGGTAAAGAAACTCTATATTGAGTGACTAGAAGAGCAGAATTTTTCTCTCTATGTTGCCCCTCCCTGCAGGAGGAAAATACATCTGTATTCTGTTGAACCTAGAGTCTCTGGGAGGTGCAAATTGTTAACGTGCTCAGCTGCTTCCCAAAAGGTTGGAGGTTTGAGTCTACCCAGATGTGCCTCAGAAGAAAGACCTGGTGTTCTATTTCCAAAAAATAAGCCATTTAAAACCCTAGAGAGCACAATTTTACTCTGACATATATGGGGTCACCATGAGTTGGCATCAACTCCATGGTAACTGGTTATTCTATTGAACATAATAATAAACCATGCAACTTGTTTTGGTCCATGACAAGGGGAAGGAAGTGATGAGTCATTTCCAGAGAAATCTTTAAGGGTTAGGACATGACTTGTTATATAGCTTTTCTTTCTGCCATGACTCTGGCAATGTTCCAAACAGAAGTCTTCCCATCAGCTGGGTCTCATAGTGAAAATTTAGAGCAGAACTTGGCTGATCCAGAAAGGATAGTGATAAAACTTTGTGGTTATAAGCAACTGAGACTTTGCGATTGTTTGATGCCAAGACAAAGACTAGCCTGTCTTGACTAATGAAGTGCGCCAAAACAAAGACTTTGAGGAATCAAAGAAGACACAAATACATAATGAAATGGCATTGTTGAAGCTCTGTAAAGCCATTCACATTCTCTGAAAATAAGGAGACCAAAAAGCGGCGTCTTCAGCTTCTCCTGTGACTTGGAAAGAAGGACAATCAGTATTGTAGGTTATTTAGAGGGCCAGCAATCATTAAGAACAGGAGAGCAATGCAAAGTTATGCAAAGGTCGTCACTTATGGAATTCAGGAGGAATATTTTTTCTCCCCACAGATGGAGTTGTAAATATTCAGAATATATTATCAAGGGCAATCAGAAAACTGATGTTAATAATTTTAAATGGAACTTTAGCAAACGAAGTGTTGAAAGAAGAAAAATCATCATGCAAAGCTTCCAGTAACCTCTTGTTATGTTTTCTAGTATCCAGGATGAGGGACCCGTATCAGGCACCAGCTCTGACTAATTTAGCAGAAAAAATAATTTTCTATAGAGATATTGGATAGCTCAGGAGACATGAGTTCAGATGCTGTGCGGCCAAGGATGATGCCTTCAAATAACTGTGCATCAATGGCCCAGCAAGACACCAGTTCACAGCTGTGGCAACTATGGACAGACCCTGCAGCTTACACTGCTAAGGTTATGGGTAATACCAAAGGAACTGGAACTTGGATGAAGTTGCCACCATTGCCACAACCCTTTTTTGTGTCACTAGGCTGTCATTCTAAGTCTGGGGTGAGTGCACCGGAAGGATAAATTTAGTGTCATGTACGAGTGAACCTAGAAAAAGAACTGGAGTTTTCAGCTTTAATAGTAAGAGGTATATTTTTTTTCCCAAAGGTGGGTGAGTCTCCAAGCAGAGGAAAGGGTTCAGATTCTGAGGGAACAAAAAAAATGACAGACATCCACTCTAACACCACAGCCTCCTACGCAGAAAGACAATGAGGTGCAGTGAAAAGGACACCGACTTTGGTTAAGTCCCTGCCATTCCCTTCTAGTTGTGAAGCTTCTTATCTCTGAGCCTCAGCTTTTCTTCCATAAAATGGGTGATCATACCCATCCCAAGGACACTGCTAGATCATGTCTGCCGCAAGTCACAGACAGTGGCCATGGGCCAGTTGTGGCCCACAGATATGTTTTTTACTTGATCCGCTGTGCTTCTGAAATGTTTGAATTGTCAACCCTTAATATTGGGGCTTGGAAACCCTATGGGGCAGTTCTACTCTGTCCTATAGAGTTGCTATGAGTCAGGATTGATTTGATGGCAATGAGTTTTGGCATATTGTAAAAGATCTATATTTATGTTTTTTTAATAATTTAAAATGTATTTGGAATATTTTTCCCTATAGATAGAAATGGCATCAACTTTTACCACACACCTCTCATTTGGCTTCCCTAAAGCCATTTCCCTGCTTTTCTTATCTGCCAGTATAACTTTCGTATCTAGTCTCTATGACAAAGAAGGAAGCATGCTGGGCTTGAATCAGGGGGACTCGAGTTTGAGTCCCAGCTCTGCCATTTTCTAGCTATGTGACTTTGAGGCAGTGACAACATTTTCAAGCTTCAATTCCCGCCCCCCCCCCCTTTGTAGAATGACTGTGAATAACCTTTTTAACTGAGCACCACACACAAGGGAAGGACACCAAAAGCCCTTTATTATTAAACCTTCAGTTGTCTCTCCCGCCTCACCTATGGCCACCACTCCACTCCTCACAGTTTACGCTTTAGCAACACTCAATTACATCCATGTTCTCTGTCATGGCCCTTCTTTTACATATGCTGTTTCTGCCTTCTGGGTTTTCCTTTCCCGTCTCTCCCCAACTTTGTTCAAGTGGTACCTTCTCCATGAAGCCCTCTAGGATAAGCTGGTTCCTCTTAGGGCTGTCAGGACTCCCTGACTCTTTATACCATACTATCATTTATCTTGCAATTCTATAAATTACCCTTGTGTCCCTGCTAGACTGAGAACCTTTGAAGATGGGGGCTTGTGGTGACATCATGGGGAAAATAAATGGACTAGAGCTACTTGGAGAATCTTAAAATGAGTGGAAAATTATGTTACAGAAGAATACACACAGAACAAGTAGCATTTTTATAAAGTTTTAAAACATTGTTATGGATTGAATTTTGTCCCCCAAAAAGGTGTTATAAATTCTAACCCCTATATAACCCCTATACATGCAGTTATAATCACATGCGGGAGTGGATTTTCTCTGTGAGGTTGACGAGGCATCATTAGTGTAAGGTGTGCCTTAAATCCGTCTCTTTTGAGATATAAAAAAGAGCAGATTAAGCAAACAAGCAGAGATTGGGGAAGATATTTGCTATAACATGTGTGATCACCAAGGAACCAAGAAACAGAAGCTGAAAAGAAACAAGGACCTTCCCCCAGAGCAAACAGAGAGAGAAAGTCTTCCCCTAGAGCCTCTTAAACTGTGAGAAAATAAATTTGTTTGTTAAAGCCACCAATTTGTGGTATTTCTGTTACAGCAGCTCTGGATAACTAAGACAAACATGGAAGAATACTATATATGTTTTAGGCATACACATATGTGGTAAGATTAAAAAGATATGCATGGGAATAAAAGCACAAAATGCATAATAATGGTTTTTGACCCTTTACCATCAAGTTGACTCAGACTCATAGCAACTCTATATAGGATAGAGTAGAACTGCACCATGGTATTTCCAAGGCTGTAAATCTTCACAGAGGCATGCTACCACATCTTTCTCCTATGGAGTAGTTGATGGGTTTGAACCACTGACATTTCAGTTAATAGCCCAATGCTTAACCACTGTGCCACCAGGGCTCCTTAATTGTTTCCTGAGGAAGGGATATGACATGTAATGGGGAGAATGATGTTCTACCAAGAAGGCTTTATCTTTATTTTTAATATTTTGTTCCTTAAATATGGACTGTATGTTATTATTTATACCTTTGTATGTATTAAATTATTTTAAAATAAAATTTAAAGGGAAAATAAAGATCATGGGATTTAGAGTTAGAAAGATCTGGATTCAAATCTTGTCTCTGTAACCATTGGTGAGATCTTGGATAAGATACCTGTTGTGGATTGATTTGTGTCCCCCAAAATATGTGTCAAATTGGCTAGGCCATGGTACCAGTATGGTGTGGTTGTCCACCATTTTGTGATCTGATGTGATTACCTTACCCCCAAAAACTTAAGTGTTGTAAATCCTAACCTCTATGATGTTAATAAGGCAGGATTAGAAGTAGTTATGTTAATGAGACAGGATTTAATCTACATGATTAGGTTGTCTCTTGAATCAGTGTCTTTTGAAATATAAAAGACAGAATCAAGCAGAGAGGAGAGGGAACCTCATTAACACAATGCAAGAAGAGCCAGGAGTGGAGCACATTCTTTGGACTTGGGGTCCCTGCACTGAGAAGCTCACTGATGCAGGGGAAGATTGATGACAAGAACCTTGCCCCAGAGCTGACAGAGCAAGAAAGACTTACCCTAGAACTGGCTCCCTGTATTTGAACTTCTAGCCTCCAAAGCTGTGAGAGAGTAAACTTCTGTTTGCTAAAGCCATCCCTTTGTGATACTTCTAATTGTGTCTTAGTCATCTAGTGCTGCCATAACATAAATACAACAGTGGATGGCTTTAACAAAGGGAAAATTATTTCCTCACAGTAATGTAGGCTAAAAGTCCAAATTCAGGACATCATCTCCAGGGGAAGACTTTCTCTCTCTGTTGGCTCTGGAGGAAGGTCCTTGTCCTCAATCTTCCCATGGTTGAGGAGCTTCTCAGATGCAGAAACCCCAGGTCCAAAGGACACACTCTGCTCCTGGTGCTGCTTTCTTGGTGGTATGAGGTCCCCAGCTCTCTGCTTGCTTCTTTTTCCTTTTATCTCTTAAAAGATAAAAGGTGGTGCAGGCCATGCCCCAAGGAAACTCCCTTTACATTGGATCAAGGAGGTAACCTGAGTAAGGGTGGTGTTACAATCCCACCATAATCCTCTTAACATAAAATTACAATCACAAAATGGAGTACAACTACACAATACTGGGAATCATGGCCTAATCAAGTTGACATATACATTTGGGGGGGGGACATAGTTCAATCTGTGACATAGTGGCACTAGATAACTAAGACAGAATTTAGTACAAGAAGTGGGGTGCTACTCTAAGATACCTAATATAAGAAAGCGGTTTTGAAACTGTGATTTGGTACAGGCTGGAAATTTTAAAATGCCTGATAGTAAAAACCTAGGCTGCCTTGAAGAGGCTGTTGATGGAATTATGGACATCAAAGACAATTCTGGTTAGGGCTCAGAAGGAAGTGAGGAGAGCAGTAACACTGGAGATGGTAGAAAACAGCAGCAGAGAAACGGCAGCAGCAGAACTAGGAGACCAGCATGAGAAGGTGCAAGAGTAAGAGGATTAATTGCCTTCAGGCAGGGGGCTTCCTCATGGAGTTGAGTGCCCCCAGACACTTATCAGTGGAGCTAGGCTTGCTGGCACACGGAGCAAGAGAGCTCAGTGCCTTCCAGTCAAAGTTTACTGGCCAAGTGGGATGCCTTCAGGCACTTATTGGTAGAGTTGAAGAGCTTTGGAACACTTGCCTGAGCAGGGCAGAGGCTGGGCTGGCCCAAGAGGCCTGAAGAGGGCCAAGGGACCAGGAAGCAGAAGCTGAAGAGACAAGGAGCACAGGAAGCAGAGCTGCTTTGGCCTCAAAGGGTAGGGCCATAACCTCTGGGGTCTCAGAAGGTGGAACCAAAGGCTGCTGGGTCTCAAAAGATGGAGCCATGGTCTCCTAGGTTTCAAAGAGTCAGATCTTCACCACCTCAGTTCCAAAGTGTGGGGCTGCCATTCACAAGAGCCAGCGGGATGAGGCCAGATCCACTGCCCAAAGCTGGGGGAGGGGCTGCCATGCCCAAGTGGCAGAAGAATAGTGCCTGCCAGGACTGAGGGGGTAGGGTCACCACTCAGACAGACTGGGAAAATGGGGCTGCTCAAATACAAGAGAGCAGAGTTGCTGTCCCAGTGGGCCTGGAAGGCAGAGCTGAAGCCCAGGAGCAAAAGGCCTCCACCCAGAATCGAGAGAATAAGGTCAGCATCCAGAGTCTGGAGGGCAGGGCCATTGCCTAAAGGGTCTTGGAGAACAGAGGATTATTTTCAAATCTTGAGAGCTAATGTAATGTGTTCTGCTGACTTTGTTGGTACCTGTTATCCCTTCTTTCTCTCTAATTTCTCTCATTTGTACTGGAAATGTCTACCTTGTGCCTGTTCCATCACTGTAATTTAGAAGCAGATAACTTGCATTCTGGATTTCACAGATGAAGAGGAATTTTTGGAATTTGGACTTGGGGTTCACTTAAGACTTTTGGGATGATATGATGGGATGAACTTGTTTTACATGTAGCAAGGATATGAATTTTTGGAGGCCAAAGGGTGTAATGTTATGGACTGAATTTTGTCCTCCAAAAATGTGTATCATCTGGTTAGGTCAAGATACCCAGTATTGTGTGGCTGTCCACCATTTTGTGATCTGATGTGATTATCTCAAGTGTTGTAAACCCTAACCTCTATAATGTTAATGAATCAGGATTAGGAGCAGTTATGTTAATGAGGCAGAACTCAATCTACGGGATTAGGTTGTATCTTGAGTCAATGTCTTCTAAGATATAAAAGAAAGAATTGAGCAGAGGGGAGAAGGACCTTATGCCACCAAGCAAGAAGAGCCAGGAAAGGGGTGTGTATTTTGGACTTGGGCTCCCTGTGCTGAGAAGCTCCTGGACCCAGAAGAAGATTGATAAATTTTCCCTAGAGCCGACAGAAAGAAAGCCTTTCCTTGGAGCTGGTGCTCTGAATTCAGACTTCTAGCCTCCTAAACTGTGAGACAATAAACTTCTGTTTGTTAAAGCCATCCACTTGTGGTATTTCTATTACAGCAGCAGTAGATAACTAAGAAAATACCTTTCTGAGCCTCAGTTTCCTCAAAAGGAAATAATGAATTTTTCTTAAAGACTTTGTGGAAATTATAAGAGATTGTATGTATGAAGTGATTGTCCATTTCAGGGTTTGCCACAAATCAAGTTCTCAGAAAGTGTGTGTTAAATAAATGAACAAATATCAATAACTGCATGTTGTTGTCTGCCATTGAGCTGATGCCAGCTCATAGAGATCCTATACAGCAGAGTAAAACTCCTCTGTAGGGTTTCCTAGGCTGTTAACTTTACAGGAGCAGATTGCCAGGTCTTTTCTCCCTCGGAGCAGCTAGTGGGTTTGAACTGTCAATCTTTCAGTTAGCAGCTGAACGTTTAGCCATTCTCCACCAGGGCTCTTTAATAACTGCATAAGATGTTTTAAAATGAACGCAAGGAAGCTTACTTTTTCTGCACCTTAAAGTCTTTAAAGTAAAAGCATCTTTACTGTCTCATTAATAGATAATTGAGGGTTGACAGTGGAACAAATGTTAAGACCCAGCAACGTTTTTCTTTTCTTTTCCTCTCAAGGGATCTTCCTGAATATTTAAATGTCTTGAAGATAAAACATGAGCCCTTCAGCAGAGAGATCACAGTGTAAGGAAAAGGGAGTCCCTTCCTGCTGCCAGTCACCTCCCCACCTTTACCCAAACAGTCTTCAGAAACCGTAGAACTGCAGGCAGTCAGTGTTCGCCTTTTCAGATGAGCAGGGACTGAGACAGACAGACCCAGCTGCAGCACCTTCCACGCATTCTTCGCTAACTCATCCCTCTCAGCACCAAGGACAGCTCCCAGGCACAACTAAACTGGTATGAAAACTGTAACCAGCTCACAGGTGCTTTTCTTTTTTTTTTAATTATGGTGTGTGTGTGAGTGCAGACATATATATAGGTATATATGCATATATGTATACACACAGAGTCACCAAATATATATATGGCAGTGATGGCTCAGTGGTAGAATTCTCACCTTCCATGCTGGAGAGTCAGATTCAATTACCAGCCAACAGACTTCATACCCCATGTCCAACAGCCACTGTCCTTCAGTGGAGGCTTGCGTGTTCCTACGATGCTACACAGGTTTCAGCGAAGCTTCCAGACTAAGATGGGCTAGTAAGAAAGGCCTGGTGATCTATTTAAGAAAATCAGCCAATGAAAACTCTATGGATCACAATGGTCCAATGTGCAACTGATCATGAGGATAGTGCAGGGTCGGGCAGCATTTAATCTCATTGTTCATGGGGTCGCCATGAGTTGAGGGCTGACCTGATGTCAGCTAACAACTATACATAGATATAAATATAGCTGTATCTGTAGATACAGATTTATATATAGATTATATAGATATGGAAAATATATGGATGATATAGATACATATGATAGAGACATAGATATAGGTATATGTATAGATAATCACAAACACTTTTCCATTTCAACAATTTTTACTTGTACAATTCAGTGACATTAATTATATTCATCATTTTGTGCAACTGTTACCATTATCCATTTCCAAATTTATCCATTAAGTGCACTTGAGGGATATTTGGTCATAAAAATAAATTGAGGCAGCTGCAGCTAACCTCTGTAGTTCTCTGCTTACTTCAATAACAGAGTCTTCTTAGTGAGACTGCTAATAGCAGGAAGCCATTTCTCCAGTTTCTCCTTGAAAACACCATGGAACCTCAAATCCCAACCACATTGAGCAGTTCATTTAAAACATTTCTCCAGAGAAATTATATCCCAGGCAATGTTCTAGTGGGGAAGAAAGATTTAAAAAGAAAACATCTAAATATATGAATGCATATTTTACAAGTTAAATGAAAAAAAAAAAAACAGTCCTAAGACAAAGTATAACAGAGTTAGAGAAGCAATTTAGGATTGGCTGGCCAGGGAAAGCTCTGAGGAGGTTGCACGTAACCTGAATTAAAAGGAGCCGACAGTGCAAAGAGCAGGGGAGCACATCTACTATAGGGAAAGAGTATGTGTGAAGGCCCGGGGACAGGAACAACCTGGGCCCTGGGGGAAAGCATTTCCATAAAATGGGACAGAGCTCAAAAGCTCTGAAACAGAAATGAGGTTGACTTGCTTGAGGAAGAGAAAAAAAATCAATGAGGCCTCAGGGTTTTCAACAACATAGGGTGGTGAGGGCCAGAACAAGTACTGCTTTGAAGGCCACGGTAAAGAGTTGAGATTTTATTCAACAAATGATGAGAAGTGGTTGACATAACTTAATCATGGAACTGACATGATGAGATTTATGCTTTAAAAAGATCACATTCGCTGTTGTTCGGCAAATGGCTTGAAAGGAGATATGCAGTGGGAAGAGTTAAAAAGACAAAAGGAATTGTCCGACTGAGAGATGAGGCTGTCCCGGTAGGGGGAAGGGCTTGAGATGAATAAAGGTGGATGGATTCCTGAAATATTTTGGAGACTGAATAAGTAGATCTTGTTGATACATTGGATGTGAGGGTAAGAAAAAATAAAAAAATCAAAGATGAATTTGAGAATCCTTGTTTGAGTGACTGAGTGAATGAAAATCCCTTCAACTGATTGGGCAAAATTGATACAAAGGGAACATACTGATGAGGGACCAAGAGTTGTGTTTTGAGCATGTTAAGTTTGAAAGAACTGAGAAGCATCCAAGCAAAAGTGTTAAGTAGCTAAGTATGTATACCTGGTGCTCAGAATAGTTGAGGTTGGAGATTTATTCGTGCATTATTTAAAAGGTTCTCATGGGGAGTGACTTGTCTCCCACATGAAATTTTCCAACTTCTGGATACATCTTTGGTTGTCACAACTGGAGAAGAAAGGGGTGTTACTGGCATTTAGTGAGTAGAGCCAGGGATGCTGCTAAACATCCTCCAATGCACAGGACAGCCTCCACCACAAATAATTATACAGCACAGAATGTCAATAGTGCTGAGGTTGAGAAATCCTGATTTAGACCCATGGAGATTGATTGTATCTCCTAAGGATGAAGTGTTAACAGACAAGAGACGATAACTCAGGCCTACTCACGATGCCCCTAGAACCCACCTCTATCCTTTTGCTCCTGTTAGAGCCTGTGTCTCTCCACCTCCCCTTCACCATTTGCTATTAGAGAAAACACCCACTCTTAGGAGTCAGGTGAACCTGAGCTTAAATCTCAGTTCTATCACTAATGCTGTGAGTTTGGGGAAGTAACCTGAGTATCAGAGAGCATTACCTTCAACTCCTGAGTTTGGGCAAGGGAAAGGAGATGATATTTCTAAAGCAACTAGCATACAGCCTGGCACCAGTCGATGCTTGAACAACGATGGCTACTCTTGTGTAAGGACTAGCTTTACTTTTGTGTTTTTCTGAGGCCTCTATGACCCCCAAGGAGCCCTGGGGTTCAGTGGTTAAACACTTGGTTAGAATTACAGCTGTGGAGACCCCTGTCCTATAGGGTCTCTATGAGTAGGAATCAACTTGATGGTAATAGGTTTGGTTTTTGGTTCTATGGCCCCCAAACCACACTCTCAATCCAAATTCCCATCACTGAGCTCCCCAGTGCCCTGTGGAGGCCTTTTTTATGGCACCTTACACACTGAAAACATCTGTGTATTTATGTGTGCTCACCCCTGTGAGGTAATGAGGATGAAGCAGATTCTGCTCACATTGGCTGTGGCTGGTAACTGCCATCAAGTCGAGCCCCAACTCATGGTAACCCCAAGCACAACTAAACAAGATGCTGTCCAATCCTGCACCATCCCCATGACCAGTTGTACATTGGGCTATTGTTACCCATAGGATTTTCAGTGACTGATTTTCAGGAGTAGATCACCAGGCCTTACTTCCTAGGCTGTCTGAGTCTGGAAGCTACACTGAAACCTGTCAGCATCATAGCAACACACAAGCCTCCCCTGGCAGATGGATGGGGACGGTGCATGAAGTGTTAGCCAGGAATCAAGCCAGGTCTCCTGGCAGGGAGGTGAAAATTCTACCACTGGATCACCACTGCTCCCTGCTCACATTTACTGAGCCCCTATAATTTCTCCAGACACCAAATCAGACCCTTGACATCCACTCATATCCGTCCTGAGAAGCATGGTTCACGATTCCCAAGTTACAACAACAGTCAACAGGCTCGATTTAGATAATACCCAAAACAATCCCAAACATCTTCCTTCTTCGTGAAGCTAAATCAGGGGACATGCTCAACTCCATACAGATTTTTAAAGATTGCTTGGCACCAGCCCTTGAGACTCAAACCAGTGCCATCTCCCACCCTAGTCAACCACATTTTGTGGACCCAGGGTTTTGTGGGGCCAGGGTGGGCCAACTCTGCGTTCTCCTGATCCATCCTCCCACCACACCCAGCCTCAGGCAAGCTCCCTTGGAAAGCCAGGTGCTATGCTCACAGGTCTTTCTTGACTCAGCTCTTTTCACTGAGACAGCTGCAGCCAAAGGCTGGAGCCATGGCCTGCTGGCCTTAGTGATGCCATCCAAGCTGAGCACAGAGGTGCTGAGCCTCTGATGCTGCAGGAGACAGAGGCTTTCCTGAGCACCGGTTGCTCAGCAAGAAAGAGAGACCCCTGAAGAGTTCATCAGGTGGGCCTCTAATGAAAGATCTGAGAAAGATCTTAAAGGAGGCATTCCAGAACTCTGAATTTGGAAAAGAACTTGTGGCAGCCTTTTTTTTTTTTTTTTTAATTGTGCTTTAAGTGAAAGTTTACAAATCAAGTCAGTCTCTCATACAAAAATTTATAGACACCTTGGTATATACTCTCCCCCTAACGAGGCAGCACACTCCTTCTCTCCACTCTCTATTTTCATGTCCATTCAGCCAGCTTCTGACCCGCTCCGCCCTCTCGTCTCCCCTCCAGACAGAAGCTGCCTGCATGGTCTCGTGTGTCTACTTGATCCAAGAAGTTCACTTCTCACCAGTATCATTTTCTATCCCATAGTCCAGTCCAATCCCTGTCTGAAGAGTTGGCTTTTTCTGCCTTGGGCTAACAGAAGGCCCAGAGGCCATGGCCTCCAAGGTCCTTCTAGTCTCAGTCAGACCGTTAAGTCTGGTCTTTTTATGAGAGTTTGACATCTGCATCTCACTGCTCTCCTGCTCCCTCAGGGGTTCTCTGTTGTGTTCCCTGTCAGGGCAGTCACCAGTTGTAGCCAGGCACCATATAGTTCTTCTGGTCTCAGGCTGATGTAGTCTCTGGTTTATGTGGCCCTTTCTGTCTCTTGGGCTCATAATTACCTTGTGTCTTTGGTGTTCTTCATCCTCCTTTGACCCAGGTGGGATTGAGACCCATTGATGCATCTTAGATGGCCACTTGCTAGCGTTTACCACCCAAGATGCCACTCTCCAAAGTGGGATGCAGAATGTTTTTTAATAGATTTTATTATGCCAATTGACCTAGATGTCCCCTGAAACCATGGTCTCCAAACCCCCACTCCTGCTATGCTGTCCTTCAAAGCATTCGGCTTATTCAGGAAACTTCTTTGCTTTTTGTTTAGTCCAGTTGTGCTGACCTGTGTGTTTTCTTTCCCTTCACCTTAAATAGTTCATGTCTACCATCTAATTAGTGAACACCCCTCTCCCCCCTCCCTCCCCACTCTCATAACCATCAAAGAATATTTTCTTCTCTGTTTAAACTATTTCTTGAGTACTTATAATAGTGGTCTTATACAATATTTGTCTTTTTGCAATTGACTCATTTCACTCAGCATAATGCCTTCCAGATTCCTCCATGTTATGAAATATTCATTATTGTTCTTTTTCAATGAGTAGTATTCCATTGTGTGAATACACCAGAATTTATTTATCCATTCATTCATTGATGGGCACCTTGGTTGCTTCCATCTTTTTGCTATTGTAAGCAGCACTACAATGAACATGGGTGTGCATATATCTGTTCGCGTAAAGGCTCTTATATCTCTAGGATATATTCCAAGGAGTGGGACTGCTGGAACGTATGGTAGTTCTATTTCTAGCTCTTTAAGGAAGTGCAAAATTGATTTCCAAAGTGGTTGTACCATTTTACATTCCCACCAGCAGTGTATAAGTGTTCCAGTCTCCCCACAACCTCTCCAACATTTATTATTTTGTGTTTTTTGGATTAACGCCAGCCTTGTTGGAGAGAGATGAAATCTCATTCTAATTTTGATTTGCATTTTTCTAATGGTTAATGATGGTGAGCATTTCCTCATGCCTTTGTTAGCTGCCTGAATGTCTTCTTTAGTGAAGGTGGTAGCCTTTTTGAGGAGAAGACAAATGATCCTGATTCTCAAGCTTTTCTAAAAGTCATTTTCCACCTTCTTGTTGTTGTCGTTAGGTGCTGTAGAGTCAGCTCTGACTCATAGCAACCCTATGCACAACAGAACAAAACACTGCCCGGTCCTGCACAATCCCCACAATTATTGCTATGCATGAGCTCATTGTTGCACCCACTATGTCAATCCACCCCATTGAGGGTCTTCCTCTTTTCGGCTGACCCTGTACTTTGCCAAGCCTGATGTCCTTCTTCAGGGATTGATCCCACCTGACAACATGTCCGAAGTATGTAAGACGCAGCCTTGCCATCCTTGCTTCTAAGGAGAATTCTAGTTGTACTTCTTCTAAGACAGATTTGTTCATTGGCAGTCCATGGTATATTCAGTATTCTTTGCCAACACCACAATTCAAAGGTATCAATTCTTCTTTGGTCTTCCTTATTCATTGTCCAGCTTTCACATGCACATGAAACAATTGAAAATACCATGGCTTGGGTCAGGCGCACCTTAGTCTTCAAGGTGACATCTTTGCTCTTCAAACTTCGAAGAGGTTCTTTGCAGCATATTTACCCAATGCAATGCGTCTTTTGATTTCTTGACTGCTGCTTCCATGGCTGTTGATTGTGGATCCAAGTAAAATGAAATCCTTGACAACTTCAATCTCGTCTCCATTTATCATGATGTTGTTCATTGGTCCAGTTGTGAGAATTTTTGTTTTCTTTATGTTGAGGTGAAATCCATACTGAAGGCTGTGGTCTTTGATCTTCATTAGTAAGTGCTTCAAGTCCTTTTCATTTTTTTTAAGTCCTTTTGCCGGGGGGGGGGTGGTTAGTTAGGCAAACATAAAATAAATAAATATAACTTATTGATGGCTAGGAGACAACGATCAAAATTAAATCATATAAAGAGGCAGACCATGATGACTTTAACAAGTGACCAAAACAAAGAACCAGGGAACCTCCTGGAGGAAGAGAAAGTATTGGAACTACCAGAGGTGGAATTCAAAAGATTAAAATACAGAGCACTTCAAGAGATCAGGAAGGAGATCAGGCAAAATGCAGAACAAGCCAAAGAACACACAGACAAATAGAGGAACTGAGGAAGAGCAAAATGACAAATTTAACAGGCTCAAGAATCCATAGAGAGGCAACAAATAGAAATCCAAAAGATTTACACCAAAATTTCAGAATTAGACAATTCAGTAGAAGTCATAGGAGCAAATTGAGGCACTGAAAGTCAGAATTAGTGAAATTGAAGATAAAAGACTTGACACCAATTTATTTGAGGAAAAATCAGATAAAAGAATTTTTAAAAATGAAGAAACCTTGTGAATTATGTGAAACTATATCAAGAGGAATAACCTACGAGTGATTAGAGTACCAGAACAGGGAGGATAACAGAAAATACAGAGAGAATTGTTGAAGATTTGTTGACAGAAAAACTTACCTGATATCATGAAAGACAAGACGATAACTATCTAAGAAGTTCATTGAGCCCCACACAAGGTAGATCCCACAAGAAAGTCACCAACGCATATTATAATCAAACTTGCCAAAACCAAAGCTAAAGAGAGAATTTTAAGACAGGCTAAGGATAAACGAAAGGTTATCTACAAAGGAGAATCAATAAGACTAAGCTCTGACTACTCAGCAGAAACCACGCAGGCAAGAAGGCAATGGGATGATATATATAAAGTCTTGACGTAAAAAAAATCTAGCCAAGAATTACATATCCAGCAAAACTGTCTCTCAAATATGATGATGAAATTAAGACATTTCCAGTAAACAGAAGTTAAGGGAATTTGTTAAAAAACAAGCCAAAGTAACAAGAAATACTTAAGGGAGTCCTCTGGTTAGAGAATCAATAACATCAGATAATAATACAAGACTAGAACACAGGACAGAACAACCAGATATCAACCTAGATAGGGAATTCACAAATATATGTCAAAGCTAAAACACTGAAAACAGGGAAACAGGGACATCAATATGTAAAAGATTATAACATTAAAACAAAAAAGAGGGACTAAATAGTGTAGTAATAGAACTTTCATATGGAGAAGAAGTTAAGGTGATATCAAGAAATAAAAGATTGGTTTAAACTTAGAAATACAGTGATAAATTTTAAGGTAACCACAAAGGAAACTAGCAATCCTACACATCAAAATAAAAAAGAAGAAAAACATAAAGACTCAGCAAATACAAAACCAAGAACTATAAAAAAGATTAAAAGACAATACATAAGGAAAAATGACTCAGCACAGAAAATTAACTGGGACAAAGAAACTGTCAATAACACACACACAAAAGACATCAAAATGACAGCACTAAACTCATATCTATCAATAATTACGCTGAATGTAAATTGACTAAATGCACCAATAAAGAGACAGAGAGTGGCAAAACAGGTAAAAAGACACGCTCTGTCTATATGCCACCTAAAAGAGACATATCTTAAACTCAAAGACACAAACAAACTAAAACTCAAAGGACAGAAAAAAATATATCAAGCAAGCAACAATCAAAAACGAACAGGGGTGGCAATATTAAACTCTGACAAAACAGACTTTAAAGCAAAATCCACCACACGGGCTAAGGAAGGACCCTTTTAATGATTAAAGGGTCTATACAAAAAAAAAAATAATAATAATAATAATTTTTTTTTTTACCCCAAGAAGCCATAATCATAATAAATATTTACATACCCAATGACAGGGCTCCAAAATACATTAAAAAAAAAAAAGTTCCAACAGCACTGAAAAGAGAGATAGATAGCTTCACAATAGCAGTAGGAAACTTCAGCACACCACTTTTGGGGAAAGACAGAACATCTAGAAAGAAGCTCAATAAAGACACTGAAGATCTAAATGTCAAAATCAGTCTCTTGGCCGGGAGGCACTGTGTGGCTTGAATTCACTCCATCCGCACAGGCCAACATCATCAGTGCCGAATGTTTGTTGCTGGTGCTGCTTTATGCCGCTTCTTTTGGTTTCCTCCATGCCTTCACCACCTTTCCCTGCTTTCATCTGAACACCTGGCTCTGTGTGCCAGCTTTGCTTCCTAAAATGTTGTGAAGTGCTGCTTGGCTGGGGAATTGCTTCCCTGAACTGTGCCGCCACATTGGTGGGATCCTTGGGGACTTTTTGTTTTTGTTTTGTTATGTTATGTCTGTTCGTTTTCTTTTTCTTTTCCCAGCTTGGGAGCCCCTTCTAGCCAGGCTGTACTGCACGACTTGGAACCACTTCCTCTGTCTTCACAGCTGCACAAGTGGGATCCCTGGGGGCATTTCTTTCTTTCTGTCCCCCCCCCATTTTTATTTATTTTAACTCTTTTCTCCTTTTTCTTTAATTTTTTTCCTTTTTGTTTTTCTCCAATTCTTGGTTTCCTGTCTCTCTACTTCAACAACAAACACTCTATTTTTTGTTTGTTTTTGGCTCTGGTTTCTCTCTCCTCTCTCTTTTTTCCCATACCCATCTTAGCTCTACATATCAAAACCTTCCCCCTCCTTCCTGCCTACCTGTACCATGTGCTGAACATCACACCTCCGAGCAGCAGACACAGCATATTGGAACTTGCCCTGTGCTGATTCTTGGCCCACCCTATCAGCCCTAGGACTTGCCACAGACAAACCATCCCAGACCCTCCCCTTCAACTGGACCTGCCCTGCTGCACCATAGATAAATGACTGGCCCTGCAAATTGGACAACGAGTAAAAAGTATCATGCCCACAGACAAGTAAACAACAAAGAACATACAGCCTGCCTGCTGAGACATAACCAAATAAAACAAAAAGCAGGATGAAACCAACAAATCTACAAACAATAAACATAGAAAATAACACCTGAATGTCCTGAATACAGCAGACAATATCAAAATGTATTTTTTTTTTAAAAAAAGGACAGAATGGTTCCAGTAGACATCCAAAATAAAAAAAACAGATGACTTTCTAATAGAAAGGCACTAGAACTACCTGATAGGGAATTCAAATCTCTAATATTCAGAGCTATCCAAGAGTTGAAGCAAAAAGCATACAAAAATATGGAAAAAAATAGACAAATTTATAGAAAAGGCAGACAAATTCATGGAAAATACAGGAAAAAAAGGAAAAATTCAGGAAAATAATACAGGAACAAAATGCCAAAATAAATTCACAACTAGAAATCATACAAAAACAATTAGAAATCCAAAAGATAAACAACAAGATTTCAGAAATGTACTGTGTCATAGAAGGGCTGAGGAGCAGGTTTGAAATGAGGGAAGACAAGGTCAGCAAAACTGAAAACAAACACTTGGATACCATTTTGTCTGAGGAGAAATCAGAAAAAAGAACAAAGAAATATGAAGAAACCCTGAGAATTATGTGGGACACAATCAAAAGAAAAAATTTGCAAATAATCGGAGTTCCAGCACGGAGGAAAAACAGAAAAAACAGGGAAAATTATTGATGAATTGCTGACAAAAAACTTCCCTAATACCATGAAAGATGAAAAGTTGACCATCCAAGAAGCTCCATGAACCCATATAGGAAAGACTTCAAAAGAAAATCACCAAGGCATATTATAATCACATTCACTAAAACCAAAGACAAAGAAAGAATTCTGAGAGCAGCTCAAGAAAAATGAAGTCACACAGAGAGAGGAAACAATAAGACTAAGCTCTGATTATTCGGCAGAAACCATGCAGGCAAGAAGGCAATAGCATGACATATATAAAACCTTGAAAGAAAAACTTGCTAACCAAGAGTAATATATCCTGCAAAATTTCATTCAAATATAATTGTGAAATTAGGACGTTTCCAGATAAACAGAAATCAAGGGAATATGTAAAAACCAAACCAAACTTACAAGAATTACTAAAGGGAGTCCTTCAGTTGGAGAACAAACAACATCAGACCACAGCCTGAATCTAGGACACAAGATTGTACCAGCCAGATGCCAACCTAGGAAATGAACTCTCAATGACTATCCAAAACCAAAAGTATTACAACAGGGAACCAGAGAGGCTAATCTGTAAATGACAACAACATCAGAATAATAAAAGAAGGAATAAACAGTGTAGATGTAGAGCTTTTTAATGGAGAGGAGGGCAAGACAATACCAAGTAATAACAGATCTCAATAATAGATAGACTGGTTCAAACCTAGGAAGATAAGGGTAAACTTCAAGGTAACCCCAAAGAAAGTTAACAAACCTGTTCATCAAAATAAAGAAGGAAAACATTAAGTTGCAATAAAAGCAAAATCTACAAAAACAAAAGAAATGAAAAAAAAATCCACAAATAAAAGGAATTCAGCACAGGAGAGTAAGAGGAATAAAGAAAATGTCAGCACCGCAAAAAAGACACTACAAAATAACAGTAATAAACTCACACTTATTAATAATTACTCTGAATGTAAATGGCCTAAAAGCACCCATAAAGAGACACAGAGAAAAAAAAAAAAAAAGCAGGATCCATCAATATGCTGTCTGCAAGAAACCCACCTTAGAAACAAAGATGTAAATATATTGAAAATCAAAGGATGGAATATATATATATATCAAGCAAACACCTGCCAAAAAAGAGCAGGAGTGGCAATACTAACCTCAGATAAATTATATGTTAAGACAAAATCCACCATAAAAGACAAAGAAAGGCACTACATAATGATTACAAGGACTATCCATCAAGAGGACACAACCATAATAAATACCTACAGATCCTATGACAGGACTCCAAAATACATAAAACAGACTCAGCACTGAAAAGAGAAATTGACAGTTCTGCAATAATAGTAGGAGACTTCAACACACACCACTTTTGGTAAAGGACAGAACATCAAAAAAGAAAGTCAACAAAGATACAGAAGAGCTAAAGAGCACAATCAGCCAACTTGACCTCATGGACATATATAGAATACTCAAACCAACAGCTGCAAAGTACACATTCTTTTCCAATGTACATGGAATGTTCTCCAGAATAGACCACATCTTAGGGTACAGAACAACCCTCAATAAAATCCAAACCATTGAGATAATACAAAGTATTTTCTCTGACCACAATGCCATCAGGTAGAAACTAACAACAGGAAGACCATGGGGGAAAAAAATCAATTACATGGAAATTGAATAACATCCTGCTTAAAAACCACTGGGTAATAGAAGTTGGAAATGTAATAAAAAAAATTCCTAGACTAAAACAAGAATGAAAACACATCTTACAAAATATTTGGGACACAGCAGAGGCAGTCCGCAGAGGACAATTTATAGCAATAGATGCACACATCAAAAAAGAAGAAAGGGACAAAACCAAAGCATTAGCTACACAACTCAACAAATAGGAAGAAAACAGCAAAAAAAGAAGAAAAAAAAAAAGCCCACAGTAGCCAGAAGAAAGGCAATAATAAAGATCAGAGCAGAAAAAAATGAAATAGAGAATAGAAGAACAATAGAAAGAATCAACAAAACCAAAAGTTGGTTCTTTGAAAGGATCAACAAAATTGACAAACCACTGTCCAAGTTAACAAAAGAAAAACAGGAGAGGATGCAAATAACCCAAATAAGAAATGAGATGGGGGACATTATAACAGATCCAACTGAAACAAAAAGGATCATAACAGTATTGTGAAAAACTATAGTCCAACAAATTTGAAAACCTAGAGGAAACAAGTTTCTAGAAACACACTACACAAAATGATGTTGAAAATCTGAACAGACCATAACAAAAGAAGAGATTGAAAAGGTAACTTAAAAAAAAAAAAAAAAGCTCACAACAACAACAAAAGCCCTGGCTCAGATGGCTTCACTGGAGAATTCTACCAAACATTCAGTGAAGAACTTACGCCAGTACTACTCAAACTATTTCAGAACATGAAAAAGGAAGCAATACTTCTGAATTCATTCTATTAAGACAGCATAACCCTGATGCCAAAACCAAAAGACACCACAAAAAAAAGAAAATTACAGACCGATATCTCTTATGACTATAGATGCAAAACTTCTCAACAAAACTCTAGCTAGTAGAATTTAGCATCATATCAAAAAAATAATACACCACCACCATGTAGGACTCATACCAGGATGCAAGGATGGTTCAACATCAGAGAATCAATCAACATTAATAAACCAATAAATAAAAGGAGAGAAAAGAATCATATGATCATTTCAATCGACGCAGAAAATGCATTCAACAAAGCCCAACACCCATTCCTCATAAAAAGTCTCAATAAAATAGGTATAACAGGGAAATTTCTCAACATCATAAAGGGCATTTATGCAAAACCAACAGCCAACATCATTCTTAGGAAAGGTGCTGAAAACATTCCCCTTGAGACCAGGAACAAGACAAGGCTGCCACTCCTATTTAACATTGTGCTGGAAGTTCTAGCTAGAGCAATGAGGCAAGAAAGAGAAATAAAGGGCATTCAAATTGGTAATGAAGAAGTTAAACTGTCCCGGTTTGTGGGTGATATGATTCTATACATAGAAAACCCAAAAAACTCCACAAGAAAACTGGAAGGCATTATGCTAAGTGAAAGTATTCTGTCGCAAAAGGACAAATATTGTATGAGACCACTATTATAAGAACTCAAGGAGAGGCTTAAACACAGAAGAAATCATTCTTTAATGGTTACGAGAGTGGGGAGGGAGGGATAGGGGATTCACTAACTAGATAGTAGACAAGAATCATCTGAGATGACGGGAAGGACAACACACAATACAGGGGAAGTCAGCACAGCCGGATTAAACCAAAAGCTAAGAAGTTTCCTGAACACAACCAAACACTTCGAGGGACAGAGTAACAGGGGTTGGGGTCTGGGGACCATGGTTTTGGGGGACATCTAGTCAATTGGCATAACAACGTTTATTAATAAAAATGTTCAGCGTCCCACTTTGGTTAGTGTCATCTGGATTCTTAAAATCTTGTGAGGGGCAGTCTAAGATGCATCAGTTTGTCCCATTGCACTTGGAACAAAGGAGAATGAAGAATATCAAAGACACAATGAAAATATTAGCCCAAGAGACCAAAGAGCCACATAAACCAGAGACTTCATCAGCCTGAGACCAGAAGAACTAGGTGGTGCTCGGCTACCACCAACTGCCCTGACAAGGAACACAGCAGAGAGACCCTGACAGAGCAAGAAAATGCATGGTGCAGAACTCATATTCAATTAAAAAGACCAGACTTAATGGTCTGACTGAGACTGGAGGAACCCTCAAAGTTATGGCCTCTGGATGCTCTGTTAACCCAGAAATAAAACCATTCCTGAAGCCCACTCTTTAGACAGATTGGATTGGTTGCTCCCAGTGGTGGGGATTTTCCAAATGCCCTCTGAGCCCTGACCCCAGCCCACACTGCTACAGAACTTAGGCAGGGCAATGGAGACCCCACTGTGAGCTCTGCTGTGACACGGCTCCATCCCTTGCCATCTTGACATCACCTCTGCCTTCCTCACAGTTTAGGAGGCCAGAAGTCCAAATTTAGGTTGCTAGCTCTAGGGGATGTCTTTCTCTCTCTGTTGGCTCTGGAGGAATGTCCTTGTCTCTTTCGAGCTTCTAATCCTGGGCAATCATGCTATAGCTTGACATGTGTCTTCCCCCATCTCTGCTTGCTCACTTGTTTAATCTCCTTCACATCTCAAAAGAGATTGACTTAAGACACACCCTGCACTACTCCTGTCTCATTAACATAACAAAGACACCCCATTCCCAAATGAGATTATAAATACTGACATAGGGGCTAGGATTTACAACACCTATTCTGGGGGGACACAATTCAACCCATTACATTCCACCTTTGGCCCTGCAAAATTCATGTACTTGCCACATACAAAACACATTCACCTGATCACATCATCCCAAAAGTCTTATATCAACTCCAAGTCCATAATCTCACCTTCTTTTTTTTATTTTTATTGTGCTTTAAGTGAAAGTTTACAAATCAAATCAGTCTCTCATACAAAATTTATATACCCCTTCCTATACACTCCTAGTTGCTCTCCCCCTAATGAGACAGCACACTCGGTCTCTCCACACCGTATAACCGTGTCTATTCAGTAAGCTTCTGTCCCCCTCTGCCTTCTCATCTCCCCTCCAGACAGGAGCTTCCCACGTAGTCTCATGTGTCTGCTTGAGCCAAGAAGACCACTCCTCACGAGTATCATTTTCTATCTTACAGTCCAGTACAATCCCTGTCTAAAGAGTTGGCTTTGGGAATGGTTCCTGCTTTGGGCTAACAGAAGGTCTGGGGATCATGACCTCCGGGGTCCTAGTCTCAGTCAGACCATTAAATCTGTTTTTTTTTTTTACGAGAATTTGAAGTCTGCATCCCATTTCTCTCCTGCTCCATCAGGGATTCTGTGTTGTGTTCCCTGTCAGGACAGTCATCTGTTGTAGCCGGGCACCATCTAGTTCTTCTGGTCTCAGGCTGATGTAGTCTCTGATTTACGTGGCCCTTTCTGTCTCTTGGACTCATAATTACCTTGTGTCTTTGGTGTTCTTCATTCTCCTCTGCTCCAGGTGAGCTTAGATTAAGTGATGCATCTTAGATGGCTGCTTGCTAGCATTTAAGACCACAGACGCCTCTCACCAAAGTGGGATGCAGAATGTTTTCTTAATAGATTTTATTATGCCAGTTGACCTAGATGTCCCCTCAAACCATGGTTCCCAAATCCCCATCCCTGCTACTCCAGCCTTCGAAGCATTCAGTTTATTCAGGAAACTTATTTGCTTTTTGTTTAGCCCAGTTGTGCTGACCTCTCCTGTATTGTGCATTCTTTCCCTTCACCTAAAATAGTTCTTGTCTACTGTCTAATTTTTATTTGCTGCTGCAGTCTGAAATTGACTGAGCATGCAATCAGGATGCATTGATAATTACTGGTGATCGGAATGCGAAAGTTGGAAACAAAGGAGAAGGATCGGTAGTTGGAAAATATGGCCTTGGTGATAGAAGCAATGCCGGAGATCAAATGATGGAATTGTGCAAGACTTCTTCATTGCAAACACCTTCTTTAACCAACATAAACTGCAACTATACATGTGGACCTCGCCAAATGGGACACACAGGAATCAAATTGACTTCATCTGTGGAAAGAGATGATGGGAAAGCTGTATATTATCAGTCAGAACAAGGCCAGGAACCAACTGTAGAACAGACCATCAATTGCTCATATGCAAGTTCAAAGTAAAACTTAAGAAAATCAGAGCAAGTCCACAAGAGCCAAAATATGACCTTGAGCATATCCCACCTGAATTTAGAGACCATCTCAAGAACAGATTTGATGCGCTGAACGCTAGTGACCGAAGACCAAACAAGTTGTGGAAGGACATCATACATGAAGAAAACGAGAGGTCATTGAGAAGACAGGAAAGAAAGAAAAGATCAAGGTGGATGTCAGAGGAGATTCTGAAACTTGCTCTCGAACGTTGAGCAGCTAAAGCAAAAGGAAGAAATGATGAAGTAAAAGAACTGAACAAAAGATTTCAAAGTGCTGCTCAAGAAGACAAAGTATTATAATGACGTGCAAAGAGCTGGAGATAGAAAACCAAAAGGGAAGAATATGCTCAGTGTTTCTTATGCTGAAAGAACTGAAGAAAAAATTCAAGCCTCGAGTTGCAATAGTGAAGGACTCTATGGGGAAAATATTAAATGATGCAGGAAGCATCAAAAGAAGATGGAAGGAATACACAGAGTCATCATACCAAAAGAATTAGTCAATGTTCAACCATTTCAAGAGGTAGCATATGATCAGGAACCGATGGTACTGAAGGAAGAAGTCAAAGCTGCACTGAAGGCATTGGTGAAAAACAAGGATCCAGGAATTGACGGAATACCAACTGAGATGTTTCAACAAACGGATGCAGTGCTGGAGGTGCTGGCGGTGCTCACTCATCTATGCCAAGAAATATGGAAGACAGCTTCCTGGCAAACTGATTTGCCTATTCCCAAGAAAAGTGATCCAACAGAAGGCGGAAATTATAGAACAATATCACTAATATCACGTGCAAGCAAAATTTTGCTGAAGATCATTCAAAAGTGGCTGCAGCTGTATATCGGCAGGGAACTGCCAGAAATTCAAGCTGGTTTCAGAGGAGGACGTGGAACCAGGGATATCATTGCTGATGTCAGGTGGATCCTGGCTGAAAGCAGAGAATACCAGAAGGATGTTTGCCTGTGTTTTATTGACTACATAAAGGCCCTTGACTGTGTGGATCATAACAAATTATGGATAACATTGTGAAGAATGGGAATTCCAGAACACTTAATTGTGCTCACGAGGAACCTTTACATAGATCAAGAGGCAGTTGTTCGGACAGAACAAGGGGACACTGAGTGGTTTAAAGTGAGGAAAGTTGTGCGTTAAGGTTGTAACTTTTTACCATACCTATTCAATCTGTATGCTGAGCAAATAATTTGAGAAGCTGGGCTATGTGATTGGTGGAAGACTCATTAACAACATGAGTTATGCAGATGACACAACTTTGATTGCTGAAAGTGAAAAGGAGTTGAAGCACTTACTAATGAAGATCAAAGACCACAGCCTTCAGTATGGATTGCACCTCAACATAAAGAAAACAAAAATCCTCACAACTGGGCCAATGAGCAATATCATGATAAACGGAGAAAAGACTGAAGTTGTCAAGAATTTTATTTTACTTGGATCCACAATCAACACCCATGGAAACAGCAGTCAAGAAATCAAACGATGCATTGCATTGGGCAAATTTGCTGCAAAAGACCTCTTTAAGGTGTTAAATAGTATAGATGTCACCTTGAAGACTAAGGTGTGCCTGACCCAAGCCATGGTATTTTCAATCGCATCATATGCATGTGAAAAATGGACAATGAATAAGGAAGACTGAAAAAGAATTGACCCTTGGAATTGTGGCGTTGGCGAAGAATATTGAATATACCATGGACTGCCAAAAGAACCAACAAATCTGTCTTGGAAGAAGTATAATCAGAATGCTCCTTAGAAGCAAGGACGGTGAGACTGCATCTTACATACTTTGGTCATGTTATCAGGAGGGATCAGTCCCCGGAGAAGGACAGCTTGCTTGGTAAAGTACAGGGTCGGTGGAAAAGAGGAAGACCTTCAACGAGGGGGATTGACACAATGGCTTCAACAATGAGCCCAAGCATGACAAAGATTGTAAGGATGGCACAGGACTGGGCTGTGTTTCATTCTGTTGTGCATAGGGTTGCTATGTGTTGGAACCGACTCTCTAGCACCTAACAACAACAGCTATCTAATTAGTGAATATCCCTCTCCCTCCCTCCCCTCCACTCTCTTAACCTTCAAAGAATATTTTTTTCTCTGTTTAAACCATTTCATGAATTCTTAGAATAGCGGTCTCAGACAATGTTTGTCTTTTACAACTGACTAATTTCACTCAGCATAATGCCTTCCAGATTCCTCCATATTATGAAATGTTTCATGGATTCGTCATTGTTCTTTACTGATGGGTAGTATTCCCTTGTGTGAATATACCCTAATTTATTTATCCATTCATCCATTTACAGGCACTTTAGTTGCTTCCATCTTTTTGCTGTAATAAACAGTGCTGCAATGAACATGGGTGTGCGTATATCTGTTAGTATAAAGGCTTTTATTTCTCTAGGATATATTCCAAGGAGTGGGATCACTGGCTCCTATGGTCGTTCTATTTCTAGCTTTTTAAGGAAGCACCAAATTGATTTCCAAAGTGGTTATACCATTTTACATTCCCACCAGCAGTGTGTAAGTGTTCCAGTCTCTCCACAACCTCTCCAACATTTATTATTTTGTGTCTTTTGGATTAATGCCAGTCTTGTTGGAGTGAGATGGAATCTCTCATAGTTTTGATTTCCGTTTCTCTAATGGCTTATGATTGTGAGTATTTCTTCATGTGTCTGTTAGCTACCTGAATGCCTTCTTTAGTAAAGCGCCTGTTCATATCCTTTGTCCATTTTTTTACCTGGGTGATTTGCCTTTTTTGTTGTTGAGTTTTTGATGTCATGTAGATTTCAGAGATCAGATGCTGATCGGAAATGTCATAGCTAAAAACTTTTTCCCAATCTGTAGGTAAGCTTTTTACTCTTTTGGTGAAGTCTTTGGATGAGCATAGGTGTTTAATTTTTAGGAGCTCCCAGTTACCTAGTTTCTCTTCTGGTGTTCATGCATTGTTATCAATGTTTTGTATACTGTTTGTGCCATATATTATGTCTCCTAGTGTTGCCACTATTTTTTCCTCCATGATCTTTTATCATTTTAGGTTTTATATTTATGACCTTTGATCCATTTTGAGGTAGTTTTTGTGCATGGTGTGAGGTATGGGTCTTGTTTCTTTTATTTCTTTATTTGCGGATGGATATCCAGTTATGCCAGCACTATTTGTTAAAGAGACTGTCTTTTCCCCTTTTAACTGACTTTGGGCCTTTGTCAAATATCAGCTGCTCATATGTGCATAGATTTATGTCTGGATTCTCAATTCCATTCCATTGCTCTATGTATCTGTTGTTGTACCAGTACCAGGCTGTTTTGACTACTGTGGCACACTAAAATCAGGTAGTGTGAGGCCCCCCACTTTGTTCTTTTTCAGTAATGCTTTACTTATCTGGGGCCTCTTTCTCTTCCATATGAAGTTGTTGATTTGTTTCTCCATTTCATTAAAAAATGTCGTCGGAATTTAGATCAGAAATGCATTGTATCTATAGATTGCTTTTGGTAGAATAGACATTTTTACAATGTTGAGTCTTCCTATCCATGAGCAAGGTATGTTTTTTCCACTTATGTAGGTCTCTTTTGGTTTCTTGCTGTAGTGTCTTGTAGTTTTCTTTGTATAAGTCTTTTATGTCTCCAGTTAGATTTATTCCTATGTGTTTTTTCTTCTTGGGGCTACTGTAAATGGTATTGATTTGGTGATTTCCTCTTTCATGTTCTTTTTGTTTGTGTAGAGGAATTCAGCTGATTTTTATATGTTTATCTTGTAGCCTCATGCTCTGCTGAACTCTTCTATTCGTTTCAGTAGTTTTCTGGAGGATTTCTTAGGGTTTTCTGTGTATAAGATCCTGTCATCTGCAAATAGGGGTACTTTCACTTCTTCCTCACCAATCTGGATGCTCTTTATTTCTTTATCTAGACTAATTGCTCTGGCTAGGACCTCCAGCACAATGCTGAATAAGAGTAGTGATAAAGGGCATCCTTGTCTGGTTCCCGATCTCAATAGGAATGCTTTCTCCATTTAGGGTGATGTTGGCTGTTGGCTTTGTATAAATGCCCTTTATTATGTTAAGGAATTTTCCTTCTATTCTTATTTTGCTGAGAGTTTTTATCATGACTGGCTGCTGGACTTTTTCAAATGCCTTTCCTGCATCACTTGATAAGATCATGTGGTTCTTGTCTTTTGTTTTATTTATATGAGAGATTACATCAATTGTTTTTCTGGTGTCGAATCATCCCTACATACCTGGTATAAATCCCATTTGGTCATGGTGAATTATTTTTTTGATATGCTGTTGAATTCTATTGGCTAGAATATTGTTGAGGGTTTTTGCATCTAAGTTCATGAGGGATATAGGTCTGTAATTTTCTCTCTTTTTTTTTTTTTCGTGGTGTCTTTTTTACCCGGTTTTAGTATCAGGGATGTGCTGATTTCATAGAATGATTTTGGGAGTGTTCCATCCTTTTTTCTATGCTCTGAAATACCTTTAGTAGTAGTGGTGTTAACTCTTCTCTGAAAGTTTGATAGAACTCTCCAGTGAAGCCATCTGGGCTAGGGATTTTTTTGCTGGGAGTTTTTAAATTACCTTTTCAATCTCTTCTTTTGTTATGGGTTTATTTAGTTGTTCTACCTCTGTTTGTGTTAGTTTATGTAGGTAGTGTGTTTCTAGAAATTCATTCATTTCTTCCAGTTTTTCAAATTTGTTAGAGTACAATTTTTCATAGTAAGCTGATATGATTCTTTTCATTTCAGTAGGGTCTGCTGTGAAATTGCCCATCTCATTTCTTATACAGGTTATTTGCTTCCTCTGCTGTTTTGCTTTTGTCAGTTTGGCCAATGGTTTATCAACTTTGTTAATTTTTTCAAAAAAACCAGATTTCGGTCTTCTTAACTCTTGCAATTGTTTTTCTGTTCTCTATTTTTTTTCATTTCATTTCATTCTGCTCTCATTTTTATTATTTGCTTTCTTCTGGTGCCTGAGGGTTTCTTTTGTTGCTCTCTTCTATTTGTTCAAGTTGTAGGGATAATTCTTTGATTTTGGCCCTTTCTTCTTTTTGGATGTATGTATTCATTCATATAAATTGATCTCTGAGCAGTGCTTTAGCTGTGTCCCAAAGGTTCTAATAGAAAGTGCTTTCATTCTCATTGGGTACTATGAATTTCTTTATTCCAAACTTAATGTTTTCTATATCCCAGTCATTTTTGAACAGGGTATTGTTCAGTTTCCAAATGCTTAATTTCTTTTCCCTGTTTTTTTCTGTTATTCATTTCTACTTTTATGGCCTTACGGTCAGAGAAGATGCTTTGTAATATTTCGATGTTTGGATTCTGTTAACGTTTGCTTCATGACCTAATATATGCTCTATTTTAGAGAATATTTAATGTGCACTGGAAAAGAAAATATGCTTGGCTGCTGTTGGATGGAATGTTCTGAGGTCAAGTTGGTTGGTTCTGGCATTTAGATCTTCTGTGGCTTTATTGAGCTTCTTCCTGGGTGTTCTGTTCTTCACCGAAAGTGGTGCGTTGAAGCCTCCTACTATAATTGTGGAGCTGCCTATATCACTTTTCAATGCTGTTAGAGTTTGTTTTATGTAAGTTGAAGCCCTGTCATTGGGTGCATAAATATTGAATATGGTTATATCCCCCTGATATAAAAAAATATATATATTGTCCCTTTAATCATTATCCAGTGTCCTTCCTTATCCTTTGTGGTGTATTTAACTTTAAAGTCTATTTTGTCAGAATTAGTATAGCTACCCCTGCTATTTTTTGATTGCTGTTTCCTTGATATATTTTTCCATCCTTTGAGCCTGTATGTGTGTGTGTGTCTTTAAGATGTGTCTCCTGTAGGCAGCATATAGACAGTGTTTTTTTTTTTTTAATCCGTTCTGCCACTCTCTTTCTCTTTATTGGTGCCTTTAGTCCATTTACATTCTGCATAATTATGAATAGGTATGAGTTTTTTTTGAGTTTAGTGCTGTCATTTTTTTACGTCTTTTTTTGTGTGTTGTTGGCAGTTTCTTTTTCCACTTAATTTTTTGTTCTGAGTAGTTTATCTTTATATGTCTTTTCCTCTTATTCATTGTTGATTTTGTTTTTGCTTAATCTTTATTTTTTTCTTGTATTTTATTTTGATGAGTAGAATTGTTAGTCTCCTTTGTTGTTACCTTAATATTTACCCCTATTTTTCTAAGTTTAAACCTAACTCTTATTTCTTTATATTGCCTTGACTTCTTTTCCATGTGAATGACCTATGACTACATTTTTCAGTCCCTCTTTATTGTTTTAATGTTGTCACCTTTTACACAATGACATCGCTGTTTCGCTGTTTTGAGCTTTTTTTGTCTTGATTTATTTTTGTGATTTTCCTGTCTGGGTCAACACCTGGTTGCTCTGTCCTGTGTTCTAGCCTTGGGTTGATATTTGATATTATTGATTTTCTAACTAGTGAACTCCGTTTACTATTTCTTGTAGTTTTGGTTTGCTTTTTACAAATTCCCTAAACTTCTTTTTATCTGAAAATATCATATTTTCACCTTCATATTTGAGAGATAGTTTTGCTGGGTATATGATTCTGGGCTGGCAGTTTTTTTTTTTTCCTTCACTACTTTATGAAAGTCATCTCATTGCCTTCTTACCCGCATGGTTTCTGCCGAGTAGTCCAAGCTTATCCTTATTGACTCTCCTTTGTAGGTAACTTTTCGTTTATCCCTAGCTACTCTTAAAATTCTCTCTTTATCTTTTGGTTTGGCAAGTTTGATTATAATTTGTTTTGGTGACTTTCTTTTGAGATCTACCTTATTTGGACTTTGATGAGCATCTTGGATAGATATCTTCTCATCTTTCATGACATCAGGGAAGTTTTCTGACAACAGATCTTCAACAATTCTCTCTGTATTTTCTGTTATCCCTCCCTGTTCTGGTATTCCAATCACTTGTAGGTTATTTCTCTTGATAAAGCCCCACATTATTCTCAGTGTTTCTTCATTTTTAAAAATTCCTTTTATCTGATTTTTCTTCAAATGTATTTGGGCCAAATGTTTTATCTTTAATCTCACTAATTCTGCTGTCCAGTTCCTCAATTCTGCTCCTTTGACTTTCTATTGAATTGTCTGATTCTGTAATGTTATTGTTAATCTTCTGAATTTCTGATTGCTGTCTCTCTGTGAATTCTTGCAGCCTATTAAATTTTTCCTTATGTTCTTGAATAACCTTTTTAATATCTTCAGCTGTTTTATCTGTGTGTTCCCTGGCTTGTTCTGCATTTTGCCTGATCTCGTTCCTGATGCCTTGAAGAGTTCAGTATATTAATCTTTTGTATTCTGCATCTGGTAATTCTAGGAATGCACCTTCATCCAGAGGATTCTTTGTTTTGAGAGCTTGTGAAGTGATTGTGCTCCACTTCTTTATGTGATATTGACTGTTGTCTCTGAGCCATCTATAAGTCTTGTATTAGTTTATTTTATGTTTGCTTACTATATCCTAGCTTGTTGCTTTGTTTTGTTTTGATATGCCCAAATAGGCTGCTAGAATGAGCACACGTGATTATTTTCACCTTTGAAGTTCTAACGTCCTGTCACTAGATGGCTAGAGCTGTTACCAGGTATATGAGCCTAGGAGTGGATTCACTTTTCTTGTATGGATTCAGCTCAGATGTCCAGGTAGTTAGTCATCAAGTGTGTGGTACAGGCTCTGTCCTACATTCTTAGAGGGCAGGGGTGATTGGTGTAGGTACAGGTATCTGGTTGCAGCAAGGGGCCAGGCTCTGAACAAGGAAGAGGGCCGACAACCATTCCCAAGTGTTTGTGAGAAAAGCACGTCCCTGTTCTCTAGAGTGCACAGGTGGGTGGGTTCTGCAGCTGGACCATGGGCACCCAATGTTTTTGGTTGCAAGGACTGGGAGATACCACTTATCCTTGGACCGTTGTCTCAGGTGGCTGGGTGACTTGAGTGGAGCCACCAGTCCTCAGACCCCTGATGTGGGTAGGTGAGGACCCTGTTTAATAGTCAAAGTGGGGTCAAATATTAAAAACCCACTTCTCTACCACACACTGAAACAGTTGCAGTCTGATAGCAAGGGCCTATTCTCCTGATATGGGCCCACAGAGGTCCATGCAGGGGTGAAGGTTTTCAAAGTCCATGGACCATTTATGTCTGGACAGGAGCTGCTTCTGTCCTGAGCTCCCAAGCTTAGTGGAGCTGGCAAATTATCTTTTCCCCCAATTTTTAATTTATTCCTTCTCCAAGGCCGGGAGAATGGCTCAGGAGAAGCAGCAGAACCTATCTCAGGCCCAGAGAAATAGACAACTACTGAAGCCAGCTTTGGGGCTGGGGGCGCATTAAAATAAACACAAGTACTTAGCTTTTGCCGAGAGTGCCATTCTTCTCTGGTTCTGGAGGTGTGAGTAGGCTTGTGAGGCTCACTGTCTCTCCCTGAGGAAACTGTGCCCAGAATGCTATCCCAGGGGTTCGTGCCTGAGGGTTCCCACCGAATCAGGTACGGCAACTCCTCGCCATTTCTGAACCATCTCTCCCTCCCCCTGCTACTCAGACTGTTTTCTAATTTTGCCTTTGATTTTCAGGACTCCTAGCTTGGCATATATATAATCATTTCACTTGTTTTTCTCCGTCTTTGTTGCAAGAGGGATCACTGGAAATGTCTGACTACTCCGCCATCTTGGCTGTGCTCCAGTTCTCACCTTCTGAATCATTTAAATAAAATGTGGATGAGAGGTTAGGCATATTCCACCCTGGGGCAAAATTTCTCTTCATCTGTGGACCTGTGAAATCTAGAATACCAAAACACAATGGTAAAACAAGCACAAAGTATACAGCTTCATTAACAAATGGGAGAAATTGGAGGCATCAAGCTAGTCCAAAACCCAACAGAAAAATTTACCTGAGTTCTTGAGGCTTGAAAATAATCCTCTTTTCTTTGAGACCATATAGGCAATGGCCTTGCTTTCCAGGCTCTGGGTGTTAGTCATGCTGTCTGGATTTTGGGTGGAGGTACCGAAGCCCTGGGCTTCAGCTCTGCTTCCCAGGCCCACTGGGACAGCAACTCCACTCCTTTGGCTTTGAGCAGTCCCATTCTCTTATCTGTGTGTCAGCCCCACCCCCTCATCCCTGGTAGGCCCCCATCTTCTGCCCCTTGGGCATGGCAGGCCTGCTGCCTCAGCTTTTGGCAGTGTCCCCATCCTCTTAGCCAAAATGAATGACAGTTCTGCACCCTGGAAACAAGTTGGTGAAGACCTGACTCTTTGAAACCCTAGGAGTCCACTGATCCTCCTTTTGATAGCCTAGAGGCTGTAGCCCCACACTTTGAACCCAAGAAGGCCCTGTTTCCCATGCTCCTTCCAACAGTTCTGCTGATTTTCCAGCTTCTTTGGGGATGGTCTTTTTCTTTTCTTGGAGGACAACAGATGTAGCTCCTGTGGCCTGCTTTCTGCCCATAGAATTCCAAAAGGCAGACAGCACTCTTCCTTTTCATTCTTTCTCTGTGCCCTTCAGTCTAAGCCAATGGGTTTTCTTCTGTGGTAGTTGGTTAGATCCAGTCACAGGCTTAATTCCTTTAACAAAATATTGCATAGCCATATCCTTGGTGAACATGCTAGGATACATGTCCTTAGTTTGTACACCAGAATTTTCCAAATCCTTAAGTTCCTCTTTCATTTTGCAGTTCATTTTTAAGTCTATCTCTTTCATCTCATATTTTACTATAAGCTGCAAGGAGAAACCACATAGCCCTTTTAAGATCTTGCTTAGAAATCTCATCAGCCTGATATCAAGTTCATCACTTACAAGTTCTACCTTCCACCAAACATTTCAACATAATTCATGCAGATTCTTTGCCACTGCATAAAAAGCATTGCCCTTCCTCCATTGTGCAATCACGTGTTCATCATTTTCTTTTAAAGGTTCACCAGAAGCACATTTAATGTCTACATTTATAGCAACATTCAGTTGTTAACATCATATGTATTCTCAAGACTATAGACATTTTTTCTATAACTCTCTTACTTCCTTCTGAGCCCTCACCAGAATTGCCTTTGAAGTCCATAATTCTACCAACAATCTCTTCAAGGCAATCTAGGGTTTTACTGTTAGGCATCTTAAAACTTTTCCAGCCTCTACCCATACCCAGTTCCAAAACCACTTCCACATTTTAGGTATTTGTTAAAGCAGCCCCTCACTCCTGGTACCAAATTCTGTCTTAGTTATCGGTGCTGCTATAACAGAAATATTACAAGTGGGTGGCTTTAACAAACAGAAATTTATTTCCTCACATTTAGGAGGCTTGAATTCCAAATTTAGGGTGCTGGCTCTAGGGGAAATCTTTCTTTCTCTGTTGGCTCTGGAGGAAGGTCCTTTTCTGTTCAGCCGTATTCCTGGTTCCTTGGTGATCTCCATGCGCCTTGGCATCAATCTCCCACCATCTGTTTCTATAGCTTGCTTGTTTAATCTCATTTATATCTCAAAAGGGATTGATTTAAGGCACACCCTACACTAATTCTGTCTAACTAACATAACAAAGATACTCTATTCCCAAATGGGATTATAACCACAGGCATACCCACTGCCATCGAGCGACCACAGGCATAAAGGTTAGGATTTACAACACGTTTTTGGGAGATGCAATTCAATCGTAACACCCAGGAAATGCAGGTTTCAATCCTTCATCCTCTCCTGCTTCTTTCCAAAGTCAGCCTCTCCTCTGCCTTGGTTTACTTTCCTTCTCTCTTTCCAATCCCCTCTTTATCTAATTTTCACTAATGATCCACTGTAATTGTGCCACTGATTCTCCTGGTTTATCTTCTGGGTGTTTATCGAGGTGCTTGGGAAAGCCTTGGACTATCTCTCTCCACAAGCTCAGTGAAAGCTGCAGATCAAAGTCTGTGCTTTGTTTAGACCACCAATTCAAAGGGGGGCAGTACCCCACCACCACCCATCTGTCAGTTTTTCATACTATCTTGTCTTGCATGTTGCTATGATGCTGGAATCTGTGCTACCAGTACTTCAAATACCAGCAGGGTCACCCATGTTGGACAGGTACCAGACTAAGACAAACTAGGAAAAAAGGGTTGGTGATCTGCTTCTGAAAATTAATCAATGAAAACCTTATGGATAACAACAGAATATCATTGCTTACTTTGGACATGTCACCAGGAGGGACCAATTACTGGAGGAGAACATCATGTTTGGTGAAGTAGAGGGCAGGCAATGGTAAGGGAGACCCTCAGTGAGATCACTGGCACAGTAGCTATAATGATGGACTCAAATATGTTGGTAATTGTGAGGATGGTGCAGGACCAGACAATGTTTTGTTTTGTTGTACATGGGGTCGTCATGAGTTGGAGTTGACATGACATCAGCTAACAACACAACAGTATCCTCCAGGCTATAGTGGATCCAGTGGGGTCAGAGCCACAGGCCTCAGGGTCAGACACTCCATGCTGCCACCACTCCCTGATGCATCCTCCATCCAGACAAAACATTGCAGTGTTTGGGGTTTACTTTTATGGAAGAATGGTTTTCTCCCTTGACTTCTAGAAATGGAGTTCTATAATGGTAAACAGAACAACCCACTGCCAAAATAAGAGTCTCCCAGCCTCCTTCTGGAGATAGCGATGTCACCAAACACATCAAGAGTGATAAGAAGGATCTAGGCAATCTTACCAATTGCCTTTGATGAGATGACCTAGTACTAGCTAAAAAAGACCACCCACTTAGCACTGGCCCACTTTGCATGCCCTGTCTAGTTGAATCCCCATAACAACCTGGTCAGGTGGAAATGGCTATTATCCCCATTTTACAGACAAGAAAACAAAGGTCAGAGAGAAGAAGTGACCGTCCAAGGTCACCCGAGAAGGCATCCCTGTTGCTGTTGAGTCCATTCCAACGTATAGTGACCCTAAAGGACAGAACAGAGCTCCCCCATATGGTTTCCAAGGCTATAATCCTTAAGGAATAAGATTGCCACCTCTCTCTCCTGTGGATTGGCTGGTGGGTTCGAACCACCAACCTTTTGGTTAACAGTTGAGCTCTTAACCTCTGTTCTACCAGCTCCTTCAAGAAGGCACAGCTGAGGTCAAATAGGCCTGACTAACTTCCAAGCCCCTGCCCTCATCTGCATAAGCCCCTCCACAAACCAATGTCAATCATTGCTAAACCTTCACACTGGTCACTGCCTGGGATGTGGACCAGGGCAGTCAATGAAAAAGGTACATGCAGCCGCTAGCATGCCCAGCCCTTTCTTGAGGGCCGCCTCTCCCCAGCATATGCCTGAGCCCTTATGCTTGCCAGTGGCAGAAATATCACTGCAACCACGTTGCTTGCTCACTCACACACCCCAGCTCTGACTTGTCAGACAACTGTGGGCGTTGGCAAGTGAGCTACAAACTACAGAACAGTACTTACGCTTCCTCCACTCAAAATCTAGCACTGACAACCCCAGGCATTTTGCCTTTTTTTTTTTTTCAAGCTCAGCAGAAGCATTTTCTGTAATGAATTCTTCCCATCTGCAGAGGTCCTAGGAGCGGAGCAGACCAAGGAAAGGCCAGGCCACAGGACCAACCTCGTCCAGCTCGCTGGCCTGAGTACCACCCAGTCAACCACATCCTGAACTACAACCTCTAGAGTTTTGCCATGTCCCAGAGGTCACTCCTGGGTCTTAAATCAGAGAATCCCAAGGGCTTCCTGCTGGGAAAGTTGAGGCCTTTTTGCTGCCACAGCTGGAAAATCTAAGTTTTATTCCCCGTCCCACAGAAGTGGGAATGTGATCAGAATATACACTTCTCGGCAGATAAGTCTGCGTGGGTTATCAGCTGGATTTTTAACTAGCTGTGTGGTCTTGGGAAAACTGCTTCAACTCTCCTAACATCCATTTCTTTAGCTGCAAAATGAGGATGATAATAATTACACCTAGCATAAACTGTATTCTATAAGGATTAAGTGAGGTGATGTTTGGCACATAGTCTTACTGTTGTTAGTTGCTGTTGAGTCAACTGTGACTCATGGTGACCCCAAGTACAAACAGAACAAAATGTTGCCCAGTCCTGTGCCATCTTCACAATCATTGGTATGCTTGAGTTTATTGTTGCAGCCACTGTTTATTTTCAGTGCCTTATAACATAGAGGGCTCATCTTCCAGCACTTGACTGTTCAATATTTTGTTGTGATTAATAGGGTTTTCCTTGACTAATTTTAGGAAGTAGGTCACCAGGCCTTTCTTCCTAGTCTGTGTTAGTCTGGAAGCTCCACTGAAACATGTCCACCACGTGTGACACTGCTGGTATTTGAAATACCAGTAGCATAGCTTCCAGCATCACAGCAACACACAAGCCACCACAGTATGACAATCCGATGGAAGGGCGGTGGTTAGCACATAGTAGTTATTAAGTCGCTTATTCCTCTCCGAGCCTTTTTTCTTAAAAAATAATGTTCCTTCCAAATCTGCTATCCAATTGCCTACTAGGAGACAGCAGCCCTACTACACGAGGCTATTGTAGAGACTAAATGAAGCGATGAAGACACATGAAGCACCTTCTACAGTGGCTCACATACTTCAGGGATGCAAAAGGGAGATGTTAGCACCACCGAGGGAAGCATCATTAGCAATTAACAGTCTGTGCTCTGAAGGGTGCAGTCTGATGAACTAGTTAGATTTGGGTCACTTAACCTCTTTGTGCCTCCACTTCCTTTTCACATGGACAATTAGAGTGCCTGCCTCATAGAGTTATCTAGAATGGTGCAGGCATATGGTAAATATCTGATAAACTTTACCTATTACTGCTATTGCACAGGCTCCACCATCAACCCATTCTCACTTCTTTCCATCACTATAGCCACTGTCACCCTGGCTTCCAGGTGCCATCCCTTCCTTTTCACTAGCTGCTCCTGCACACTAGGGTCTTCCTGCAGCCTGCTGTTCTTGTCTACATACAGACATATCCTTACCTAGTTGCTGGGGTTGGGGGATTTTCATGGCCTTCTACTTTCTTTTTCTTTAGCGATTTTAGATAATGTTGCAAGAAGCCTCTTTGTGCACATAGGTTTTCCTTTCCATGAAGTGATTTCCTTGGAAACTAAATTATTAAGTCAAAGGAAGCAACATTGTTTTGACTGTTCATTGTTGTTGTTCTTAGGTGCCATTGAGTCAATTTTTGACTCATAGCAACTCCATGCGACAGAACAGAACTGTCCCCTAGGGTTTTCTAGACTATAATCTTTACAGGAGCATATCACCAGGCCTTTCTCCCATGGAGCCAATGGGTGGATTTGAACTGCCAACTTTTCTGTTAGCAGCTGAGCGCTTAACCATTGCACCACCGGAGATCTTGATACGCACTGTCAAATTACTTTCCAAAATGTGCTGTGTCTGTTCACAGCATTAGCTTAAGGACATGGATGTGCCAGTTTTACTGCTAGAGAAGGACATCATGTTTGGTGAAGTAGAGGGAAAGCGAGGGCTTGGGATTGGCACAAATAGCCACAATGATGGACTCAAACATGCTGACAATTGTGAAGATGATGTAGGACCAGGCAATGTTTCATTCTGCTGTACCTAAGATTACCATGAATCAGAGTTGGGTAAGCAACAGCTATCTCTCTCTCTTCGACTATCTAGCCAATGAAGATCAGGCACTACAGCGTTCAGTATGGATTATACCTCAACATAAATAAAACAAAAATCCTCACAACTAGACCATAAGCAACATCATGATAAATGTAGAAAATATTGAAGTGGTCAAGGATTTCATTTTACTTAGATTCATAATCAACACCCACGGAAGCAACAGTGAAGAAATTAAATTACATATTGCAATGGGAAAATCTGCTTCAAAAGACCTCTTTAAAGTGTTAAAGAGCAAAGATGTCACTTTGAGGACCAAGGTGCATCTGGCCCATGCCATGGTATTTTCTACCACCACATAGGGACATGAAAGCTAGGCAATGAATAAAGAAGACCAAAGAAGAATTGATGCCTTTAAATTATGGTGTGTTGGCGGAGAAAATTGAGTATACTATGGACTGCTGGAAGAACAAACACATCTGTCTTGGAAGAAGTAGAGCCAGAACGCTCCTTAGAAGTGAGGATGGCAATGCTTTGTCTTGCGTACTTTGGACATGTTATCAGGAGGGACCAGTCCCTGGAGAAGGACATCATGCTTGGTAAAGTAGGTCAGTGAAAAAGAGGAAGACCCTTGATGAGATGGATTGACAGAGTGACTGCAATAATAGGCTCAAACATAGCAGTGACTGTAGGATTAGGCAGTGTTTCATTCTGCTGTACATATGGTCACTATGAGTTGGAACTGACTCAACGGCACCTAACAATAGGACAGAGTAGAACAGCCCCACAGGGTTTCCAAGGATCAGCTGGTGGATTCCAACTGCCAACCTTTTGGTTAGCAGCCGAGCTCTTAACCACTGCACCACTAGGACACCTTAGATCTGTTCATATTCCCCTAAAATGTACATGCACACACAGAAGGCTAAAACCAAGGTATACCCATCTGAATAATAGGTACTATCTTAGTTAGCTAGTATTGCCATAACAGAAATGCCACAAGTGGGTGGCTTTAAAGAACAGAAATTTATTTGTTCACAGTTCATGAGGCTAGAAGTATGAATTCAGAGTGTCGCTCTAGAGGGAGGTCCTTCTTTGTCCATTTCAGACTCTAGTAGCTTCCAGCAACCCTAGGCATTCCTGGGCTTGTAGCTTCATCTGTCTCCATAATCTGTCTTCCTCTTACCCCTGTGTGTTTCTCTGACTATTCTGGTCTTTTTATAACTCAAAAGTGATTAGGTTTAGGACTCACCCTACTCTGGCATGCTCTCATTAACACAGCAAAAGAAAAGCTCCAATTTCCAAACAGCATCATATTTATAGATACTGGGGTTAAGATTTCAACACATATTTTGGAGGGACACAATTCAATCCATAATAAACACACTGTTAAGTAGAGAAGTAGGATGGAAACATCACCCTCTGACTGATCTCTCTGAATCTTTTGGTTTTCTAAACTTTCACTTTGTTGCTTTTTGATTGTTTTACAAATATTTTATTGTGTTTTCGGTGAAGCAAATTAGGTTCTGATTTAACAATTTATACACACATTGTTCAGTGATATTGGTTACATTTTTCACAATGTGTCAATATTCTCATTATTTCCATTCTGATTGTTCCATTTCCATTAACTTAGCTTCCTTGCCCCTCTCCCTTTCTTTCTCATCTTTGCTTTAGGGTAACTGTTGACTGTTTGGTCTCATATAGATTATTATTATTATTATTTAAGGAACACAGTACTCACAGATGATATTGTTTATTTCGTGAGCTATTCTGTTGTTTAGCTCAAAGGTGACCTCCAGGAGTGGTTTCAGATCCAAATTTAAAAGGTATCTAACGGTGACAGACTCAGAGGCTTCTCCAGTCACTATCAGTCAAGTAAGTCTGGTCTTTTCTAAGGATTTGAGTTTTGTTCTACATTTTTCTTCCATTATATCCAGAGTCACTGGTCAGAACAGTCAGTAGTGGTAGCCAGGCACCATCTAGTTCTTCTGGTCTCAGGGTAGATGACATCGTGGTTTGCATGGGCTATCGGTCCTGTAAACTAGCTTCTTCTATGAGTCTTTGGGTTTCTTTTTCTCTTTTGCTCCAGAGAAGTAGAGACCAATAGTTGTATCTTAGATGGCTACCTGCGAGCTTTTAAGATCTCAGACACTACTGACTGAACTTAGACTTAGAACATAAACTTAATGAACTATGTTATGCCAATTGGTGAGCTGTCCCATGAAACTATGGTCTTCAAATCCAGTAAACCAGTCCCACAAGATGTTTGGTTATGTCTGTGTTGCTTATGTTAAAAAAAAAAAAAAGAAAGAAAAGTAGATTTAACCTGGAGAAGCAGGCCCAATGCTTAATATATACAGTGACCATATAATTTATCATTCAAACCAGTACTGTCCCTAGCAAACTAGACATGGTGCCCCTATTAAAACAGGGTACAAAGACAAGTAAAAACAGGTGGTATCAAAGAAATTCAGTCTCTGCGTGAATCCAACATATGAACTGATCAGTATATGTAAGTATATTTGTTATATGTATGTATGACCACTTGTTCAACCAACATCATTGACATCTACTCTGCCCTAGATACTAGGGCTACATACAGGAAAAAATGAAGGTTCAGACAAGGGGCTTGCAGTCTTGCAGGGGAGGCAGATCTGTAAGTACAGTATTATTACATGTGCAGAATCACATGGGTAGAGAGAAGTTAGGATAGCTTGGGATCAAAGAGGAAGGGAACCATGGTTGGGTTACTAACTGCCCCTAGCATTCAGAGTATTCCAACTGGAAAGCAGGCACACAACCACCCAGAATAAGAGTGGGAGTCCTCCAAGTCTCTCTTACAGCTAACTGGCTTTGTGACTAATTCTGACCGTTGGGAGATGAAATAAAATAATGTCCATAATGTTCAGGTTGTTGTCTTAATACAAATGAGTTGCACTCCATAAGGTTTTCAATGGCTGATTTTCCAGAAGTAGATCACCGTGCCTTTCTTCCAAGGCATCTCTGTATGGACTCAAACCTTCAACATTTTGGTAAGCAGACGAACACATTAACTGTCTGCAACACCCAGGGCTGCCATGCTACCTAATAGGAGCACTTAACCTCCTGGGGTAGACCAAGAAGTGTCTCAAAGAAGTTAACTCTTGAAAGGATGTAAAGATCAATAGGAGGGGCATTCTAGATAGATGAAACAGCACGTGCAAAGGCACCTAGGTATGAGGGAACAAAATGTGTTGGATCCCCCAGTGTGGGAAGAAGGAAGCTTGCCCAGTGAATTTAAGGGGTAGAGTCAGGAATGGACCATTTTTGCTAAACACCCTGGAATGCAACTAATAAAAGACAAACACAGACTGGCTCGGTTCCAAACTTCCTAGAGAAGAGTAAGAAGAAAAGCTACAGGCGCAGAAGCGTGCCTTCTAATGGTTTCTGCAGAAGCAGGAAGCTATGAGCAAGACCTGGGAGAAGCAGTCCTCCAAGCTGGAGACACCCCAAGGCCTTGCCCAAGCCCCTTGCTGGTTCAGTGGCCAGAACCTCGTGGCAGAAACTGCACCTCTGCCCTACATCTTCCGGCTCGTTCACCCTCTTAGATGCAAAAACTCTGACAACATGGCTCAGTCACAAGGGGCAGGCTGGTGTGCTTGAGTGTTATGGTTTGGAATCTCTAGTGTTTAAACACTACACAGTCCAGAGTGGAAAAGATCTTGCAAGGAGCAAGCACATTCTGAGTTTGAACCCGGATCTGTTCCACTTTCAGTGTTTATAGGAGGGAAGAAGGGCAGGGGAATGGACTAGAGTCAAGCACACTTAGAATCATGTGCCAGCTACTTACAATGTCACCTGGAGCACACCCTTCACCTTTCTGAGCCTCAGCTTCCTCATCTCTAAAACAGAAATAAGAATATCTATCTTCTAGGACTGTGGGGAATTCAGTGAGATAAACGGTATTCAATACAGTGGTTAAGAGCTTGACTGTTAACCAAAAGGTCGGCAGTTGAGATCCACCAACTGCTCCTTGGAGACCCTATGTGGCAGTTCTACACTATTCTATATGGTCGGTATGAGTCGGAATCAACTCAAGAACAGTGGGTTTGGTTTTCATTTGATTATTCTATTTATCTTAATATATATTAGAAAATTATATAGAGAGAAAACCGAAACTATGATTTTATTGATATTATTGTATAAGATAAAGCAGAGAGTCAGCAAAAATGAGGGAAGCTGTCAATGAGATGGAGTGACACCATAAACAAAACAATGGGCTCAAACATGCCAAAGATCGTGAAGATGGTGTAGGACAGGGCAATGTTTCATTCTGTTGTATGTGAGGTCACTGTGAGTTGGAGCCAACCCGCCTGCAACTAACAACAACAACACTGCATAAGACAAAGGCGAGCTAAAAATATGATTTGATGCAAAGTCAAGGTGAAGAAAATTGTTTAGCATGAAGTAATACACATGGTCTCTGGAATTTGCCTAAATTGGGAAACATTATGTGAAAGCTCATGGTTTGGGAAACTCTGGTGAGGAGTAGCTTTACCTGGACATGTCACATCCTACAAACTGCAGTGACATGGTTGCCTTTCTGACCCTCTATTACCTCATCTGGAAAAGGGCTGAAGAGAGCTGCTTCATTTGCTGGTTATGAAAATTAAGTGATATGATTTTATGTCAAAGCCCTTTGGAAGCTGTATAAAGTGCTCCACAAATGTAAGGCAGGTTAATAATCATGGCATATGCCTGGTGCCTGGTAGGAAGGACCCCTCTCCCCAACTACTACCGACTCCACCCCCATAAAACATGCCCAAATTAGGAAACTGGCACAGAGAACCACCCCATCTTTGTTCTCCCTAGAAGCATCATAAAAGGCTTGGTTTTCATATTTTATTTGTCAGTTCAGCTTCCTATTGCCTCAATATTAAGCAACCCTGGCTAGTTACTAAGCTCAACAGGATTGGTTCCTTATGGTGTATTTTCTCCAGCAAGCTAATAAAACCCAGCTTGATTTACAACCCATTGGCCTCTCGTGCAGACCTGGTAAGCTTGGAGCTAAAGGAATTTCCCCAAGACCCTAAAGAGACAGTCTAATTTCCAGTGTTCTGGGGGAAAATAACAAACACATGTTTCTTTTACACCAGCTGAACAGGATGGGCCTGCCCCCCAAGACACAGGGCAGAATGAGGGGGCACATATGAAGAAAGTGCTGGGGCTGTGGGGTGGTGGGAAGAAAAAAAGGGTCCAGAGTCCTAGAGAGCTGCAAACAAGTTCCCAGCTATGAACTGAAAGGTTGGGGGTTTGAATTTACCCAGAAGCACCTCAGAAGAAAGGTCTGGCAATCTGCTTCCAAAAGGCCACAGCCTTGAAAACCCTATGGAACACAGTTCTACTCTGGCACACAAGGGGTTGGCATGAATCGGAGCTCAAAGGCAACTGGTTTGACTTTGATTTTCTCATCAGTGGTCAAAAGCTAGTGGTGGCCGCGGGCCACATCTAACCCACAATGGACTTTGGTGGGCCAACAGGGTGTTCTTATTATAATTGAACTGAAATTTTCAAAATTGGGAGATTTTACTTAAAATCTGGATTTCTGGTTTCTCTTTTTTTTTTCTTGAAAAACTGGAGGCCTTCTTGCAAAGTGTGTACTTGTAAAGAGATTCCTCACCATCTTTCAAAGCAGACAACTTTTTCTTTCAAAGGTGCTATACTCTAATTGGGAAGCTAGATCAGGGACTAGGGAAGTGTGCATTAATTATTCACATCCATCAGGGGAATCAGCCAGTTTCTAGACTGTCTATTTAGGTCTCAGTTGTTTCTTCCTCCAGATCTCCTCTTCCTTTTCTTCCCCTCCCCTCCTGCTGAGGGGCTGCTGTGGTGTGCTGTAAAGCATTTTGAACTTGGAGTCAGACACATCTGCAAGTTGTTCTGAACCTCGGTTTCCTTTCCTCATCTATTGCCGTTGTTGTTAGTTGCTGTCAATCCCTAACTCTTGGCAACACCATGCATAATGGAATTAAACTGCCCTGCCTTTTGCCATCCCTGTGATTGGTTGTGGATTGCAGGAATAATGCCTTACTTCTGAGCCTCAGTTTTCTCAACTTTAAAATGGGAATAAGAGTACTTACCCCCATAAGGTAGAAATGAGGATTATGCAAGGTTAAATAAGAGAAGATACCTCACTCAGAGCCACTCTGCTCAATCTTTCCTTCTATTCCATTCTCTCCATTAAGAATCTACTTTAGCCCGAGCACCTCCAAGTCCTCAAGGCTTCTGGGGCCACCATTTTGGTAACTGCCAAGCAAAGTAGCCCAAGAGCCCATTGTATTGGACCACAAGAAAGCCAGCCTCCTCCCAAACACTTGGAGGGCTCCCTGGGTATGACTATCACTTACTCTCACCTCCAGCTCCTGTCTCTGCCCCAGACATATGGTCCTCACTTCTCCCAGGAGTAGAGAAACCCAGTCCCTTCCTCACATCCTGGAGGCAGCCCCAAGACAAGGCTGATGGGTCCTTTGGTCTTTGCTGAAGACTTGCTGATATTACAGGCAAATTTCAAAGCAAAACAAGAGAATTTGTATTTTAAATCATTTTATCAGCACACATATGCAAAATGCTGTATGGTTAAAAATTAAAGCTTTTTCACATCCCAATGTCCTGTCGCCAAAGGAACCACTACTTTTAGTTCCTTATGTGTCTTTCCTGAGATAACGTATGCATTTACAAGCATATGTTTTTCTCCGAACAAGAATATCTGAAACTCAATAATAAATACCTGAGTTATGCAAATGGTAAATGCACTCAGCTTCTAACCAAAGGTTGAAAGTTCAAGTCCACCCAGAAGTTCCTTGGAAGAAAGGCTTCGCAAGCTACTTCTGAAAAACCAGCCGCTGGAAACCCTATGGAGCACAATTCTAGTCTTATACACAGGGGGTTGCCATGAATTGGAGTTGACTCAATGGCAACTGCTTTGCTGGTTATTAAAAAACTAACACTCTGAAGCCCAGCATTTCAAGCCCCATGGCCGCCTCTCAAGGTGGTCCAGGCTGCTGCCACATTATGGGGTCTGCTTCCACTGAGAACCAAGTCCCTCTCCCCTGTTTCCCCTTTTCAGAGCCACTAGGCTCCCCACCGCCTGCCTTCAGCCCCTATCTGCTCCGTGAGGAAAGCCAAAGCCCATCAGGACCCAAAGCTTTTCTTCATCTCCAGGACAGCCTAGTGTCCCGCACTTACTCCAAAAGTCCATGAAGGTGTTTTCCCAGCAAAAGGGCATCTCTGCTTCCCATGAATTATACCCCAGCCTCCAGCAATTGATGCAAACCACCAAAAACCAAAAAATCAAAGCAGTTGCTGTCAAGTAGGTCCTGACTTATGATGACCCCATGCATGCAGTGCAGAACTGCTCCATAGGGTTTTCGTGGCTGGGACCTTTTGGAAGCAGATCACCAGACCTTTCTGGTGGGTTCAAACCACCAACCTTTTCATTAGTAGTCGAGTGCTTAACTGTTTACACCACCCGGGGAAGTACAGCAGCTGGTAAAATAGTGGTGCTTTTGTCAGATGCGCCCTAGTACGTGGCAAGTTTCTGTCTGACAAGCTAGTTTCAGCAAATGCTACATACTGAATAGATTCAGTTTTCTCCCATGGACCCAATTTTCCATCAGGAGGTGTTTACTGGGTGTGAGGATTGCTGTTACTTCTAGGGAGCCCTGTTACTGGGCATTACTATCCCCGACTTTGCAGATGTGCAAATGAAGCTCTAGAGTGATTTATCTGATAACTACACCTCCAGTAAGTGCACAGGAGCCAGGACTGGTGTCTGGAACTGGGCCACAGACAGCCCTGCCTCTCCCACACCCCCTGCATGCCAGGACGGCCTCACCAGGTAATCAAATTGCTTCCCTCACCCCCAGCTGAGAAGCTTGCAAGTTGAGGAGTGGGTTGAGGTAAAAAAAAAAAAAAAAAAGGAAGCAGAGGTGATATTGGAGGTAGAGGCATTGGGGTGCACTGAGTTTGCAGGAACATAAAGAAGGAATCTAAGAATAGTCATAGGGATTCCTCAAAAATATAAATATAGAACTGTCATGTGACCCAGCAATTCTGCTCCTAAGTATATACCCAAAAGACTTGAAAGCAGGGATGCAAACAGACACTTGTACATTGATGTTTGTTGCAGCACTACCTACAATAACCAATAGTAGAAACAACCAAGTGTCCATCCGCAGGTGAATGGATGAACAAAATGTGGTACATACATACAATGGAATATTAATCAGCCAGAAGGAGGAATGAAGTCCTGGTGCATGCTATGGCACAGGCGAACCTTGAAAACTTGCTAAGTGAATACTGGACACAAAAGGACAAATACTGTATAATCCCACTTAAATGAAGTATATAGACTGGGCACATGCATAGAGGCAAAAGTTTATTAGTGGTTACCAGAAGCAGGAGGGAGGGGAAAATGGGAAGGAGTTTCTTAAGGGACACTGAGTTTCCATTTAGAGTGATGAAATATTTCAGAAAATAGTGGCGAGGTATAATTAATGTCACTAAATTGTACACTTAAAAATGGTTAAGACAGCATATTTTGGTTAATTTTACGTTTTTTTTTTTTTTTTTTTTTTTTACCCATCTAGGCTATGGTGCCTAGTTATTTGATCAAACACTAATCTAGAAGCTGTAGATGAAATAGTTGTTGTTAGTTGCCGTTGAGTCAGTTCCAACTCAGGGTGACCCCATATGTTACAGAGTAGAACTGCTCCATAGGGTTTTCTTTACCTTTATGGAAGCAGATTGCCAGGCCTTCTCTTCCTACGTGCCACCAGGGGGGTTCGAACTGCCAGCCTTTAAGTTGGCTTAGCAGTTGAGCATAAACAACTTGTGCCACCTAAGGACCTTAGATGAAGTAGTTAAATGTGATAAAATCAGTTGGCCTTAAGGAAAGCAGAATGTTGTTTGTAGTTGCCATGGAGTTATTTTCGACTCATGGCAACTCCATGTGCACAGAGTAGAACTGCTGTGACCTTTTGGAAGCAGATTGCCAGGCCTGTCTTTTGAGGCACCTCTGGGTGGGTTTGAACCTAACCTTTCAGGCAGTAGACAAGCACTTGACCTTCTGTGCTGCACAGGGACCCTTGTGCAGATTTTTTAAAAATAAATAAAACAAATCCGCTGCTGTTGAGTTGATTCTGACTCATAGCGACCTTATAGGACAGAGTAGAACTGCCCCATAGGGTTACCAAGGCTATAATTTTTAGGGAAGCAGACTGCTACATTTTTCTTCCACAGAGCAGCTGGTAGGTTTGAATTACTGATCTTTCATTTAGCAGTTGAATACTTAACCACTGCGCCACCAGGGCTCCATTTCTGCAGATTGCCCTCCGTAATGTGAGTGGGCCTCATCCAATTAGTTAAAGGCCTTAAGAGGAAAAAGAGAGTCTTTCCCAGGATGTGTTCTGCCTCCGGAATATAAATAGATATGTTGCCAGAATGTTTCACTCTTCCTGTTGCCTGACCTATGGATTTTGGGACACAAGCCTGCAGGAATCTCCAGACTGTCACCTGAACTTCGTGTGTGTGTGTGTGTGTGTGTGTGTGTGTGTGTGTATGAATACACACATACATATACATATGTATGTGCATATATATAGGGCCCCCACGTGTCAGTTTGTCATACTGTGGGGGCTATTGACTATACAAAGGCATTCGACTATGTGGATCATAACAAATCATGGACAACATTGTGAAGAATGGGAATTCCAGAACCTTAATTGTGCTCATGTGGAATCTGTACATAGATCAAGAGGCAGCTGTTCAGACGGAACAAGGGGATACTGAGTGGCTTAAAGTCAGGAAAGGTGTGTGTCAAGGTTGTATCCTTTCACCACACCTATTCAATCTGTACGCTGAGCAAATAATCCGAGAACCTGGACTATATGAAGAAGAAAGGGGCATAAGGATTGGAGAAAGACTCATTAACAACCTGCAATGTGCAGATGACACAGCCTTGCATGCTGAAAATGAAGAGGACTTAAAGCACTTACTAATGAAGATCAAAGACCACAGCCTTGAATATGGATTACACCTCAACATAAAGAAAACAAAAATCTTCACAACTGGACCAATAAGCAACATCAAGTCACATGGGGTCATTGTGAGTCAAAATTGACTTGACACCTAACAAATACAACATACATACATATATATATTCATATATGTATATACTTATATGCATATATACTAGTTTTGTTTTTCTAGATAGCCCTGATTAAGACAATATTTTACCACAATAAAATTATTTTTAAAAAATAATTTTTAAAAAACAGCCAAAGGTTAAGATAAGTGCATTGAAGTGCAACCTCCTGGGGCTCCCAGCCAATATGTCTCTCTCTGGGGGTGCTGCACAAACACTCTGGGCCATTCTGTAGGCCCCTACCTTTGCCCATGCTGATGCTCCTGTCTGGAAGCCCATTCCTCGCTTCCACCTGTCTCCATCCCTCTTGACCACCAAACCTCCAAAACCCGGTACAAGTCACCTTTGCGATGAATTCCTCCCCCCACGCCATTTTCACCCACTGGATCCTGGGTTGGGAGGAAGCGAGGAGTGAGCCTTCTCTTGCGAAGCCCACAGTGAGGGACAGCGCAATGGAAGAAAGTTTTATCTCAAGTCTGATACATGCCAATTGCAATCTAATCTCATCATCTCATAGTTAGCAGAGCATGACAACAGGGAGAGAGCAATTATAATTATAATTAATTATGAGGGAAATGGAAGATGCTTTGAAGATGAAGTTCTGCTAACATTGAGAGGGAAGCTCTTCCTAGATCATCACATCTAAATGCAAGAAGGCACCCTAGACATTGCATAGGGTAAATCCTCCTATTGTTTTTCTTACAGTCAACAATACCTTATGTTTGCAAGTACAGTTATAACAGAGCCCAGATTTTCTTAAGCCCTGGTGATGCAGTGGTTAAGAGTTTGGCTGCTAACTAGAGGTCAGCAGTTTGAATCCACCAGCCACTCCTTAGAAGCCCTATGGGGACATTCTACTCTGTCCTATGGGGTCACTATGAATCAGAATTGACTCAATTGCAATTGGTTTGGGTTTGGTTTTACCCACCTGTGACAGTAAATGAGATCGATGTTAACAGTAATTTCGGCTTGTTGCCACTACTGCTGGCACGTAGCAAACAGCCCCAGCAAAGCCCCTACTCCATGTATTTCTAATTTGCCCTGTACATTGCTGCATTCTTCTGCCAGCTCTGTCCCTGCCGTCTCCACAGTCCCTTCATGACTCCGGCAGGCTCCCAGTTACGCCCAGCTGCCACTTCACATCTGGGCACCACTCTGCTCCATGGGCTGCCAGGCTCCATGCTGCTCTGCTGGGCACAGAAGTCACACCTCACCCCCTTTCCAACACACGCTGGCCATACAGGCTGTGGGTAAGATCCAGAGTTCCCCATCAGGGCTGCCACTTACCCACCGAGTGCCACTATCCCCTTCCTGCTGCTTTGCTGGGAATAGTGGCCCCAGGTGACTAACTGCAAAATACCAGGCATTGCTGCATTGCTCTTCCAGATGTTACCTCAGACTTTGCCCCACCGCTGGCTGTTTATCTACAGCTCTCCCAGGTATCCCACTGCTCTGAGGATGTGGCTGTCCTCGCTGGCCAGTGCAGTCCCAACTCCACTAGAGATACTGTGAGCTCTCTCTGGGCCAAGAATCACAGACGCCCATGGAAAAGCAGGGCAGAAAAATGGCTCTCTCCCCTTTGAATGAGAGGGACTCCACACAGGCCTCCTTGGACCCCAGGGTGTGACATGGCTGACTGCAATAGTTCTCTCTATTTTCACTTCTCTCCTGCTAGAATGCAGACCTGCTTCTAGGGGCTGGTCTGGTGGCTTACCTGAGGAGTAGTTACCTTGCTGCAAACTATACTGAAGATCCTCACTTCCCTCTGATGACTAAGACTTTGTTGCTGTCGTTAGCTGTCGTTGAGTCACTCCCTACTCATGGCAACCCTAATGCACAATGGAATGAGGTGTTGCCCACTCCCATAATTGGTTGTGGATTGTACCATTATAATACACAGAGTTTTCATTGGCTGATTTTTGAAAGTAGATCACCAGTCCTTTCTTCCTAGTCTGTCTTAGTCTGAAAGGTTCACTGAAACCTGTTCAGCATCACAGCAACAAAAAAGCCTCTACTGACAGACAAGTGGTAGCTGCATATGGAGTACATTGGCCAGGAATTGGACTACCACTGAACCACAAATGCCTCAAGGCTTGGTTACTGCACAACAATTTGGCCCACCCTGGCACCTCTTTCCCTGAGGGTAAGGTCTCTGCAAGGAGACTCCTCAGTTCCTCACAAACGGGCTGCAGCTAGGCAGGCCCACATTTTCCCCTACATTCCTGAGAGACCACAGGGTGAACCAGGCACCAAATGAGTTCCCATCAGGATAATCATATCAAATATTTCTGTGAATAATATCTCATTAATTGAGCACCTACTTTGTGCCAGGCAGGTGGCTCAGCCCTGGGGAGGCTCAGTCCCACACATATTACACATATCAAATGTCTTGGTTTCTTAGTACTCTTATAACAGAAATATCACAAGTGGGTATCTTTAAGAAACAGAAATTTACTCTTTCACAGTTTAGGAGACTAAAAGTCTGAATTCAGGGCACTTTTCACTGACTCTAGAGGGAGACTTTCTCTGTCATCTCCCGGGGACAGTCCTTGTCTCTTTTCAGCCTATGTTCCTTGATTCCCTGGCAATCTTCATGTGGCATGTATCTTCCGCTCTGTTTGTGCTGCCTTCTCTGTGACTAATCTGCTCCTTTTACACATCAAAAGTGATTGGTTTACCTTCGGGAGCAAGGAAGAATGAAGAAAACTAAAGATGCAAAGGAAAGATTAGTCCAAGGGACTAATGGGCCACATCTACCACGGCCTCTACCAGGCTGAGTCCAGTACAGCTAGATGGTGCCCAGCTACCACCACTAACTGCTCTGGCAGGGATCACAATAGAGGGTCCTGGACAGAGCTGGAGAAAAATGTAGAACAAAATTCTAACTCAAAAAGAAAGACCAGACTTGATGGTCTGACAGAGGCTGGAGAAACCCTGAGAGTATGGCTCCCAGACAGCCTATCAGCTAAGTAATGAAGTCACTTCTGAGTTTCCCCACTCAGCCAAAGATTAGAAAGGCCCATAAAACAAAACGAGACTAAAGGGGCACACCAGCCCTGGGGCAAGGACTAGAAAGCAGGAGGGGACAGGAAAGCTGCTAATAGGGAACCTAAGGTTGAGAAGGGAGAGTGTTGACATGTCATGGGGCAGTTAACCAATGTTATAAAACAATATGTGTACTGTTTAATGAGAAACTAGTTTTCTATGTAAGCCTTCATCTAAAGTACAATTAAAAAAACGTGATTGGTTTAAGACACACTTTATACTGATATGATGTTCATTAATATAACAAAGGAAGTCCTATTTCCAAATGGGATTGCATCCACAGATATTGTGGTTTAGAATTTACAACACATATTTTGGGGAACACAATTCAATCTGTAACACTGAGACTCAAGAGGTCACTAGTAGCTGAGCCAGGACTTCCCAGCCAGTAAAGGCAGAACTGGGCTGAGAACTGGGTCTTTCTGCCCAGGCTGCATGAAATCTATGTACAACAAAAAGAAATGTTGCCTGGTCCTGCATCATCCTCATTGAGTCCTTTATTGTGGCTATTGTACCACTCCATCTCATGGAGGGTCTCCCTTGACCTTATTGGCCCTCTGCTTCACCAAACATGACTTACTCCTTTAGCAATTGATCCATCCTGATGAGGTGTCCAAAGCAAGCAAGTTGGACTATGTTCTGTTGTGATTCATAAGGTTTTCATTTCCTAGTTTTTGGACCCCCATGCATCTATCACTTTATCGTGCTGTGGGGCTTGCATGTTGCTGTGATGCTGGAAGCTATGCCAATGGTGTTCAAATATTTGCACCGTCACCCATGACGGACAGGTTTCACCTGAGCTTTCAGATTAAGACAGACTAGGAAGAAGGATCTGGCAGTCTAGTTCTGAAAAGAATTAGCCAATGAAAACCTTATAAATAGCAGTGGAACATTGTCTGACATAGGGCAAGAAGATGAGCTCTTCAGGTTGGAAGGCACTCAAAGGACGGCTGGAGAAGAGCTGCCTCCTCAAAGTAGAGTCAATCTCAATGACGTGGGTGGAATCAAGTTGTGGGGCCTTCATTTGCTGATGTGTCACTTCTCAAAATGAGAAGAAATGGCTGCAAACATCCATTAATAATCAGAATGTGGAATGTACCAAGTATGAATCTGTTTGTCTATTCCAAAGAAAGGTGATCCCATCGAATGCAGAAATTATCAAACAATATCATTAATAACACACAAAGTAAAATTTTGCTGAAGATCATTCAGAAGTGGCTGTAGCAGTATATCAACAGGAAATTGCCAGAAATTCAAGCCAGATTCAGAAGAGAATGCCGAACCAGGGATATCATTGTTGATGTCAGATGGATCCTGGCTGAAAGCAGAGAATACCAGAAGAATGTTTACCTGTGTTTTACTGACTATGCAAAGGCATTCAACTGTGCAGATCACAACAAATTATGGATAACATTGCGAAGAATGGGAATCCCAGAACACTTAATTGTGCTCATGGGGAACCTGTATATAGATCAAGAAGCAGTCATTCAAACAGAACAAGGGGATATTGCGTGGCTTAAAGTCACGAAAGGTGTGTGTCAGGGTTGTATCCTTTCACCATACTTATTCAATCTGTATGCTGAGCAAATAACCCAAGAAGCTGGAATATATGAAGAAAAAGGGGGCATCAGGCTTGGAGGAAGACTCATGAACAATCTGTTATGCAGATGACACAACCCTGCTTGCTGAAAGTGAAGGGACTTGAAGCACTTACTGATGAAGATCAAAAACCACAGCCTTCAGTATGGATTATACCTCAACATAAGGAAAACAAAAATCCTCACAGCTGGACCAATAAGAACATCATGATAAATGGAGAAAGGATTGAAGTTGTCAAGGATTTCATTTTACTTGGATCCACAATCAACACCCATGAAAATAGCACTCAAAAATCAAATGCAGCATTGCATGGGCAAATCTGCTGTAAAAGACTTCTTTAAAGTATTAAAAACCAAAGATGTCACCCTGAAAACTAAAGTGCACTTGACCCAAGCCATGACGTTTGCAATTGCCTCTTTCATGCGATAGCTGGATGATAAATAAGGAAAACCAAAGAAGAACTGACGCCTTTGAATTATGGTGTTGGCCAAGAGTTATTGACTACACCATGGACTGCCAAAAGAACAAACAAATCTGTCTTGGAAGAAGTACAGCCAGTATGTGCCTTAGAAGCAAGGATGGCGAGACGGCATCTCACATACTTTGGGCATGTTATCAGGTGGGATCAGTCCCTGGAGAAGAACGTCATGCTTGGTAAAGTAGAGGGTCAGCAAAAAAGAGGAGGACCCTCAGTGAGATGGATTGACACGGTGGCTGCAACAATGGGCTCAAGCATAACAACGACTGTGAAGATGGTGTAGGACAGGACAGTGTTTCCTTCTGTTGTAGATAGGGTCACTATGAGTGGGGACCAACTCAACAGTGCCTAACAAGTTTTTAGACATATATTGCCTGGCCTTTTTTCCTAGTTTGTCTCTGTCTACAAACAGTTAACATGTTCAGTCAGCTCCTAACCAAGAGGTTGGAGGTTTGAGTCTACCCAAAGTCACCTTGGAAGAAAGTCCTGGAAATTTACTTCCAAAAAATCAGCCATTGAAAACCCAACGGAGCACAATTCTACTTGGACACAGGGCGTCACCATGAGTCAGAGAAAACTCCGTAGCAACTGGTTTACAAAAGGCTTCAGCCAAACCAAAAAAATTCGTCTTGTTTTGCTTCCTGTGTTTTGGTTTCTGCCCAAGTTCCTGATGGACTCCTGAGAGAATAATGACCGCTTTTAGGAACTAGATGAATCAAGGAACATTTGAAAGTAAATTGCAAATTTTGGCTGAAATGCTAGTGCTCCTCTCTAATCTTTGAGGCATGAAATTTACAAAGAAGCCCACTGGATCAGTAGGGAAGTGTATTTAGCATTGCAAATGTGGGCTCCTGTTGGGGTCTGAGGCCCAGCTCTGGTCTAGGAAGGCACAAGGTACCTGTACCGGTGCACATGGTGACTGGAATATTGATTGCCCATAATTCAGCAAGGGTGGCCAACCCTGTACCGGGGTTTTGCATCCACTCTCCAGAAATTTTCCGCGAAGTACCTCTCTGGGCCAGGCCCTGCACTGGGCATTTACGTCACAAAAATGGAATCATGATGAATATTCCCAGTAGACAAAGGGTCAGGCTGGTATTCCGAGCACTGGGAACAACCGAGAGCTTGAAAATGCACGACATATTCAAGGAAAAATGAGCACTTTCCAATGGATGGAATGCAGATGAACAGGGAGGGACATTCTCTACAGATGAGCTGGCAAAGAAGGCTAGAGTAGGAGGGCCCTGAATGCCATGCTGAAGGGGCTGGCCTTGGTCCTGGAAGGACTAGGGAGCCATTGAATGTTCTAATACAGAGAACTGACCTATCGAGGTATGTTTGTTTGTTTGTTCATTTGTTTGTTTGTTTTTCCCCTAGAAAATTCACTCTAGGACATGTAGAAAATGGATTAAAAGGAATATATAAGTTACGAGGGTCATAGGGTGGGCAGATGTCACACAATGTCCCATGTTCTCACAGTCAAACAGAAATATCCTTCTGAAGTTCACGTGCATCTCTTCATTGGCTGAAATATGTCTTGGTCAGGGGACTCAAATAACCTCCTCAAAAAATAATTTAGATGGTTCTGAAAAGGGTTCTGAAAAAGGCCAGCCTCATTAAAAAAAAAAAAGTCTGTGTTTGAGGCTCAAAGTTATTGTCCAGGCAGAAATGAAGGCACTGAGCAATTCCACAGCAAAGCCAGGCTCAGACACGGGCACTCATGACTTTTAGGGCTCTGGATGGTGGCAATAACAGACACATCCTGGAGTCCTGGGGATACAGGAAAGATAATCTCATCAGAAACCCAAAGGTCTAAATAGCATTTTCCTTGCTCACTTTTCAAAACCGGAGATTATGGCCCTGAGCTCCGAATGCTGCCAGAAGAGCCTGTCATATTTTTGTTTAAAAAATGCTGGGGATCCTGCATCATGCTAACATGCCAAGGAAATGCTGGCTTTTAAGAGAGATCATCTTTTAAAATTGCATCTCTTACTCTAGTGCTCACACATCCATCACATAAAAGGCATAAGGAAAATCAAAAGAAGAAAAGATACTTCATAACCTGCCCAACCTGGAAGGCTCACTTATCCATGCAAATTCCTTCCACACTGTGCCACATGCAGACATACTTTTTATAAAGTTGTCATTTGAGAATACACAACATCTTTGCAGGGGGAGGTGGGAACATCTCTGTAACAAACATCTTTCGTTATCTAACATTTCCTTAGGGAACATTTCAGGAGGATAGTTAAAGAAGATGACACAAATTAACAAACTTGAGTTATGGATTCTGGAAGACCCCAGTTTTCCTTCTCATTAGCTGCACGAGTTGAGGCATGAGACCTCATATCTTAGGCTTCCTCATCTGCAGAATGGGCATGACAAGAGTTTGTGCTTCATCAGATGCTGTGAGGATAAGACAGGATAATACCTGGGAGGGTACAGCACAGTGCCTGACATAGGGCAAGCTTGTGTGATGACAGCCATTGTTGTTATTGAAATATTAACTCTTTAATCTTATTGTAAAAGTAATCGTCTTCATAATAGAAAATTTAAAAAATACAGACACACTAAAAGAAAAATTTAAACCATTTATGACCTCACTGATCAAAATAATACTGTGCATATTTTTATGTTTTTTCTATGCCCATATGTCTGGTATCTATAGGAGAACCAGATCTAAGCCATAGTCTTTTCAGTTACCTTACATGCTTGCAAAAGCTGGACCATGAAAAAGAAAGAAGAATCAATGCATACAAATTTTGGTGTTAGCGAGGAATATTGAATATACCGTGGACTGCCAGAAGAATGAACAAATCCATCTTGGAAAAAAGACAACCTGAATGCTCCTTAAAGACCAGTCTCTAGAAAAGAACATCATGTTTTGTAGAGGGTCAGCCAAAAGGAGGGAGACCCTCAATGAGACGGATTGACACAATGGCCACAACAATGGACTCAAACATGCCAATGATCATGAAGATGACACAGGGCTGGACAATAGTTTATTCTTTTATACATAAGGTTGTCATGAGTTAGAGCCAACTGAACAGCAACTAACAAATACAATAACAACATACAGATAAAAGTTTTCAAAAGGGGACCTACTGTGCACAGTGTTACGTAGGTGAGCTCCTTAGTGCAGGACTTTATGAAGACAGGGAACTAGTGAGAAGCAACACATCCACAGTCTGAACTGTGTATAAACCGTATGAGCAGAGGAAAGACCAAGATTCTGATTTGGAAGCCCCACTTCATTCTTGACCTGTAGCTGGCCATCTGTGCAAGGTCTCTGAGAAAGTGGCAAGTCCATGGTTGGGTATCATCATAAACAGCAATTACTAATGCTTCACAGCAGTGTTCTGATATTAATTTCCAATTTCTTCTTACTAAGCAATTACTGAAATTTTGTAGGCAGGTGAGGCTCAGGCATAGTTCCTGTTCAGGTGTGTTCAGGTTTACTCTGCATCTTGTTTTCTTGTTGAATATCTGGTGTTTGCTGCAATGTTCTGCCTACATATTACCCATCTATTTCGAGATGCTTCTTTCTCCTGCTCCATTATTGCTCAGTCTCCATGACTATTGCCCATGCTCCAAATTCCTTTAAGTACAACCACCATCAGTCCCTCCTATGGAGGTTTGCTTACTCCAAGGCCTTCTGAAAAATGCTTTTGCTGTTTGGTGATGATATAGCGATGGCTGCTCCACTTGCCTGGATCTGTAGTTCTCTGTCCAACTTGGAAAACGTTGCTCTGAGCCTGGTAGGGAGAGCTGTACCCCACCCCCTTCATGACTGAGTCCCAGGTGAAATCAGATTCCTCCAGAGGACTCTGTATATCCAAATAAAACTGGGTTGCCCTAAAGGGAGCCTCAGCATTGGGCCACATCCAAAAGAAATGCAAGTACAGCTACAAAAGTCTTAAAAAGTAAGCCAGGTCTGTATTCCAATATCTCTTAAGGAACATACAAAGAGGAAACTATGGCACAAAACCAAGTAAGATTTCCTTTAAAATCTCTTTACCATCACTATCGCAAAAGTTCATCACTCCAGGCACCTGAATTTTCTTCATTCTTTCTTTCTCAACCCTCCCTCCAAAAATACCCACACCGCCACTGGCCCTCCTCCTCACCTGCCCCCACATCAGGTATTTTACTTTTTAAGGATCTGAATGCCCTACTGATGAAGATCTTAATGCCATTAGCTATCGTTACTGTCCTCAGCAGAAACACATGAAAAGATCTGGAAATCAGATACTATAAAAAGAAGCAGAGAACAAAGAAATTTCTTAGAAAAAGCAGAACTTAGAAATTCAATAGAAGAAAAAGTCTCCCATCTTTCCCAAAAAATTGAACAAAGAGGAGAAAAATAAAAAAGAGAGGTCCAGGAAGTCCAATACTCAAATAATAAGAGCCCCAGAAAGAGAAAACAGAGAGGAGAAAATTTTGTCAAAGCAATTCAAAAAAATTTCCCATTCGGATGAGAAAGTCCAGATTGAGAAGGCCCATCCACTATCCAACACGGAGGGTAAAAACAGACTGACACAAAGGCACATAACTGCGAAATCTCAGAACATTGGAGAAAAAATATCTCTCTGGCTTCCAGCGAGGAAATTGTCACAACCAAAATATCAAGTATCGGAATTGTTTTGGACTTTTCGATGCAAAACTGCAAGCTAGAAAACAATGGTGAATGCCTTTAAAATTCTGAAGAAAAATAACTTCCCATGTAGAATTGTAGATCCAGCCCAATTGCTCATGAGCTGTAAATGTAGACGAAGCATGTTTTCTAAAATGGAAGTCCTCAACACCTCCATGTTCCCTTTCTAAGGAGGCTGCTTGAGAGTGTGCTATCTCAAAAGGAGAGAAGCCAAGGAAGAGGAAGATATGGTGGAGGGACCAGGAGGGACATGGGGAAAATCAGTCCTCAGGAGTGTGGTGGATGGAGAGGACAGGAAGGCAGCTGTATGCCAGGTACAGGGGGTGCCAGTCCAGAGTGCAGGAGGCCAGAGGGTTCTGGAAAGATCGATTCAAGAAGATGAAACCCATGAAACCTACCATAAGTGAAGATTTGAGAGGAGATTTAAAAAACTGGCAAGAGTTCAAGGTTGAAGTAGTGCTAACTCTACAGAAAAACTAACCAGCCACAATAGCAGTATTTCCTCCCAGGGAAAAACTTCTTGCTAGAATTTATTGTATGGCTCATTCAGGAAAAATGTTTGCCAAGTAAACCAATTACAATATATAGATCTTATTTGAATTTTATTTGAAAGGGAAAAGAAAGTAAATAAAATGTGCCAATATAAAAGAATGGAATATTCAAGAAAAACATAAGCAGAGAAAAAGAGGATAGATGAAATAGAAAGCAAAATATAAAATGGTAGTAGATTCAAATTTACAAATACCCCAAAATACTCTACGACATATATTAACTTTTCATTTAAAACACAGAAGTGTTCATATTGTTTAAGAAAAAAATCAAGCTATATTCTACTTTATGTTATAAGGGCATAGCAAGATTGTAAATAAGGTGATAGTAAAACAGGGCACTGGTGGTGCAATGGTAGAATTCTTGCTTTCCTTGTGAGAGACCCAGGTTCAATTCCCATTTGTCAGTGGAAGCTTGCATATTGCCATGATGCTAAACAAGTTTCAGGGGAGCTTCTAGACTAAGACAGACTGAAAATGAAGGCCTGGTGATCTACTTCTGGAAATCAGCCAGTGGAAACTCAATGATCACCACAGTACAATCTCCACCAATCAGGGGTGTGTTTTGTTCCATTGTGCAGAGGTTTGCCATAATTTGGGAGCCAACTTGACGGGCAGCTATCAACAACAACAAAAGATACACAAGTCAAATAATATTCTAAAGCAGGGGACAGGAAACTTTCCCTGTAAAGTTCCTGAGAGTATATATTTTAGGCTTTGCAAGCAATATAGCCTCTTTCACAAACTCACCTCCCACTGTAGTGTGAAAACAGCCATAGATGATATGTAAACAAATGGGCATGGCCATGTTCCAACAAAACTTTATTGACAAAAATAGTCATTGGACTAGATTTGGCTTACAGGTAGAGCATAGTTTGCCCACAGATCTAGTCAGTCCCTGGTCATATCTCTGGCCTTAGCCTTTACTCCTCTGCCTGTTCCGGCACCTTTAACTCTCCACCCTTGGCTCTGGCAGCTCCCAGCCTTCTTTCTGTTATTCCAACCTGTGAAGATTTTTTTTGATCTCAGGATTTTGCTTTTGCTATTCCCTCTGCCTGGAATATTCTTGCACCAGATATTCACAAGACTTGCTCCCTCATTTCATACAGGAATCTGTGTAAATGTCATCTCAAAGCAATCTTCCCTGGTTCTCAGTCTAAAATAACACCCTCGCCTGGTGCAATCAAGCTTTATTTAAAAATACCAAAACAAAACCAAATGCCATTAAGTTGACTCCAACTCATGGTGACCTCATGTGAGTCAGAATAGAACTGTGCTCCACAGGATTTTCAATGGCTGTGACCTTTCTGAAGTGGATCACCAGGTCTTTCTTTCAAGGTGCCTCCAGGTGGATTCAAATTGCCAGACTTTTGGTTAGCAGCCAAGTGCTTAGCCATTTGTACCACCCAGGGACTCTCATGTTTTAACTAATTACCTTGATTTATTATTTATTTATTTATTTTATTGAACTTTAGATGAAACTTTACAGAACAAACTAGTTTCTCATCAAACAGTTAGTACACACATTGTTCTATGACGTTAGTTTACAACCCCACGACATGTCAACGCTCTCCCTTCTCAACTCTGGGTTCCCTATTACCAGCTTTCCTGTTCCTTCCTTCCTTCCAGTCCCTGTCCCAGGGCTGGTGCGCCCCTTTAGTCTTGTTTTGTTCCATGGGCCTGTTCCATCTTTGGCTGAAGGGTGAACCTCAGGAGTGACCTCATTACTGAGCTGAAACGGTGTCTGGAGGCCATACTCTCAGGATTTCTCCAGTCTGTCAGGCCAGCAAGTCTGGTCTTTCTTTCTGAGTTAGAATTTTGTTCTACATTTTTTTCCAGCTCTGCCTGGAACCCTCTATTGTGATCCCTGTCGTAACAGTCAGTGGTGGTAGCCGGGCACCATCTAGTTTTACTAGACTCAGTCTGGTGGTGGCCATGGTAGATGTGGTCCATTAGTCCTTTGGACTAATCTTTCCCTGGTATCTTTAGTTTTCTTCATTCTTCCTTGCTTCAGAATACCTTGATTTATTTTTTGTTAATGCACTTATCGCCACCTGACTTATTCCTTATCTAATTGTTACCATGTTGATGATCTGCCTTCCCAACTAGAATGTAAGATCCGAGCAAGGCTCTGCCTATTTTGCTCGCTTGCCTTCCCAGTGCCTAGCACACTGCCTGGCACACATTGTAAGGGCCCAGTAAATACTTGCTGAATCAGTGAGTGAATGAATATCTTCAGCATTGTGAGTATCGGAAAAACTTCCCTCAACGAAGGACCCATAAGGCTCTTTTTTAAGCTAGAAGAGCACACTCTACTGCATGGTCAGTCCAATTTTCCCCATTAGTGATGGAGATGAAAAAGGGAAACAAAAATCCACCTCTTACTTTTATCCATCAATGACAAAAGCCTTTCCCTACAGACTGGAGATTTCTTGCACCTTTTATTAAAGAAGGGAGCCCTGGTGGTGCAGTGGTTAAACATTCGGCTGCTAACTGAAACATCAGCAGTTAGAACACACCAGCCACCCCGAGGGAGAAAAGACCTGGTGGTCTGCTCCTGTAAAGATTACAGCCTTGGAAACCCTATGGGGGCAGTTCTACTGTGTCCTACAGGGTTGTTATTAGTTGGAATAGACTCGACAGCAATGGGAATATCAAAGATTGATCTATTTTCAAAAATCTGCCAATAAAAACCTTTTGGATCACAGCAGTCTGATCCACAACAGATCACAAGGATGAGGCAGGACAGGGCACCTTTCATGCTGCTGTCCATGGATGGCAATGAGTCAGGGGCCAATTCAATGGCAATTAATGACAACAACAACAGCAACATCAAAGACAAAGCTACTTCTGATTTTTTTTTAATAATTTTTTTTAAAAGGTTGTTCTAGTTCTTTATAGAATCCTGGATCATAAGAGGTGAAAGGCCCCTAGAACAGTCTTATCCAACCCTCTCTTCCCAGAAGGGACCGTAAACCCAGAGAAGAGAGGAGACTTCCTCAAGGTCACAAAGCAGGAGGTGACAGCTCTGACCAGCATCTTCGCAGTGAGTTAAGGGCACTTGCCTTTACACTCTAAGATAACACTTAGACATTTTGAGAAACATGCCTTTTTTCATCTTGAAAGTAGCGTTTATAAGAAAACTGATCCAGCTATTAAGTGTGAAACTTTAATGTCTAATGGATTCTTCCTTATCTCTCAGTTATAAATACTCAGAGAATGAATATACTCCCCACACCTTTAAAAAAAAGAAAAAGTTCTTGTTGCATGTGAAATTATCTTTCAAACAAAAATGCTGGCTTTGGAATTTAATGAGCTAATAATCTTCAGTATCTCACATCAAAATTAGTTGCCTCTCCAGTGTAGGCGTATAGTCATTGAAGCGTTTACCAGGGAGTGTCTTTCATCCATTATCAAGCCATTTTTCTCTTACTTTGAGTATTTGAAGTAGAGAGAGCTTCTTAATCCTTCCGCTGCTTGCTTTCCAGCCCCTGCTGAGGCTGGAGGGTAAAACCAAATTTATTGGGAACCAACAATCTACTCTGTTGTGGGCATTTTATAGACATGACCTCATTTAATCCTCATTGCAACACTAAGAGGGTTTTATTTTTGTTTTACAAATTAAGAAGCAGGATGGAAGAGGTAGTTAATTTTGTCAAGGTCAGGGAAGGAAAATGAGCACGTCATTTATAACTAAACAGACAAGTTCAAATTTCAGGCCTAGATCTACCTACCTGTGTGACCCTGGGCAAGTCACTCAACTTCTCTGAGCCTCCAGGGCCAGCACTGTCCAGTAGAACTTTCTGTGACTATGCAAATGTTCTATATCTGTACTGTTCAATATGAAAGCTACAAACCAGATGTGGCTATGCCAGTTGCCATCAAGTTGACTCCAACTCATGGCAACTCCATCTGTGTCAGAGTAGAACTGTCCTCCCCCGGGTTTTCAATGGCTGATTTTTTTTTTCTCTAAGTAGATCACCTGGCCTTTCTTCTGAGGAACCTCTGGGTGAACTCCAACCTCCAAACTTTCAGTTAGCAGCCAAGAACACTAACTGTCTGCACCACAGGAATCTTAAAAGCGTGACTAATGCAACAGAGAAACTGAATTTTAAATTTTATTTCATTGTAATTAATTTAGCACGTGGGTAATGACTGCTATATTGATCAGTAAAATTTCAAGCACTGCCACCTTAGACCTGGGCAAGAGGAGCCCTACCCTGGGCTCTGAACTTTAGAGGCCCTGTAGAGCTCTCATTTGACACAAACTCCCCACCAACGAGAAGTACACAGGCCCACCTGGCCCACTTCTAGACCATGCTCTGAGTACCTGAAACCATGATCTGGAATTCCTGCCTGTTATGGACTGAATTGTGTGATGGTTAAGATTGTATGTCAACTTGAATGGGCCATTAATCTCACGTTCTGGCAGTTGTATAATGTTGTGATCACTTGTGATCATCCCCATGGTGGGACCTGCTGTGAGGAGCCAGACAGTTGAAGGGGAGTTTCCCTGAGCATGTGGCTTGCATCGAGTGCAGGCAGATGTTTGGGCAGGGCTCAGGGACTTTTGCTCATTCTAGATCCTGCAGCTGGCTCCTGTTCGTCTGCCCTCCAGTTCTTAGGACTTGAGCTAGCAGCTTACCTGCCGTATTGCCTGCGGATCTTGGGATGCATCCATCTTCACAGCCTTGAGCAACAGCCCTACTCTCCAGCCCACTGATCTTGGGTTCACTAGCCCCTGCAGCTACAAGAATCAGGAGAAGCCTCTTTCCTGACCCACAGACTTGAGACATTACAGCCTCTACAACCTCATGAGCCATTTCCTTGATATAAATCTCTCTCTCTCTCTCTCTCCCTCTCTCTCTCCCTCTGTCTCTCTCTCTCTATATATATATATATTCACTTTACTGGTTTTGCTTCTTTAGAGAACCAAGGCTAAGACAAATTGTGTCCCACCAAAAAAATGTGTTGGAATCCTAACTCCTATACCTGTGGTTATAATGTTGTTTGAAAAAAGGGTTTTCTTATGTTAATGAGGTCATTTCAGTGTAAAGTTTGTCCTACACCTTATCACTTCTGAGTTCTCAGACACAGAGACAAGAAAGCACAAATGGGGGAAGATAGATGCCATGTGAAGATCGCCAAGGAACCAAGGAACATCTGGGGAATAGAAGCTGAAAGAAACAAGGATCTTCCCCTAAAACTAATAGAAAGAAAGGCTTGCTCTAGAGCTTGTGCACTGAATTCAGACTTCTAGCCTCCTGAGCTATGAGAAAATAAATTTCTGTTCTTTAAAGCCACCATTTATGGCGTTTCTAAAATAGCAGCACTAGGAAACTGCCCAAAGAGCTCAAGTCTACTTCCGGGGCCTCCGTAGGCTTCTTTCCTGGTCCCATGCTTCCAAGAACAGTCCACACCTCCAGCACGCACAGCTCTAGCTCAGGAGATATCCAAGAAGTGGACTTCTGGGTGAAATGTAAACAGAGATTAGTATCTTCATGGGAGCATGCAAGGCCTCTTGGGACTGGGTGGATCCAGGGGTAGAAAGAAAAGGGAGGAGAGTCCAGGCCAGGAGCCAGCTTTCCCTGCAACACCAATTGACAGTGTGGAACTCCCCCCAAGAGCCATCCAATACATTCCTGTTGGTCTAAGCTTTGGAGTTCAAGTAACTGATTCTTGGTATCTCACATCAAAATTACTTGTTTTTCCAATGTAGGTGTAAATTATTGTTATTGTTTACAACCAAATAATGACACTTTTACACTGCCCTTATCTCCCAACAACTCCCTTCCCAAAATGTTCTTCCCATAAGAAATTATTGCTTCCTAGTTTTCAGAAATCCTTGGATTCTGACTATTTCCAAGCCTCCCTCAGCATCCTATCAATGTGCTCAGGAGAATGCGTTCCCTAATTCAGCTGGGAAATTTGGATTCCCCAATCCAAAATGGCCTGATGCCCATCTAAATAGGTATGCTGTTACCTATCCTGTGCCTTCTTCCTGGCTCACCTTCCCCTTTATCTACTGATAAACCTCTCTTCATCCTTCAAAGCCCTGTTTGAATGCCCTCCCTGTGTGAATAGCCTCAGATCCACTCCTATTCTGAGTCACGCAAGCCTGGAGATCATCCTGGGTCCTTGTTTTCCATTACCCCTCACATCTGTCATCCACCAAGTTCTGTCTATTCAACTCTATACATATATCTAAGATTCATGTCTTTATCCCTGAGAAAGATGTGAGTTCAAGTCTTGACTCTGCCATTGCTGTTGTTGTGGCTGTGGCTGCTGATACTATTATAAAAGAACAAGTGGACATTGAAGTTGCGCACATCAGAGGCTGCACACCTGTCAAGGCCTACTCCAAGGCCAATGATTATTTCCTTTTACGACAAAGAATGTCGTCTTTGGTAGTAAGGTTAAAGAGAAAGACTAAGGAGAAGTCGACTTGTAAAACGTGTGAATTAACATTCCCTCAATGTTCTCTTCTGAAAGTTCATCAAATGTTAATTTAAATGAAACTTCTGCTTAAGTTGCAATTTTCTGGCCACTGGCTTCTCAGAGCAGTATACATAAGACTTTCTTTTTAAATCGTCTATCTTAGAACTTTTGACCCTACAAAATCCAAAGGCAGAGATGATTTTGAGGAAAAAGAGCCTCAAAGGAACCCAGACAGCAGCAAAATGGCCTGGTGCCACTCTAAATAGGTGTACTGTTGTTGCTGGGCAGAAATCCCTGGTTCTGCTCACCCTGACTTGTTCCAGCCGATAAATAAGAGGCCAAAGTAGGAGAGCAGAAAGATGCCTTTACTTTGTTACACAAGGAAAGGAGCAATCAGGGATGCTACCTCCAAGACTGCTCCCAGGCAGGTTGGGGAGATGGGCTTTAACATAGAGCAGACAAAGACTTGGGGATGATTACACATTTTCTCTAGACAAGCGTTTGATTCTCTGGGATGGAGGAAGAGGTGGATTTTCCTTTATTAGCATGTTAAGTCTCCAGGTAGAGGCAGGTTGAGGCCATCTACCACCTGTTCTGCGGTTATCTTGTTAAGGACAATTTCAGAAGAATGCGCAGCTTATTCTGCTTGGTGTAGGAGAATAAGCCAGAGCAGGCGTCTCTTAGAAAGGCTGGGCTCTGAGGCTGTCTGTCTAACTTGGGTGGTGCAAATGGTTAATGTGCTTGGCTGCTAACAAAAAGGTTGAAAGTTTCAGTCTACACTGAGGTACCTCAGAAGAAAGGCCTAGCAATCTACTTCTGAAAAGTCAGCTATTGAAAACTCTATGGAGTACAGAGTTACTCTGATACATATATGGGGTCACCATGAGTCAGAGTTGACTTGACTGGTGCCCAACCTGTGCCCTCTTCCTGGAACACCCTTCCCCCCTTGTCTACTGAAGAACTCCTCTTCACTCCTCAAAACGCTGCTTGAATGCCCTCACTGTGTAAACTCTTCACACACATACATAGCCACAAATTCAGATGTTTCCTTCTGTTAGCTCCCACAGCTTCTGGTACAGACCTTTCTTATGACACTGTTCATGCTGCATGGAAACCTACACCAAACTGAGCTCCATAGAGGGCAGTAGATGTGGGAGGAAGAGAGGGAAGAAAACAGTTCTCACGGTCAGTTAAATCACACTTTAAAAATGAATTCCTCTGTGAGTCCTGCTGGGTTCCTAAGAGGGTAGAGCATGGCAAAGAGGAAAGGAGAGAGGAGAAGGAGGGCAAGACCATCGAGGAAGGAATTAGTGACCATAAGATTATAGACAGCATTCAAAGACAGGAGGAGCCGGGGGTAGGAGCTGAGGCAGCCAGGACTCCTAGCACTAGCACTAGATAACACATGATCTGGTAATCAGAGGCACAAAAGCCAAATCCAGGGCCCAGGAGAGGGAGTGATGAGGATGAGACCAAGTGCTGAGCCTTTGTCACTGAAAACTTTAATGACCACACACCCTGTCCCTGGCCTGAGTTGGACTCAAGGAAATAGGGCAAATCAGACATGGTCCTCCTTAAGTTTGCGATGATTTCCCCAAAACTGATCTAGCAGAGGACAGATAAACAAAGCCACCATTTACAATGGCATGTGGTCAGCATGTGATGAGCAGTGGACAAGGTGTGGCAGGAGCTTTGGGGGGCAAAGGCCAGACCTCTGAACCCATGGAGAAGCTGAGGCAGTAACCCAACTCTTACATGTCTAATACCCCTCCCTTCCAGAGCTCTGGGCTTGACTTCTCAGAAGCAGCATCCTGACAAAGGGCTGAATTTAACAGCTGAACTACATAGGTCATCCATCCTGAGGGCTAGGCAGAGGAGGAGGATCAAAGCAGCATAAAGCTTACAGAACGGAAAAAGCGGTATAGGTATATGAAGAGATTTCAATGCAGCATGAAGAGTGTTATAAGAGAGGTCTGTACAAGAAGCTGTGAGAGCTAACAGAAGGGACCACCTACCTCAGTGGATGTGTACGTGTGTGTGGCATGGGGGGGGGAGGGAGGACAAAGTTCACCCAGTGAGGGCGTTCAAGCAGGGTTTTGAAGGACAAAGAGGAAGTCATCAGTAGACGAGGAGAGATTGGTGTTCCAGGAAGAGCAAGCAGCCCCGAAGCAAGGGAAACACACAAAGGGTCAGAAACAAAAGCCTGGCATGAGCCAGCATATCTTCACCTAGTAGCCCAGCCCAGAAGGAAAGGCTTCACTGTGCTTCTCAAGACCAGGCCAGTGACTCCCAATCTCGGTTGTACATTGGAATCACCTGGGGAAATCTTTAAATACAGATGCCAGAGTCTCTCCCACAGAGCCTGAGTTCATTGGTCTGGCCATCAGGACTTTGAAACCCTTCCTAGGTGATTCTAGTGCACACTAAGGGTTGAAAATTGCAGATTTAAAAGAAGATAATGGCAGATCTTTTCCAAGAGGAAAGGAGAGAGGGAAGTGCTTGGAGGAAGATATGGACAATATGAATGCTGGTGAGGTGGGCTTGGTTTCCACAAGTAATAAGAGCAGACACCCCCTCCACACACAGCCCCCAAGAAGCCCCTCTCACCAACTAAGTCTATCTTGCCTCAAGGAATGTTCCAGTTGCTCATTTGGCTCAAATGCAATTGATAAAGGGGGTAATGACTTTGGTATAAGGTGGAAGACCCGTTGTATTATACCTGATTTTTCCCATCTTGTTAATGATTTCTGCCACCAACTAGCAGTAGCTGAACAGAAAACAGAGACTATGCGAGAGCAGCTAAATAAAGCCCTGTTTTATATATTTTTAATTTATTTTACATTAAATAAAGCCCTGTTATATATTTTTAACTTTATTTTTTTAAATCGTCATACTGTATGTCATGGATTGAATTATGTCCGCCCAAAAAATGTGTGTATTAACTTGTCTAGGCCATGATTTCCAGTATTCTGTAGTTGTCCTCCATTTCGTGATTGTCATTATGTTAAAGGGGATTAGGGTAGGATTGTAACACCCTTACCAGGTCACATCCCTGATCCAATGTAAAGGGAGTTTCCCTGGGGTGTGTCCTATACCACCTTTTATCTCTCAAGAGATAAAAGGAAAGTGAAGCAAGCAGGAAAGAAGCACCGGGAGCAGAGCACGTCCTTTGGACCAAGAATTCCTGGACAGAGAAGCTCCTAGTCTGGGGGAAGAGTGATGAGAAGGCCAACAGAAGAAAGCCTTGCCCTGGAGCTGACGCCCTGCATTTGGACTTGTAGCCCACCAGACTGTGAGAGAATAAACTTCTCTTTGTTAAAGCCTTCCCCTTGTGGTGTTGCTGTCATAGCAGCATTAGATGACTAAGACATAGTAAAACTGACTTTTTTCTTTTAGTGTACAGTTCTATGAATTTTGACATATGTATAAATTTGTGTAACCACCACCACAATCAAGATACAGAACAGCTTCACCATCCCAGAAAAACTCCATTGAGCTATTCCACTGAACTATTAAAAAAACCAACAAAAAAAAACTTTTATTACAGAAGTAGTTCATGGGAATTGTTGAAAATTAGAAAATACGGACAAGCAAAAATTAAAAAATAAAAATGTATAGTCTTCATAGTCATACCTTCTCCCTCCCTCTACTCCTGGCAACCACTGATCCATTCTCTATCACTCATCTATTCACTCATCTATTCACTATAGGTTTGTCTTTTCCAGAATGTCCTGTACTTGGAATTATATACTCTGTGACCTTTCAAGACTGACTCCTTTCACGAAGCATATGCCTTTGTGTTATATCCAAGTTGTTGCCTTTATCAGTAGTTCATTGCTTTTTATTGCTGAGTAATATTCCATTGTATGGACGTACCACAGTTTGTTTCTCCATTCACCTGTTGAAGGGCATTTGTGTTGTTTCCACTATTTAGAAATTATGAATCAAGTTGCTATATCATTGAACTGTCAATGTTTCGGTTAGTAAAACCATTGTGTCACAAATGGTTGTGTCAGAAAAAAAAAATCTAGCTATATTCTGCTTTACAGGATGTTATAAGGGTACAATAAGATTGTAAATAAGGGTGATAGTAAAATGGGGCAGTGGTGGCTCAGTGGTAGAATTCTCACCTTCCATGCAGGAGACTCGGGTTCGATTCCCAGCCAAAGCACTTCATGCACAGTCACCACCTGTGTGTCAATGGGGGCTTCAGTGTTGCCATGATACTGAACAAGTTGCAATGGAGCTTTGAGACTAAGATGGGCTAAGAAGAAAGGCCTGGTAATCTCTTTCAAAAATCAGTCAATGAAAACCCTATGGATCACAACTGTCCGATCTGCAACCCATCATGGGGATGGTGCAGGACCAGGCAGCATTTCCTTCCATTGGCCATGGGATTGCTGTGAGCTGGGGCCAATTCAACAACAGCTAACAACAACAACAACAGGATTGTGTACCTTAAGGTCTTTTTCTTCACTTTCTTGTGTGTCCTGACAAGCCCTGCTTCTTCCTTCCTCTGGGTGGGACTAGGTAGAGAAGTAGACTTCTTATAGGCCCAGACCTCTGTCTCCTAGCAGGCCCACATGTGCTTGCTGGTCCCTCATTTAGATTTGAGAAGGGGGAAGGGATTTGGAGAAACTTTCATCAGAAAGCTGCTATGATATTTTTCCAGATATTAAAAAAGAGGTACTTCAATTTCAATTCTGCTCTTATTCCAGGTATATAAAGTGCCTTAGACACCCTATCAGGGGTGGAGGGGTGAATGACAAAGCAGGACTTAAGCATTCTGGGGTCCTTGTTCATACTACCATCACACATCAATGCCCTACCTCCATGCCTAAACCAAAAAACCAAACCCATTGCCGTTGAGTCAGTTCCGACTGGTAGCAACACTACAGGACAGAGTAGAACTACCCCATAGGGTTTCCAAGGCTGTAATCTTTACAGAAACAGGCTGCCACCTCCTTCTCCCATGGAGTTGTTGGTGGGTTTGAACCACCAACCTATCGGTTAGCAGCCAAGCACTTAACCACTGCCCCACCAGGGCTTCTTCCTCCGTTCCTAATTAACTACCCCAAAAGGAGACTAGTACTGCTTTCTAACTGATCCCAAAGTTCTTTTAATTATTGCTTACCTGGGCCTCTTCAGAGAGATACCTCAATGTTGATAAATAGGTGCAATGGAGCTCTGAATCCCCGTCTAGCCTGAAGGAGCATTCGGCTAATGGTGTAGCCATTCACTGACCCTCCATCTCCTCCCCAGAGTCCCCAGAGGTCACACGACTCACCGGCATGGTCAAAGCCTTTGTCCTTGCAGCTACACAAGACAGATGGTTTTGCCTGCTGGAAAGGCTGTATCGTCCTTCTTTGCAGAAGGGCTCAGAATTTCTTCCTAAATAAAACAGAGGCAGGGGTCTGGTAGAAGGTGCGTGGGCTTTGAAGACTGGAAGATTGCGGTTTGAATTTCAGCTCTGTTGCATGAGGCTCAGGAAAATCACCCAAGCTCTCTGACCCTCATTTCCATCCTTAACAATATGTCCCAGGGTTGTTGTGAGGATTAACTGAAAGGCTTTCCGTAAGCGCTGGCATATAGTAAACGTTCAACATCACTGCTTCTCCCTTCTCTTTATCAACACAGCCTCAGTGAAATCTCCTCTAATGTTCCTCAGGATTTAAAGCTGCCTTTGACATTTTTGAAATTGTTTGCTTAAAAGTAAGCACGAAGCCTTCTAAGGTAAAGGAGAAAGAAAATGTATTCTGTTTTTGACTCATGAAATGTCATTTTTAGATATGTCCAAGACAACTTCATTCTGTCCCTCCTTCTTCTGGGCATCCCAGACCCCTGCTTATCCTCTGTGATTGCCTGGATCACACTAAGCTAATATTTGCCTGTGTGTACTTGTCTCCCCTTGCTAGCCTGTGAGCTCCTGGGGAGCAGGGATGGGTCTGAGTCATCCTCACATCTCCAGTTCCTGGCACAGAACAGAAAACCATGCAAGCAGCCAGATGTAGCCACAGCAATGTCCTAACCTGGGAAGATTTTGATTCCAATCTTCTCTGTGTATAGGCTGACAGTTGGCTGGCTTGAATTTTAACCCTTTCATGGCCAAATTATTTATTTTTTTTGTAAGTGTCCCATTCAAAGACTACTGGGACATACAAGGCCCAGTCAATTTTGTGCTTTCATGAGCTGACAGTGCTCCACTCATAGTACATGCTGCCATCTGATTGCTGGGAAATACAAGCCCCACTTCCATTCTTTGCATCTGGAGGCTCTTGAGCTGCTTCTGTCCCATCTTGGGGGACATGTATAAAAAAAAATTTGGCCGTGAAAGGGTTTGAATTTAACTACAGCAAGCCTGTCCCATGGCCCATAAATTAAGCTGCATTTAGAAGTTTTTTATCCCTGAGCTTCCCAGGGGAGAAAAAATGACATCAGTGGCAAAAAATGAATACATCCAATTTACCTGCAAGTCCCTAGGAGAAAACCACTCATCCACAATACAGAAAATTCTCTTGATTAGGTCAGACCATATCTTTATGTGTAGAAGGCAAAGGGCATAGAAAATCTACCCCCTGATGGCCACACTGGTCCTCAAGAAGGCCTGACAAGTCACAGCATCTTCCTGGAAGATTATACGCCGGGCAGCATGTAATCTTAACAAGAAACAGATTTAGTTCCAGGGCTGAACCCAGGAATAGAGATAAAGAAATCCTCTAAGCACTCAAGTTTCCACTCTGAACACAGATTAAAGATGCATGTGTCGCAAGATGTGATTCCAAGGGCTGATAAACTGGGTGCCATTCAGTTCAGCTAGAAGAAGAGATGGAACATCATTATCTGACATCCAAGTGGGGAAGATATGGCTAAATTCTCAAGGAATTGTGTGAGAAAAGGACAGCCCTAATCATTACAGGGTGAAAAGGAGATGCCAGTTAACTTGACCACTTAAAAAAGCCCAATGCCCTTTTCGCCCCTTTGAATGGCTCCCCATCCTTCGAGGCCCACATCCAAATCCACCTCTTGTGATGCTTTGCGCCATTCCTATGAATAGATTTGATCCTTTTCTCCTCCAAGATCCCATAGCCTCCTGCCTGTCCCTTGATTTTATCACAGCAATTCCTCACTGTACCAGAAGTGTTAGCATCTGTTTCCACCAGGAAAATGAGGTCTTATTCTCCATGGATTCTCCCACAATGCTTAGCTACACTCATAATAATGACAAAAGCCGTTTGCAGCCATTGAACTCTGCAGTGCTCCAACCACCTTTGTATGAACTTTGCAAGCACCATTTTATTCAGACTTAAAAAACCTGCACAGCTCTTTTTGACTTTTCCCCCAACATTTTATTATAAAAATTTTCAAATAAGTAGAAAAGTCAAAAGAATTTTACAGTGGAACACCGTGATACCCACCAGGTAGATTCTACAGTGAGAGTTTAACAATGCTTACTTTACCAACCATAAAAAAAAAAAAAAAAATTGCTGTCAAGTCGATTCCAACTCAGAGCAACCCTATAGCACAGAGTAGAACTGCCCGTAGAGTTTCCAAGGAGCACCTGGTGGATTTGAACTTCTGACCTTTTGGTTAGCAGCCATAGCACTTAACCACTGCACCATCAGGGTTTCCTGCTTTATCACATATCTCTCCATTTCTGCAGTCCTCTACACATCTGTCAATCTACCTTATTTTTGGATGCATTTTAAAGTAAGCACAAGTGTGTTTTACAGATTCACAATCTGTCTTGGTGATTCACAGCATTTCAGAGAGGTTAAAATTTTTTCACAAGGCCACACAGCAAATAAGTGGTACAGCCAGGATTTAATTCTCCATCTGCCAATTTAGAATCCCTGCTCTTCCTACTCTACTATCCTGCATCTGATAAATATTTGTTGAGTGAATATATGAGAGATATCATTTATAGATAAAGCAGGTTAAAAAAAAAAAAAGAACTGTTGTTGTCAAGTTGATTTCAACTTATGGCGACGACATCTGTTACAGGGTAGAACTGTTCCATAGGCTTTCCTTGGTTGTAATCTTCATGTAAGCAGATTACCAGGCCTTTCTTCCACGGTGCTGCTGGATGGATTCAAATCATGAACCTTTAGGTTAGTAGCCTAGCGCAAACCATTTGTACCACACAAGGACCTTAGAGTGGTTAAGAGATGTTAACTTATTGGTAAATGATAAACTGCATTGACGTTTGCTATGTCCATATTTTGAAGACATTTTTCTTTGGTAATTTAATAAATATCTATTTATTGGACTAGGAACTTGTGTTAGAGTTTTACATTATTATGGGGAAGGTAGGTAATAAGAAAGGAAACATTTAAAAATTAGAAAAATTCATATAATGACTGCTGTGGTCTACTCGATGGCAGTGGGTTGGGTGGCTAATTTGTTATGTCAACTTGTTTAGGCTATAGTATCCAGTTATTTAATCAAACATTAATCTAGGTGTGTCTGTGAAGGTATTTTGTGTATTTGCTTAATATCTACAACAATTGACTTTAAGTAAAGGAGATTACCCTCAATAATGTAGGCAAGCTTCATCCAATCGCTTGAAGGACTTTAAAGCAAAATCTGAGGTTTCTTGGAGAAGAAGAAATTCTTCCTCAAGACTGTAGCATCTGTGTTGAGCATTGTGCTCTTTTAAGTCTATCTATTTGGGATCAAAATTGACGACAGCAACTTGAAAGATTACATAAGAACCTTAGGGGGCAGTGAGCTGTAACACAAATGCATTTAAAGGACAGAAATGCATTTTCTCATAGTTTTAAAAGCTAGAAGGCCAAATTAGGATCTCAGCCACGTCAATTCCCTCCTTATCAATAGCCCTGGATGTTCCTTTGTTCTTTGGTTTATAGATGATCCTCATACAACATCTGTCTCCCCCCTCTACTGTGGGTGTGTATGTGTGTGTGGGGTGTGTGTATGTGTGTGTGTGTGTCTGTATCTGTGTCTATTCTCGGTCTTTTGATAAATCCAAAATGATTAGGTTTAGGATTCATCCTACATTGGTATGACCTCATTAACATAAAAAAGCCCTATTTCCAAACAGGATTACATCCATGGTACAAGAGCTAGGACTTCAGCACTTTATTGGGGGGGCGGGGGGAGGAGGACATAATTCAATCCACAGCAGGTACTGAGTGCCATGATTGGAATTTTTGCAAAGAAAGGGGTATAAAATGTAAACCTTAGAGGGATCACAGTCCATTAAGTTAAGTACGCATATTAAAGCCTCAACAGTGTACATCCCTGAGAAATACATTTCTCTAGTGGCCAAAATTCTTGACCAGAGCTGCAATGACATAATAAATTTTTAGGGCATTTCTAGGGCCAGGTGCACGAGATGCTTGTCTGAGTAAGAGTCAAAGATGTAAAACTGCCTACATAGTTGTGTTCAATGATCAGAAATTATCTGAGCATGTTTTTGTTAAGATGATTTCATTTGTCTGAGAAGCTGCATTCTTAGAACAAAGGGAGTCAGGGACAGAAATATATTATGAGATACGTTCCACCTTCAGACTCAACCTACGCGAGTCAAAGCAAAAAGTTGAATTATCCCTGAGTTCATGAACAAACGGTGCTTGACATACTTAGAAACAATTGGGGAGGGCAATGTAGGCCTCTGGTTGTCTACTCTGGAACAGAGAAGCAGAAATCCATACTGCCTTGGTAGCTTGCCCTATGCTTCAGAAATGTGGACAACAGGTATCCCCTCCCTGGAATAGAGCTAGGTCTTTGGCAGAAGCCCAGCCTTGGGCTCAGCTCCATTTTCTCCTTTTTACTCCCCACGGTTATCATTTGGTATCCTTCTCCCAGTCTTTGCCGTATCTTTAGAGCATGTTGAACATAAAATTTTTCATCCGACTTTTTTTTCACTTAACTTTGTATGGTGAACACTTTCCATGTGATGAAAATTCTTTGACATTACATATTAATGATCAGATGACATTCCATGGACACATACTAAGCTAAGTGAGCCCCTAAAATAGAACACCCAGATTGTTACAAATCATGTCATTTCAAAGGTAACGGTACAATTAGTGATTGCCATACTAATTTTCATATTCATCTATTCTGCTCAATATTGCTGTCTTTACTGACATAGCAGTACCTTTGGGGTCATAACGCCAACCATGTGTCTGAATTCTATTCACCACTGTTGGCTCTGTCTACAATCCTTCCCCCTTTTCCTTCTCTTCTTCAGTTCTTCTCCCATATCTGGGGAGCCTCTCCGAAACCCTTCTTTAGCATTCAGTATCTGCAACTTCTCTTCAACCTTCACCACTTACTGTCCCTCAAAACAGAGTGCTGTCATGCAGCCAGCCTGAGGAGGCATTGGAGGAACTTTTTAAAGGGGTAGATCTCTAGACTGGGAAGAAAAAAAAAAAGGGAAGAGGACACCTTAAATCTTGGTCATGGCCATTCTTCCAGGTGGGTAGGGAAAGAAATCAACCTAGAACTTGTAGTCAAAAACGGTTTGTTGACAACCTAAAATCCCTCCCTGCTCTAGTCAGAAGTGGTTTTCCTGAAAGCTCAGCTGAGGGGAGCAAAACCCAGCAGGAAGATGCAGATGCCCAATGGTCCAGCCACATCAGTGGAGAGGACTGATATTCCAGAAAGAAGCAGAGCCAGTATCACCTAATAATTTCTATTAGAATAATAATGGGTGTATTTTTATAAATGTTTCAGTTTCGTGTTTTGAGATGTGAATAAAAAATTTTATTAATTGTAATAAATGGCTTTTTAATACGTTTATTCATTTGTACTTATTTTGTTGAATTCAATCGCTAAATTTATTTTTATTTCTAAGTAATTATTGACTAAGTTAATAAAACTACATAGCTTGGTATTACACAAAATGAATACAAAAATACCAGTATTTTCATTTTATGCCAGTACTGCAATCAGTAACTGCAATGAACATTTTTGCACGTAAATCTTTCCATAAAATTATACTTAGAGGGTCATATGACAAATTCTCTTGTAGTTTGTGGCTATAATTCTAATGCATCACTAGCCTTCCTTCCACCAGCTTGTGATTGTGAGAGTTATATCACCCTTAACATTGCCTTCTTTATCTAGGTTGTCAGGAAGCTCAAAATTAAGTATTGCATGCAAGCACCATAGCCTATTTATTTATTTTCTCATATTTCTTTTCTAGCCCCTCCCATTAGGTTCTTTATTCTATCTTATTTTACCTTTGGTTCTATTGTAAAGCACCTCTTTTTTTTTTTTTTAATGGTAATGTTGAGAAGAAAGGGCAATCAGAATATAAGAGTCATGGTGCTTAAATGGAAGGCATCTAAATTTAAACCATCTTTGGTCAATTGACTGGGCAATGGTGGAGTTTTCTTAACTGCATCTTCTTATCTTCTAAGAGAGCCACTGGGTGATAATCTACAGCAAGATTCCACTGTCACAGGACTTGCCTCACTTTTCCTCTACTTGACATGTAGGGATTATGACTTTTTGATCTTTATATCATCTATTGATGATGGACTACTTGGCCAACCAGCTGGAAGAAATCCATATACATGCCCATTCCAAAGAAAGGTGATCCAATAAAATGTGAGATTTATCAAACAACATCATTAATATCGCATGCAAGTAAAATTTTGCTGAAGAACATTTCAAAAACAGTTGTAGCAGTGCATTGACAGGGAACTGCCCAAAGTTCAAGCTGAATTCAGAAGAGGATGTGGAACAAGGAATATCATTGCTGATGTCAGATGGATCCTGGCTGAAAGCAGATAATACCAGAAAGATGTTTACCTGTGCTTAATTGACAATGCAAAGGCATTAGACCGTATGGATCTATAACAAATTATGGATAACATTGCAAAGAATGGGAATTCCAAAACTCTTAATGGGCTTATGAGGAACCTGTACATAGATCAAGAAGGATTTGTTCAAATAGAACAAGACCTGGGTGATTTAAAGTAAGGAAAGCTGTGTTTCAGGGTTGTATCCTTTCACCATACTTATTCAATCTGTATGCTGAGCAAATAATCCAAGAAGTTGGACTCTGTGAAGAAGAACAGAGCATCAGGATTGGAGGAAGGCTCATTAAAAACCTGCAACATACAGATAACACTTGCTGAAAGTGAATCACTTACTGATGAAGATCAAAAAAGACCATAGTCTCCAGTATGGATTACACCTCAACATAAAGAAAACAAAAATCCTCACACCTGGACCGATAGGCAACATCATGATAAATGGAAAAAAGGTTGAAGTTGTCAAGGATTTCATTTTACTTGGATCCATAATCAACACCCATGGAAGCAGCAGTCAAGAAGTCAAATGATGTATTCCATTGGACAAATCCACTGCAAATTACCTCTTGGAAGTTTTAGAAAACAAAGAGGACTAAGTTGCACCTGGCCCGAGATATGGTGTTTTCAATCTCCTCATATTCATGGGAAATCTGGACAATGAATAAGGAAGACCAAAGAAGAACTGACGCATTTGAATCATGGTATTGGCAAAGAATATTGAATATACCATTGTAATGGATAAGGTTGTGTGTCATCTTGGCTGGGCCATGATTCTCAATGATTTATAGTCATATGATGATGTGATCATGTCCATGATGAGATTTGATATTACGTGATCACCTCCATGATGGAATTTGCTGTGAGTAGCCAATCAATTGAAAGGGAGGTTCCTTGGGTGTGTGGCCAGTATTGAATATAAGTGGATATTCTGTCAAGGCTTGTGGGTTTTTGTTTGTTCTGGATCCTGCAGCCGGCTCATGTTCATCTTATCTCTGGTTCTTGGGACTTGTGCTAGCAGCTTACCCGTGGTCTTGCCTGTCTATCTTTGGGATTCATAAATTTCACAGCCTGTGAAAAACTGCCCTGCTCTCTGATCTGCAAATCTTGTGTTCACCAGCCCCTGTGGCTACGTGCATCAGGAGAAGCCTCTATCCTGACCCACAGACTTGGGACGATCCAGCCTCTACAATCATGTGAGCCATTTCCTTGATATAAATCTCCCTCTATATATATATGTGTGTGTGTACACTTTACTGGTTTTGCTTCTCTAGAGAACCCAGCTAGGGACTGTCAGAATCTGTCTTGGAAGAAGTACAGCCAGAATGTTCCCTAGAAGAGAGATGGCAAGACTTTGTGAAAAATGGCATGCGGGTGGTGTCTGACCCTTTCCAGCCTCACAAGGAGGAAGAAGAACCAAGATAAACAGCCCAAGAATGACCCCTTGAGGCAGAGGCCATACACCACCCCTCTCTCCATCATCTTTACCAGTTTTGACACCAATTGTCCCTCTCATGGCACTCTCTACTTCTCTGCTGGCTTCGATAATTCATTGCAATGGCCACACAGTACTCACAGACAATACTCACAATTAAGGGGCTTATGAGGGAAGTAACCCTTACAATTCACGCTCAGGAACACTCAGGATACAGTTCTCCCATCAGGACAGCCTCTTCCCAGCTATGCTCACAAGCACACCTCTCCTTGGCCTTAGGCCTCTCCGCAAAGGCACTCAGCTTTCTCTCCGCTGTCAGGTCTCTCTGCCTAGTCTCACTGCCTTCAGTGTTATATCTCTCTCTCTCTTTCTCTAGTTCCTGGTTCCAGGAGTTGCCCAGGACAGGGATCCTGGATCCAAAGGATGTGCTGGCACCTGGCTGTTCTTCCTTGGTGATGGTGGGATCTTCTCTTTACTTCTTCTGGGATGGCCCACCTGAAGCCCAGAGGGATGGCAAAACTGACCAATACCATTGGTAGGCCACAATCACCATATCTGCACACTCTTGCCCAATTACTTGGGTGAGAGTTACAAGACCATGGCAAGAAAGACCACACAAAAGCAATCCATCACATCGAACTTTGTCTCACGTACTTTAGATATGTTATCAAGTGGGACCAGTCTCTGGAAAAGGACATCATGCTTAGTAAAGTAGAGGGTCAGCAAAAAAGAGGAAGACTCTCAGTGAGATAGATTGACACAATGGCTGTAACAATGGGCTTAAATATATCAATAATTGTGAGAATGGTGCAGGACCTGGCAGTGTTTCATTCTGTTGTACATGAGTTCACTATGAGATGGAACTGACTCAAAGGCACCTAACAACAACAATTGATGGTGGAGAACCTTGGCGACCCTCCTTGGATGCCATGACATCTAGAGAGTCCAGATATGCCTGGGAACTGCTCAGTGTTCATAGACTGGAAAAAAAAAAAAAAAAAAAAAACCAGTGCTCTCGAGTCGATTCCGACTCATAGCGATCCTATAGGACAGAGTAGAACTGACCCATAGTTTCCAAGGAGGGTCTGGTGGATTCAAACTGCTGACCCTTTGGTTAGCAGCCATAGCACTTAACCACTATGCCACCAGATTGGAACTGTAAAATATACTTCAACTTTGAAAGTGCTTGTGAGCTTCCTCTTCTTCCCATCATTTCAATTACTGCTCAACTTCTCATCATGCAATGTGAGTTGTTATTTTAAAACAAGGATATTTAATTTGGTGGGAATTTTGTAATGTGGTAAAGATTACAATATATACACATGAAAATTTTAAATTTATTCTTTGAGCTAAGTTTGGGACATACTTAGCCTGGCATATAAAAGGTTATTCAATAAATACTGTTGAATGAATGAATGAATGAAAAATTACAGCAGGAATACTGTTGTCAATAAATTGTCTTACAATACTGGGATCCAGATAAATTTACATCTTATTCATGGTTTCTTTCTACCTCAAAGAGCCAGAGCTATTAAATTTGAACCGGGGGAATCATAAAAGCGGAGAAAAGTCCTTTCCCCAGTAAACACTAGGAGAAGAAAAATTACCTCAATGTCATTCTTTGTGGTCTGTAAAGGGCCTAGATTATTATTGTTAAGGATTTCTCACATTGCTTGCATGTGGTATACCTAGAAACATTTAAAAGCCTGAATAGATAGTGTCCTCTTTCTACCTCCTACCTATCCCCAACCTTGAAAGCAGTCTGAATACAGCAGTTCAGAAGTGGGAAAAAAAAATCATAATATTCAAGTCATCCATTGTACAGTGAAAAGCCATCATCCACAGTTCTCCTTATTCTTGATGTCTATAGAAGTCTAGTGGCTGGTTTTTTGTGTTCTCCTAGGCTCTTTGAAGTGGGCACCTGCACAGCTGCCTGGGGTCTGCCCCCACTCTTCCTGAGTCTTGGCGCTTCAAGCATCTGAGAATCTACACTCACCACTTCCCCCATCTTATCTCTATGCTCTTCTCTGTTCATGATCCTGAAACCTGCAGCTCACAATCCATCCCCCAAATTTAAAAATTAAAAAGAAACTCTAGCCTCAAAAGAAAGAAAAGGAAAAAACCCTTCTCTGCAACTTTCCCTGATTTTGCCATCTGTTTCTCTCCCTTTGTTTTTTTTTTTTTTAATCTTCTCATAGAAACCAAAGGAAAATAAATGTGTAAAGTGGGGGCAGTGGGGGGGGGGGTAGGGGTGCTTCTCATCTCATGAAGTGACCAACAAAATTACTGCATTAGGCCCTTCTGTCCCAAAGTTTAGCCAACACTAGATCAAAATGTAGCAGAAATAGGAAAGGCAAATATAGAACCATGGCTCCCCCACTTATGAGCTGAGTGGACTTAGTAAAGTTATACCGCCTCTCAGAGCTTTCCTTTCTTGCTCTATAAAGTAGTGTAATAGCTATTTCACAGGATTATTGCGAGTACTCGAGATAGTATATGTAAGCACCTGGCGAATACCAGGAATTCGATTAATAGTAACTTATTAATACACATGCCTTATTTACTGAGTTCCAATCACTGAGTTATAGAAGTGGCGTGACTGTGTCAAGCAAGAAAGCACATTTCCCTGACCCAGGAGAGCATACTGAGAGCACATCAAAGGAAACATTTATTGACCCAGGGCCATTACCAGAACTAACAAACATTCACTGGAAATTCCCTTGGTGTCCATAAGCCATCACCAATCTACGACACTTCAGTTTGTCTAAGCAAATGTTGAATCAGTTTATATTTTCAGCTCATAAAACCTCCTGGGGTAACAAGTTCCACCTGTTAGTCATAGTACATAAATCACATCTTCACTAAAGCAATAACCTTCAGTGGAGGCAATGAGACCCAGGGGAAGGAGCTCAGTCTTTGCTTTCCCACCTGGGTTGAGTCAGCCATGTTCTAACTGTGAGATTTTGTTTAAGTGGTTTACTTCTATGGTCCTCAGTCCTCTCACTGTGAAATGGGGATAATAGTATCTAAGCCAAACATGCTTCAACCTCAGAGATAAGACTATGACCCCCTGTTTCTTCTGTCTAGGATACTTTTCACATACATAGCCACATGGTTCGCTCACTCATTTCATTCAAGTCATCATTTAAAACCAACCTGTGAGGAATAGCCCACTTTGTGCCATAAACACCTAAAAAAACTGGACATAATTTAAGAATTTTTTTTTTTTCAGACATTGAACAGTAAGCAGACAAGGACTGTGACTCCCCTGCAAGGATGGAAAAAACTAAGATGATTTTTACGAATGCACTGGTTTTCTGTCTGGAGTTGATTTCTGGAACTCAGCACAGAAAAACGCAACAAAAACAGACTGGCTTAAAGCAATGTGATTCATCATATTAACAGACAAAAAATGAAATATATGTATATAATTAACTCATAGAACACTAAAATATATTTGAGAGAATTAAACATCCGTTTACAATAAAAAAAAAAAAAAAACTATGAACACTAGGAGTAAAAAGGAACTTCTTCAACCTGATAAGGGAAGTCTACAAAACCCACAGTTAATATCATACTTAATGATAAAAGACTCAATTCTTTCCCTTTAGAAAGGAATTGGCCAATGCTATTACTCACTGTCATAACTCCTACTAAACATCTTATTAGAGATCTTGGCCAATGCAATAATATAATAAAAGAAATACAGATTGGAAAGAAGGAAGTAAAACTACTTTTATTCTTAGATGATATTATCATGTACATAGAAAATTATAAGAAATCTATAAAAAAAATTACTAGAACTAATTAACAAATTTAGCAAAATCATAGTAGACAGGGTAATATACAAAAATCAATTGTAATTCTATTTACTAGCAATGGAGAGTTTGGAAATAAAATTTTAAAATGCCATTTTTAATAGCATCAACAAACACAAAATACTTAGGGATAAATTTAATAAAATATATGTAAGACCTGGACACAGAAAACTACAAAATATTACTGACAGAAATTAAAGAAGATCTAAATCAGTAGAGGGATATTCCATGTTCATAGACTGGAAGGTTCAATATTTTTAAGATATCAATTATTCTCAAGCTCATCTAGAATTCCGATTTTTGACAAGAGTATTAAATTCATTCGATGGACAAACTAGAGCCTTTTCAATAAATGATGTTGGGAAAACTTAATTGCCACATGCAGAAAAATGAAACAGGATCCATGCCTGACACCATACCCAAAAACAAATCAAAATGAATTAAGAACCTAAATGTGCAATCTAAAGCCATTAAATTCTTAGAAGAAAATGCAAGGGCAACGCTGTCAGGCCTAGCTTTCAACAATGGGTTGTCTAATATAACAAAGACACAAACAGCAAAAGACAAAATAAATAAACAGGACCTCATGAAAATGAAAAATTTTTGTTCATCAAAAAACGTTACTAAAAAAATGAAAAGACAAGCTACCCACTGGAAGAATATCTTTAGAAACAAGATATCCAATAAGAACCTAATAACCAAAATATGTATAAAACTTCAACAACTTAACAACAAAAAGATAAAAAACCCAATCATAAAATGGGCAAAGGACTTGAATAGACATTTCACCAAAGAGGACATTCAAATGACCACCAAACACATGAAAACACAAAGAGATACAAATCAAAACCATGATGAGATAACATTTCACTCCCACCAGGATAGCTAAAATAAATTAAAAAAGCAGAAAATAACAAGTGTTGGTGAGGACATGAGGAAATTGGAACCTTATCCGCTGCTGGTGGAATTACAAAATGGTACAGCCGTTGTGAAAAACCAGTGTGACGGCTGCTCAAAAAACAATTCCACTTCTAGGTATATACACACAGAACTTGAAAGCAGAAATTCAAACAGACTTGTACACCAGTGCTCATTGCATTACTATTCACAATAACCAAATGGTGGAAACAACCTAAATGCCCATTAACAAACGAATAGGTAAATAAAATGTGGTACACACATACAGTGGAATACTACTCAGCCAGTAGGAGACATGAAGTCTTGATACATGCTACAATATGGATGAAGACTGAAGACATTGTACTCAATGAAATAAGTCAGCTACAGAACCATAAATATTGTATGACCTCCCTCACATAAAAAGACAAGAAAAGGGAAATGTAGAGTCCATAGTTTATTAGTGGTTACCAGGGGCAGAAGGGAGGGGGAAAAGGGGTTAATGGTGTTAGAAAAATCACACGGATTACAAGTAGGATTGTACAACCAATTGTTATAATTGCTGTCAATAAGTTGTATAACTGTTAAAAGCTGAATTAGCAAAAGTTGTGTGATAGATATATTTGCAGCCATGACGAAAAAGAGGCTGCTGAGGCTGCTTATGTACAAAATCCTCAAGAAATTTGGTTTCTTGGTTCGGAGGTTTAGGGTTATGGTTTCATGCAACATCCCAATTAATTGGCCTAATAACCTGTTTAGTGCTTCTGCTCTAACTCCTTGTTCATTGTGTAGTGCCTAGGGTCTTAAAAGCTTGCAAGTGGCCATCCAAGGCACAATAGTTGGTCTCTATGCCCCCGAAATAACAGTGGAAGGAGAGTCAGGAATAGGAGGATATGAAATGTGTGGCTAATTGCCCCCATGAACAACTCCTTCCTTTCCCATGAGACCAGAAGAACTGGATGGTGCCCAGCTACCATTACTGAACATTTTGATCAAAGATCCTATAAAAGAATACTGGTCAAAAGGGAGAAAATGTAGAACAGAATTTCAAATTCTCATGGACTTCAGGCTTTCTAGAGTCATGGAGCTTGGACGAATCCCTGAAACTATTGCCCCGAGATAACCTTTAAACCTTAAACCAAAAATATCCCCTGAAATCTTAAAACCAAAGGTTAGCTTAACTGGTAAACAATGCCTACCTTGAGGATTAAGCTCTTACAAGAACTATCTATATGGGATCAAAGTGACAACAGCAAATCAAAAGGTTAGATAGGAACCTTAGGGGGCAATGAATTTATATTAACGGGGAAAGAACAGCTCAGAAATGGAGGGTGAGAATGGTTGCACAACCCAAAGAATGTAATCAATGTCATTGAATTGTATGTGTAGAAATGATAGAATTGGTATACGTTTTGCTGTATATATTCTCAACAACAACCGAATGAATTTAAAAAAAAAAACAAAAAACTATGGAGCATTGTTCTACTCTGACATACATGGGGTTGCCATGAGTTGGAGTCAACTTCATGGCAACTGGTGGTGGTGGTAGCCTCTCACTCTACCTATCACCACCTAACAGGTTATATATTTTTATGTATTTATTTGCTGTCGTTCTCCCCTGCCCACTCCCACTTGATGCTTTATGGTATCAATACTTAGTGGCTATGGTGAAGCAACAATTTAAAAAATGGCCTTCTGGACGGTGAGGTACATCTAACAATGACCCAGAAATGTTCCATTGTATCCTTCCTTGGCGTTTGTACCTCCACTGTCATGAACAATAAAAAGTAATTTTATGTCATTATAGGAGCAATAGTGCCACAGGAGGTAAAACTTGTGTCAGCTTCATGATTAAATAATAAAGATGAAGTAACCTAGCTCAAGGGGAATAAGAAGGGATTACTATACATCTACTCCTCCCTTAGCAACTGTCTCGCTATCTGACATTTCACATTTACGATAATAGTAAAAAATCTACTATTTTGTGCATTAACAATGTATATCTCGCAGTAACGGACACCAAGATGCAACAGTAGAGTAACACTGGCTGTAATTGTTAAGGTTCTGTGTCAACTTGACTGGGCCATGATTCTCAGTAGTTTGGCAGTTATGTAATGATGTAATTTGGGAGTTATGTAATGATGTAGTCATCTACCATTTTGTAATCTGATGAGTCATTCTCCATTTTTGCATAATGTCCGTGATCGTTAAGATTGTGTGTCAACTTGGCTGGGCCATGTTTCTCAGTGGTTTGGCAGTTACGATGTAATTTGGCAGTCATATGATGATGTGATCACTTCTATGATGAGATTTGATATAATGTGGTCACTTCCATGATGAAATCTGCTGTGAGTAACCAATCAATTGAGAGGGAGTTTTCTTGGGAGTGTGGCCTGCATTGAATATCAGTGGACTCTCTGGCAGGGCTTGTGGGCTTTGCTCACTCTGGATACTGCTACTGACTCCTGTTCATCTGACCTCCAGTTCTTAAGACTTGAGCTAGCAGCTTACCTGCAGTCTTGCCTGCGAATCTTGGGTTCGCCAACCCCTGTGGCTATGTCTGTCAGGAGAAGCCTTTACCCTGACCCATAGACTTGGGACTTTCCAGCCTCTACAACTTCGTGAGCCATTTCCTTGATATAAATCTCTTTATATAGATATTTATACATTTTACTGGTTTTGCTTCTCTAGAGAATTCAGCCTTAGGCAACCCCAATTTTCACCTAACGACCTGGTGTTTGGAACCTAACCATGCCGATAAGTAAGCAGTGGGTGTATGCTGTTTAGAAGATTGAACTGTAGACAGTTAATAAAGTTAAATTCCTGAATCGAAAATGATTAATTATAGCTCCTACTGAGTATTTGTAAAACCATGAAATGAAAACTCCTAGTTCTCTAAATTATGTCTCTAGCAGGAGCTGCTTTCAAAATGGCACCCACCTATATCCTTGTCAGCATTGTGTAGGCAACAGAGTACTCTCTCCCTCTAGTTGGACAGCTCCATGATGTTTCTGGCCAATGACATAAATTAGCTTCCTGGGCACGTCAAATCTCAGTTCTCTTTAAGTACCAAAACACTTTCTCAATTCATTAATTTTAACATCTAACTCCATGTCATAATGTTGTAATTAAAAACAAACAAACAAATTCCTTGAGAAGGGGAATTTTTCACCTCTGCTGCATAGGAATATCCTTGCTTAGGAGACAATAAACTTCTGTTAAGGGCAATGGAAAAATTTGGATATAAATAATGGTGATGACTGAACAGCATGGTAAATATAACTAATTTCACTGAATTGTACAAGTGAAAAATGTTGAACTACAACTGTTTTGCTGTATATATATATCTAAAAAAATTTTAAAAACCTGTTGCTGTCAAGTCAATTCCAACTCATAGTGACCCTATAGAATAGAATAGAACTGTCCCCATAGGGTTTCCAAGGCTATAATCTTTACAGGAGCAGAATGCCACAAATTCTCGAAGAGGAGCTGGTGGGTCCTGATCACTGGCCTTCTGGTTAGCCATGAGTGCTTAACCACTGCACCACAAGGGCTCCTGGAAGATGATTAAACCTTGTTACTTATCTAATGGCCTTTCTTTGGACTCTTCAGAGACCATATTTCCTCTCTGCTCCCTCCCCCTCCCCATTTCTGACCCACATCCGGTCCACAGTCTGACCCAGTAAACTCTGGGAAGGTCATTTCTTTCCAACCCTAAGCTACTAAAGTCTGCTGTCATTCTTTAGATTTTTCCAGGCAGAAATACATATACCCAAAATATTCTTTAATCTCTAACTTCTTTATATACTCTTGATATGGGCATAGGATTTAGAAGTCATCTAATCTACCTTGAAATTTCTGCATGGAGTGTCAATCGAGAATATAAAACCTATTGTCTTTATGCCCCAAGTGAAACTGAGTGTTAAAATAGCATGGGGGCAGCATGAGAACTTCTTTTACTTCACACCAAACCAAACCCACTGCCGTCGAGTCGATTCCAACTCATAGTGACCCTATAGGACAGAGTAGAACTGCCGCATAGAGTTTCCAAGGAGCACGTGGCGGATTTGAACTGCTGACTTTTTGGTTAGCAGCCACAGCACTTAACTACTACGCCACCAGGGTTTCCTTAACTTCACAAGGGGGGAGGAAAATCAAGATCAATAGCCCAAGGCTGGTTCCTATAAAGAGGAGGTCAAACATACCTTCACCCTCCAACCTTTTTACCAATTCTGACACCAGCCTTCCCTCCCATGACACTGTCCACTTTTCTGCTAGGTTTGATAATTTGTTTCAACTGCCATATAGAACTCAAGACAATACTCACACTTATGGGGTTTATTAGGGAAGTGACAGGTAACAATTCAGGATCAGAAATGACTCAGGATATAGTTCCTTGGTCAGGACAGCTTCTTCTCAGCTGTGCCCACAGACATGCCTCTCTCTGGCCCTCTGCCTGTCAGCCCTGTGGCGCCTCGGCCTCTGTTCTGCTTGGGCAAGTGTTACAAAGCTCTTTAGCTCCACCAATCAGCGCCTGGAGGCACCCCACTCTGCCAGCAAGCCTCTTCCCAAATGTGCTCAGCTCTTTCACTCCATGAGCCAAGGAGCCCACTGTACTGTCTCCTGCAGGTCTCCTGGTTCTGCTGCCTCTGCTGCTGCCATTTCTCTGCCACTTTTTCTCACCGTCCCTTACTGTCTCTGGCGTTACAGCACTCTCTCTAGGTCTAGAAAGTTCTCAGTTCAGGAATCCCAGGTCCAAAGGACACACTGCACTCCTGGCTCTTTTTCTTGGTGGTCATAAGGTTTTTTTTTTCCACCTTTAGGATGGCTCGTTTTAAGATTACTAGGTTGGCAAAACTGACTAATCCCCTCATTAGGGTTTCATACACCTTATTTGTGTGGTCCTACACCCACAAAGGTGCCATGCACTTTATTTACATTGTTAGCAAACTATCTAATCCCTTTGGTGGGCCACAAGCACATCATTTGCATAGCCCCACTCGGTCATTTGGTAGCAGTTGCAAAGACTATGGCTAAAAGGGTAGTATTAAGTAAATAACTGCACCACACTGAGATAAGAAGGATCCTGTTTTAATACCTTAATATATATCCATAGAAAAATTAGAAGAAAATAAAACTGAATATTTATTCAATCATCTGGGTGGTGAAAAGATGAAGGTGTACACATTATAAGCATAGAAGATTTTATTTTTTTAAAGTATAATGTGGACAAATTTGAAAAAAGAAATGTTTCCAAAATTCCTTTTATCAAAAATAAGCTTAACCAAAACTAAAACTTACAAATCAGATGGGTAAAAGGCAATCTCAGCACATTTAACATGCAAAAAAAAAAAAAAAAAACCCTCAAACCCATTGCCATTGAGTTAATTCCCACTCATGGTGACCCTACTGTTACAGAGTAGGATTGCTCCATAGGGTTTTGTTGGCTGTAATCTTTATGGAAGCAGATCACCAGGCTTTTATTCTGTGGGGCCACTGAGTTCAGACCACCAACCTTCAGATTAGTAGCCACCTGCAAACCACTTGTTACCTAGGGACTTATTTAACACACAAAGGTTTAATATATTTCATATAACACTTTAATTTTCTCTTTATAAAATTAATGTTTACTCATTGTACAAAATGTATAAAACACAGAAACCTATAGTACAGGCACAATTTCCCCACAAAGAGAAACATGTATCACATTTATTAAATTTTATAAATCATATTAAATCTTATTCTAAATTCTCACTGGCCGAGAATAGTATGAAATCCAAAATAAGTCATATTGGGAATTCCTTCCCTCCATTTATTTGTACAACCATCTTAGGAATTATGGTCTCAAGAAAATAATGGCAGAACTTTGCTCTTAATCCATGGTGGCTACTTTTGTTTCTTTTGCTTTTTCAGCTATGAAGATGCATCTGTAGAAGACTAACCTTCCACCATCTGTCAGGTACTGCTAAAAAACAAACAAACAGCAACAACAAAACTCATTTCTGTTGAATCAATTCTAACTCAGTGACTCCATATGTTATAGAGTAGAACTGCTCCATAGGACTTTCTTGGCTTTAATATTTATGGAAACAGAACTCGAGGTCTTTCTTCTGCAGTGCCACTAGATAGATTCACTCTGGGTGAATTATTAAGATATCCTCTCACAGCTATCCTCTTCAAAGGCCACAGTTCAACCAATGGAGACTTTCACTGAGATAGCCAATGTAAAGACACTTGTCTCAACTACCTGTTCAGCCACTGCCCTTTAAGGTCTTATCGCTACTTGGAATACTTCTAAAGAAGTTCTAATCTCTACCATGAAGAAAAATGTGCCACCCCTTCTCATTATTGAAGATGCTCGTTTTCAAAATTGGACCACTCTCTATTTCCACCCTCTAAATTACACAGCCTCAACCCCATTTTCTTGGGCAATGTAGTCTAATACCTTCCATAGGCCAATACATCATGAACAAAGACCTGTTAACACTCTCCAGGAGGAAAAAAGAAGTCCAGACCTCAAGGAAACAAGTCCTGCTGAGAAGTAAAATGAAAAATCTTTTTTCCTCTTCCATGATGAGACTACATCACAGAAAATAAGACCTAGTTAATTTTTTAGTATGTTAGCCTGCTTCATTAATTTTTTAAAAAATTCTCATTACCAAAATAAATAGGAATTTAAAAAATAACCTGTGATCCCATCCCCTGGAGATAATGAATTAATATATTTATTATGTACGGAGCTAAAAGTATTTGGTGAAACAGAATAAAACACACACACATAAAGTGCCTTTACATAAATGGGTAGAAAAATGACAGTGAATCACAAACAAAAAGTAAAATTGGTAAACAGTTTTTCTCTCAAAGTAAAAAATGGTAAGTAAAACAGTAGTGTGGTTCTAATTTTCACTTATTAAGTTAGTGACAAACAAAAATTACTGGAGAGGAATTCCACTTTTGGGAAGATGGATTAGACATTCTTTTCCCTATTCCTTCCACTAAGTACAATTAAAAACCCTGGATGGTATATATAGCATGAACATAAAAAGACCCTGAAAGGTGGAGGGAAGCAGGCAGATGAAATAAGAACCTTAAGACACAAGGAAAGACACAGCAGTTAAATCACTGGGTTTTCTTTTTGTATCATGTATCCCAGAGAGAATACCGGAAAAACTGGCCACCTGGAAATACCAATGAGCACAGACCAAAAAGAAAAGAAAAGCCTGCTCTCTGTATCCAAAGAACAAGAAAAGTAATAGCCTAGCAAGACATAAAAGTTTTAGACAATAACCTCACTGCTCGACAAATACCACAGAAAACATACCCCAGCCTACTCCCACTCCACCCACAAAGGCCAAATACAGAGCCTAGACTTCCACCCTTACCAGGATAAAATGAGGCACCCCAACCTCCCCCATGGTGTCAGTAGAGACTACATCCACCTAGTCGTAATGAGATGATCCTTCATCTCCCTGCTGAGATGGTGTCAAAGGAGGCCTAATGATGAGACGAACTTTCACCACTGCTCAGTGGTAAAAAGAAAAAAAACCACTGGACCCCGTGGTGTCAGTGGAGTCCACATGGGGAACGGAAACAAGTTGCCCCTCTCCTTCCCAGCCAGGGTGGTATCGCTGAAGGCCCAGTGGGGTGCCTAAAATCCCACCTATACTCAGCACTAACAAGTAGCTTCTCTCTCTAACCTGGTGTAAATGGAGGCCAAGTAGAGAACCTGAACCACCATCGCATCACTTGTCAGTAATGCGATGGTGGTTCCCTTCACCTGCTGGAGCAGTGTCAAAAAAGATCTGATAAAACATAATATTTAAATAAAATCAAGAGTCTTATAATACCAAAAATGTCCAAGATTCAAATCACTCGTAATACTAAACTAGAAAAACCTCAAACTGAATGAGAAAAGGCAACCAACACATGCTAATACCAACATGATAGATATATCAGAATTATCTGAAAAGGATTTTAAGGCAGGCCATCACAGAAAATACTTCAACAAGCAATTACAGAGATGCTTGAAACAAACGGGAAAAAAAAAAGCTGAGTAAAGAAATGAAAAGTATCAGCAAAGAGATACCGAAAAATCAAACCAAACCCAGCGTCATCAAGCTGATTCCAACTCATAGCAACCCTAGAAGATATAAAAAACAAATTGAAATTTTACAACTAAAACAATACAATAAACAAAATAAAAGTCTCAATGTATACGCTCAACAGCAGAACGGAGAGGACAGAAAAAAGAATCAGTGAATTTGAAGATAGAACAATAGAAAGTAACAATCTGAATAAAAAACAGAAAATAAACTGAAAAATGATGGGCAAAGCCTCAGGAAATACGGGACTAACAACAACAACAAAAAATCCAACATTTATATCATCAGAGTCCCAGGGGAGGAGAAATAGGGTGAGGTTTAAAAAGTATTTGATGAAATAACGACTAAAAAATGTCCCAGTCTGGCAAAAAACCACAAAACTACAGATTTAAGATGCTGTTCAAACCTCAAACTGGATAAACTCAAAGAAATCTATGGCAATACACGTCACAGTCAAACTTTTAAAAACTAAAGACAAGGAAATTCTTCAGAGCAGCCAGGGAGAAATGATTATCCGTAAGGGAAAAACAATTTGAATGACAATGGAATTTTCCTTAGGAACCAAGGAAGCCAGAAGGAACTGGCACGATATTTTTCATATGTTAAAAGAAAACAGCTGTCAATCCAGAACTCTATATTAAGTGAAAATATCTTTCAGGAATGGAGGTGAATCAAGACATTCTCAGATTTTTTTTTTCTTTTTTGGAAGTGAAATTCAATTTTATTTTCCGGGCAATAGGGTACTTATTACTAGCATGGTCACCTCTAATCTTAAAACCCGTTGCTTTTGAGTCATTTTGACTCATAGCAACCCCATAGGACAGAGTGGAACTACCCGATAGGGTCTCCAAGGAGTGACTACTAGATTCGAACTGCCGAACTTTTGGTTAGCAGCCAAGCCCTTAAGCACTGTGTTACCAGGGCTCCACTTTTACTCTCAGTTATAGTCAATGTTTTCTTTTTTTTTTTTAATTGTGCTTTAAGTGAAAGTTTGCAGTTCAAGTTAGTTTCTCATACAAAAATTTATACACACATTACTATGTGACCCTAGTTGCTTTCCCTATAATGTGACAGCACTCTCCTCCTTTCCACCTCAGATTTCCTGTGTCCATTCAACCAGCTCCTATCCCTTTCTGCCTTCTCATCTTGCCTCCGGACAGCAGCTGCCCATTTAGCCTCATGTATCCACGAGCTAAGTAGCACTCTCTTCACAAGTATCATTTTATGTCTTATAGTCCAGTCTCATCTTTGTGTGAAGAGTTGGCTTTGGAAATGGTTTCAATTCTGGGCTAACAGAGGGTCTGGGGGGCATGTCTTCTGGGGTCCCTCCAGTCTTAGTCAGACCATTAAGTCTGTTTTTTTCATTAGAATTTGAGTTCTGCAGCTCACTTTTCTCTGGCTCTGTCAGGGACTCTCTGTCATGTTCCCTGTCAGGCTGTCATTGGTAGTGGCTAGGCACAATTTAGTTCTTTTGGTCTCAGGCTGATAGAGTCTCTGGATCATGTGACCCTTTCTGCTTAGGCTAATATTTTCCTTGACTCTTTGGTGTTCTTCATACTCCTTTGCTCCGAGTAGATTGGGACCAATTGATGTATCTTAGACAGCCACTCACTAGCTTTTAAGACCCCAGAAGCCACTCACCAAAGTAGGATGCGGTACATTTTCTTAATGAACTTTGTTATGCCAATTGACCTAGATGTCCCCTGAAAACATGGTCCCCAGACCCCTGCCTCTGCAATCACTGAGGTCCCTCAAAGTGTTTGCTGACTTCCCCTGTATTGTGTGTTGTCCTTCCCTTCACCGAAGGTAATTCTTACCTACCATCTATTTGGAAACCCTGGTGCCATAATGGTTAAGTGCTATGGCTGCTAACCAAAAGGTCGGCAGTTCAAATCTACCAGGCGCTCCCTAGAAACTCTATGGGGCAGTTCTACTCTGTCCTATAGGGTCACTATGAGTCTACAGCAATGCATTTTGGTGTAGTTAGTGAATACCCCTCTCCTTCCCTCTCTACCCTCGTAAGCATCAAAGAATCTTTTCTTCTGTCTTTAAACCATTTCTAGAGTTCTTATACTGGTGGTCTCACACAATATTTGTCCTTTTGTGACTGACTAATTTCATTCAGCATACTGCCTTCCAGATTCATCCATGTTATGAGATGTTTGGCAGATTTGTTATTCTTTATCATTGCATAGTATTCCATCGTGTGGTTATACCATAATTTGTTTATCCATTTGTCCATTGAAGGGCACCTAGGTTGTTCCCATCTTTTTGCAATTGTCAACAGTGCTGCAGTGAACATGAGTGTGCATATACCTACTCATATGAGGGCTCTTATTTCTCTAGGATATATTGCAAGGAGTGGGATTGCTGGATCATGTAGTACTTCTATTCCTAGCTTTTTAAGGAAGCATCAAATCAATTTCCAAAGTGGTTGTAACATTTGATATTCCCAACAGCAGTGTAGAAGTATTCCAGTCTCTCCGCAACCTCTCCAACATTTATTATTTTGTGTTTTTTGGATTAGTGCTAGCCTTGTTGGAGTGAGATGGTATCTCATTGCAGCTTTGATTTGCATTTCTTTAATGGCTAATGGTTACGAGCATTTCCTCATGTGTTTGTAAGCCGCCTGAATGTTGCCTTTGCTGAAGGGCTTGTTCATATCCTTTGCTCATTTTTTGAGTTATTTGTCTTTTTGTTGTAGAGGTTTTGCCATATCTTATAGATTTTAGAGATTAGACACTGATTGGATTCATCACAGCCACATTTTTTTTCCCAGTATGTAGGGGTTTTTTTTACTCTTTTGATGAGCTAAGTGTTTGATTTTTAGGAGCTCCCAGTTGTCTAGTTTCTTTTCTGGTGTTTGTGCATTGTTAATAAAGTTTTGAATTCTGTTTATGCCACATATTAGCATTGTCTCTATTTTTCCTCCATGAGCTTTATAGTTTTAGATTTTATATTTAGGTTTCTGATTCATTTTGAGTTAGTTTTTGTGCATGGTGTGATGTATGGGTCTTATTTCATTTTTTTGCAGATGGATATTCAGTTATGCCAGCAGCATTTGTTTAAAAGACCGTCTTTTCCCCATTTAACAGACTTTGGACCTTTGTCAAATATCAGCTGCTCATAGGTGGATGAATTTATGTCTGGATTCTCAATTCTGCTCCATTGGTCTATGTATCTGTTCTTGTACCAGTACCAGGCTGTTTTGACTACCATGTCAGTATATAGGTTCTAAAATTAGGTAGTGTGAGGCCGCCCACTTTGTTTTTCATTTTTCAATAATGCTTTACTTATCCAGGGCCTCTTCCCTTTCCATATTAAGTTGGTGATTTCTTTCTCCATCTGATTAAAACATGCCATTGGAATTTGGATCTAGATTGCATTGTCTCTGTAGATCGTTTTGGGTGGAATTGACATTTTCACAATGTTGAGCCCTCTTATCCATGAGAAAAGTATGTTTTTCCACTTACATATGTCTCTTTTGGTATCTTGCAGTAGTATCGTCTAGTTTTCTTTCTTTTACATCTCTGGTTAGGTTTATTCCTAAGTATTTTATCTTCTTGGGAGCTGTTGTAAATGGTATTGATTTGGTGATTTCCTCTTTGAAGTTCTCTTTGTTGGTGTAGAGGAATCCAACTGATTTTTGTGTGTTTATCTTGTACCCTGATACTTTCCTGAACTCTGCTGTTAGTTCCAGTAGTTTTCTTGTGCATTCTTTGGGGTTTTTTGTGTTAAGATCACATCATCTGCAAATAGGGATACTTTTACTTCTTCCTTACCAGTTTGGATGCCCTTTATTTCTTTTTCTTCCTTCTTGCTCTGGCTAAGACCTTCAGCACAATATTAAATAAGAGTGGTGATAAAGGACACACAATCTGCTTCCCTTTCTCAAGAGGAATGCTTTCAGACTCTCTCCATTTAGGACAATGTTGGCCATTGGCTTTGTATAAACGCCCTTTAGTATGATGAGGAATTTCCCTTCTATTCCTATTTTGCTGAGAGTTTTTATCATTAATGCATGCTGGACTTTGTCAAATGCCTTTTCTGCATCAATTAATAAGATCATGTGGTTCTCGTCTTTTGTTTTATTTATGTGATGGATTACATTGATTGTTTTTCCAGCATTGAGCCATCCCCGCATACCTAGTATGAATCCTACTTGGTCATGGTGAATTTTTTTTTCTTTTTTTTTTTTTTTTGATATGTTGTTGAATTCTATTGACTAGAATTTCATTGAGAATTTTTGTGTCTATGTTCATGAGGGATACTGGTCTGTAATTTTATTTTTTCATGGTGTCTTTACCTGGTTTTAGTATCAGTGTTATGCTGGCTTCATAAAATGAGTTTGAGAGTATTCTATCCTTTTCTATGCTCTGGAATACCTTTGGTAGTAGTGGTGTTAAGTCTTCTCTGAAAGTTGAGTAGAATTCTCCAGTGAAACTGTCAGGGCCCAGGGTTTTTTTTATTGTTGGGAGTTTTTTAATTTCCTTTTTCCATCTCTTCTTTTGTTATAGACTCATTTAGTTGCTCTACCTCTGTGTTAGTTTAGATAGGTAGTGTGTTTCTAGAAATTTGTCCATTTCCTCTAGTTTTTTCAAATTTGTTAGAGTACAATTTTTCATAGTATTTGTTGTGATTCTTCTAATTTCAGTTGGGTCTGTTGTGATATTGCCTATCTCACTTATTCAAGTTATTTGCGTCCATTCCTGTTTTTCTTTTGTCAGTTTGGCCAGTGGTTTACCGGTTTTGTTGATTTTTTTCAAAGAGCCAGTTTTTGGTCTTGTTAACTCTTTCAATTTTTTTTTTTCTATTTTATTTGATTCTGCTCTAATTTTTATTATTTGCTTTCTTCTGGTGCCTGAGGGCTTCTTTTGCTCCTCTCTTTCTATTTGTCCAAGTTGTAGAGCTAATGTTTTGATTTTGGCCCTTTGTTCTTTTTGAATGTGTGCATTTATTGCTATAAATTGACCACTGAACACTGCTTTTGCTGTGTTCCAAAGGTTCTTGTAGGATGTGTTTTCATTCTCATTTGATTTTGTGAATTTCTTTATTCCATCCCGATTGGAGTAGGCACAGGTATCTGGCTGCAGTAGGGGGTCATGCACTGAACAAGGCAGCAGGCTGATGGCTGCCCATGAGTGTCTGGGAGGAAAGCATGTCCCTGTTCCCTAGAGTATGTAGGTGGGAGGGTTTTGCAGCTGGACTACAGGCACCTAATGCCATTGGCTGTTAAAGACTGGGGGGCACCACTTATTCTTGGACCCCTGTTGCAGGTGGCTAGGTGGTGTGGGTAGAGCCACCAGTCATCAGGCCCCTGATGTGGGTAAGTGAGGACCCTGCTAATGGGCAGAGAGCAGTATCAAATGTCACAAACTTGCCACTCCACCATATAGCCAATACAGCGAAGTTAGCCTTCAAGTATATACCCTCTTGTACTGTACTGTACTAATGAAGGCCTACCCTGTTGAAATGGGCCTTCACAGGTCTATGCAGGGGTAAAAGGCATTCAAAGTCTGTGGACCCCTTATGCCTGTGCCTAGATAAAGGAACTGTACCTGCCCTGAGTTCCCAGCTTAAGGAAGCTGGCAAATTACTTTTTCCTGTTTGTTAATTTGTTCCCTCTCCCAGGCCAGGAGAATGGCTCAGGGCACGTGGTGGACCCTGTTTCTGGCCCAGGGGAAGTGGCAATCAGCAATCACTGAAGTCTGCACGGGACTCAGTGCAGAGCAGGGAGGGAGCGGGAAGAGAGATTCTTCCCAAATGGGATGTTTTTGATCCCTGTGGTAGGTTAGATGCATGTACTTATCTTTTGCCAATTGAGTGCCACTTCTTGCTGGTTCTGGAGGGTTTAGCTGACTCTCCGCTGCTCAGTCTCTCCCCTTGTAGAAAATGTGTCCTGAATGCCACTACTTGCCTCACCATGCTCATCAGCCAACCTAGCCTACAGGGTGCTGGTTCCCTCCAGGTCAGGTCTGGCGACTCCTCACTGCTTCTGAGTTGTCTCTCCATCCCCCTGCCATTCAGTCTGATTCCTTAACTTTGCCTTTGATGTTCAGGGCTCCTAGATTGTCACATATAATCGAGCCACTTGTTTTTTTGAGTCTTTGATGTGAGAGGGACCACCAAAAGCATCTGACTACTCTGCCATCTTGGCCCTGCCTCTGACATTCTCAGATTTTAAAAAAGAAAAATTGAGAATTTATTATTATAGACCTACTCTAAAAGAATGGCTAAAGAAAACTCCCCAGAAAGACAGGAAATTACAAAAGAAGGAATCTTGGAATACAAAAATATAAGGAAGAACAGAAAAAGAAAAAATACGGGCAAATACTATAGACTTTCCTCCTCCCCTTGAATTTTCTAGATTAAGTTTCACAGTTGAAGCAAAAATCCTAACTCTGTCTAATATGGTTCAACATAAAGAAATATATATATATATTAAACTGCATTATGTATGGATGTCATGGACTGAATTTTGCCCCCCCCCCCCCACAAAATACGTGTTAACTTGGCTAGGCCACGATTCCCAGTATTGTGTGGTTGTCCACCATTTTGTGATCTGATGTGATTATCCTGTGTGTTGTAAATCCTAACCTCTACTATTAAAGTCATAGAGGTTAGGATTTACAACACACAGGATAATCACAAATGGAGCCCTGGTGGCTCAGTGGTTGAGAGTTATGGCAGCTAACCAAAGGCCACCAGTTTGAAGCCACAAGCTGATCCTTGAAAACCCTATGAGGCAGTTCTACTCTGTCCTATAGGATCACTCTGAGTTGGAATCGACTCAACGGCAACAAGTTTTGTTTTCTTTTGTTTTATGATATTAATGAGGTAGGATTAAAAGAGGCAGTTATATAAATGATGCAGGCTAAATCTACAGGATTAGGTTGTATCTTGAGTCAACCTCTTTTGAGATATAAAAGAGAGAATCAAGTAGCGATACAAGATAAAAATACAAAAATCAAATGTATTTTTATGTAGCAATGAATATGTGGACAGCAAATTTTTAAAAAATACAATACCATTTATAATCACTCAAAAAACAAAATACTTAGGGGTAAATCTTCCAAGACGTGTATAGGGCTTGTAAGCTGAAAACTACAGAACACAAATGAAAAAAATCAAAGAAGGTCCAAACAAATGCATATGCATGACTCGTTCATACATTGGAAAACTGAACATAGTAAAGATATCAATTCTTTCCAAATTGATACAGAGGTTTAATGCCATTCCTGTCCTTTGTAGGTATAGACAAGATTGTTCTAAAATCTATATGGAAATGCAAAGGAACTAGAAGAGCTAAAACAATTCTGGAAAACAATGCGGTAAGAGAAATCATTCTACCTGATTTTAAGACTTATAGCTACAACAGTCAAGCCTGTGTGGTATTGGTGAAAGGATAAACAGGACAGAATAGAGAGACCAGAACCAGCCTCACACAAGAACAACCAACTGATTTTGACAAAGGTGCAAAAGCAATTCATTAAAGGAAGAATAGTATCTTTTGTAAATCGTGCTATAATAATTGGATATCAATAGACAAATGGATGGATGGATAGATAGCTGATAGATAGATAGACAGATAGACAGACAGATGAACCAACCAACTTCAATCTAAGTCTCACATCTCATACAAACACTAATTTAAAATGGATCACAGATTTAAATGTAAAGCATAAAACTGTGATATTTTTAGAAAAAAATTAGAACAGGAGAAAACTTTTGAGACAGGGGGCTTGGTGAACGGTTGTCAGATATGATACCAAAAACATGACCCATAAGAGGAAAAAAAATCAATAAATTGGACTTTATCAAAATTAAAAGCTTTTGCTTTGTGAAAGACTCTGCTAAACAGGTGAAGAAACAAGTTACACACTTGCAGAAATCAACTTAACTGACAAAGACTGCATATCTAGAACATATATAGAACTCCCAAGACTCGACATTAAAAAAAGTTTTTTTTTCAATTTAAAAATGGGCAAAAAAAAACATTGAGACATTTCAAGGAAGGGACTATACAGACGGCAAGTAAACATATGAAAAGATGTTCTGTATCAATAGTCATTCCAAAATCAAACCTCGCTGCTGTCAAGTCGATTCTGATTCATAGCAACCCTAGAGGACAGAGTAAAACTGCCCCATAAGGCTGCCAAACTGCTGATGTTTTGGTTAGCAGCCAAACACTTAACCACTGTGCCACCAGGGAAGTGGAATTTAAGATCACAATGAGATATCACTATATACCTATTAGCCGAAATAAAAAATATTGACAATAACAACTCTTGGTGAGAATGTGGAGAAATTAGTGGGAATGTAAAATGATATAACCACTGTGGAAAATAGTTTGTGAGTTTCTTAAAAATCTAACCACATACTTACCTTGTTGTTGTTGTTGTTAGGTGCCGTGCCGACTCATAGAGACCTTATGTACAACACAATTAAACACTGTCTAGCCCTGCTCCATCCTCACAATCGTCGTTATGCTTGAGCCCATTGTTGCAGCCACTGTGTCAATTCATCCTGGAGGGTCTTCCTCTTCTTCACTGATACTCTAATTTACTGAGCATGATGTCCTTCTTCAGGGACAGATCCCTTCTGATAACATGTCCAAAGTACTTGAGATGAAGTCTCATCATCCTCGCTTCTAAGGAGCATTCAGGCTGTACTTCTTTCAAAACAGATTTGTTCATTCTTTTGGCAGTCTATGGTATATTCCATATTCTTCGCCAACACCGTAACTCAAAGGCATCAATTCTTCTTCAGTCTTCCTTATTCATTGTCCAGCTTTTGCATGTATATGAGTGGGTTGAAAACACCATGGCTTGGGTAAGGCACACCTTAGTCCTTAAAGTGACGTCTTTGCTTTTTAACACTTCATAGAGGTTTTTTGTAGCAGATTTGCCCAATGCAATGCATCTTTTGATTTTTTGACTGCTGCTTCATGGGGGAAACCCTGGTGGGTTAGTGGTTAAGTGCAAGGGCTGCTAACCAAAAAGTCAGCAGTTCAAATCCACCAGGCACTCCCTGAAAACCTTACAGGGGAGTTCTACTCTGTCCTATAGGGTTGGGGCAATTCTACTCTGTCCTATAGGGTCGCTATGAGTCGGAATCGACTCGATGGCAGGAGGTGGGGGAGGGCTTACATGTGTATTGATTGTGGATCCAAGTAAAATGAAATCCTTGACAACTTCAGTCTTTTCTCCATTTATCATGATGTTCCTTACTGGTCCAGTTGTGAGGATTTTTGTTTTCTTTCTATTGAGATGTGATCCATTCTGAAGGCTGTAGTCTTTGATCTTCAGCAGTAAGTACTTGAAGTCCTCTTCACGTTCAGGAAGCAAGTTTGTGTCATTTGCATACACAGGTTGTTAATGAGTCTTCCTCCAATCCTGATGCCTCATTCCTCTTCATACAGTCCAGTTTCTCGGATTATTTGCTCAGCATACAGATCGAATAAGTATGGTGAAAGGATAGAACCCTGACGCACAACTTTCTGGACTTTAAACCAGGCAGGGTTCGTTTGTTCACTTCAAACGACTGCATCTTAATCTAAGTACAGGTTCCTCATGAGCAAAACGAACTGTTCTGGAATTCCGATTCTTCACAATGTTACTCATAATTTGTTGTGATCTACACAGTCAAATGCCTTTGCATGGTCAATGCAACACAGGTAAACATATTTCTGGTATCGTCTGTTTTTAGCCAGGAATCATTTGACATCAGCAATGATATCCCTTGTCCCACGTCCTCTTCTGAATGTAGCTTGAATTTCTGGCAGTTCTCGGTTGATGTAGTCCTGCAACCACTTGTGAATGATCTTCAGCAAAATTTTATTTGGGTGTTATATTAACGATATTGTTCGATAATTTCCACATTCTGTTGGATCACCTTTCTTGGGAATAGACACAAATATGGATCTCTTTCTGTTGGTTGTCCAGGTAGTTGTCTTCCAAACTTCTTGGCATAGAAAAGTGAGCTCTTCCAGTGCTGCATCCCTTTGTTGAAACATCTTATTTGGTATTCCGTCAATTCCTGGGACTTTGTTTTTCGCCAATGCCTTCAGTGCAGTTTAGACTTCTTCCTTCAGTGCCATCAGTTCATAAATATATGTTATCTCCTGAAATGATTGAACATTGACCAATTCTTTTTGGTACAGTGACTCTGTGTATTCCTTCTATCGTCTTTTGATGCTTCCTGCGTTGTTCAGTATTTTGCCTATAGAATCCGTCAATATTGCAACTGGAGGATTGAATTTTTTCTTCAGTTATTTCATCTTGAGAAATGCTGAGTATGCTCTTCCCTTTTGTTTTTTTAACTCCAGGTTTTTGCACATGTCATTATAATACTTTATTTTGTCTTCTTGAGCCATCCTTTGAAATCTGTTCAGGTCTTTTACTTCATCATTTCTTCCCTTCACTTTAGCGACTTGACTTTCAGGAGTAAGTTTGAATCTCTTCAGACATCAATTTTGGCTTTTTCTTTCTTTCCTGTTTTTTTAATGACCTTTTACTTTCTTCATGTATGCTGTCCTAGATGTCATCCCACAACTCATCTGGTCTTCAGTCATTAGTATTGAAATGCATCCAATTTAATCTTGAGATGGACTCTAAATTCAGGTAGGATGTACTCTAGGTCATATTTTGGCTTTTGTGGACTTGTTCTGATTTTCTTCAGCTTTGACTTGAACTTGCATATGAGCAATTGATGGTCTGTTCCACTGTCGGCCCCTGATCTTGTTCTGACTGATGGTAGTGAGCTTTTGCATCATCTCTTTCCACAGACGTAGTGAATTTGATTCCTGTGTATCACCTCAGGCAAGGTCTACATGTATAGTTGCCCTTTACATTGTTGAAAAAAGGTATTTGCAATGAAGAAGTCATTGGTCTTGCAAAATTCTATCATGGGATCTCTGGCATAGTCTTTATCACCAAGGCCATATTTTCTAACTACTGATCCTTCTTCTTTGTTTCCAAATTTTTCTTTCCAATCACCAGCAATTATTGATGCGTCCTGATTGCATGTTCAATCAATTTCAGGCTACACGAGTTTCTTCATCTTTGGCCCTAGTGGCTGGTGCGTGAATTTGAATAATAGTCGTATTAACTGGTTTTTCTCAAAGGCATATGGATATTATCCTATCACTGACAGCATTGTACTTCAGGATAGATCTTGAAATTTTCTTTTTGACAATGAATGCGACACCATTCCTCTTTATTTTGCCATTCCCAACATAGTAGACCATATGATTGTCCAATTCAAAATGGCCAATATCAGTCCATTCCAGCTCACTAATGCCTAAGAAATCAATGTTTATCTGTTCCATTCAATTTTTGATGAGTTCCAATTTTCCTAGATTCATACTTCATACAGTCCATGTTCCAATTATTAATGGATGTTTGCAGCTGTTTCTTTTAACTTACTTTATGACCCATAAATTGCACTTTTGGGGGTTTAGCCCAGAGACATAAAGGTTTATGTCCACACAAAAACCTGTACGTGATTGTTCATAGCAAATTTATTTGTAATCATCAAAAAATACAAACAAGAAAAATGCCCTTCAATAGGTAAATGGTTAAACAAACTATGGCAAATTCATAACATGGACTATTAGTACCAGTTGCTGTCAAGTCAATTCTGACTCATAGAAACCCCATGTGTGTCATAGTAGAACTGTGCTCCACAGGGTTTTCAATGGCTGATTTTCCAATAGTAGATCACCAGGCCTTTTTTCCACAGGGAATATTACTCAGCAATAAAAAGGAACAAACTATTAATACTTGTAACAACTTAGATGGATCTCAAGGGCATTATGATTAGTGAAAAAACCCAAAAGATCATACGGTGCATGATTCCATTTAAATAGTATTCTCAAAATGACCAAATTATAGAGATAAAGAGTGGATTAGTTGTTGCTGGGGATTAGGATAGTGGAGGGGAGGGATGTGTATGTAGGGAACTATATTGAATTGTGATGAAACAGTGCTGATTGCAGTGGTGTTTACACAAATCTGCCCCTGTGACAAGATGACATAGCTCTAAACACATAAAAAAAAAACTGTACCAATGTCAAATTAATGGTTTTGATATTATATAAAACCATTAATATACAAAATGTGGAGAGGGTTCTTTTAAAATGACTCAGTAGAATTTCTCTTGAAGAACTCCACTTAGCCAATTTTCCGTTCCCTCCATGGAACATGTGCAGACAAATGCCTACTGTGTTATTATCACTCCCCACTGTGGGCTACTCTCCAGTACACTGTGTTCTAAAGCTCCCACCAGTTGAATTGTCTGTTTACCAAGAGTTAGCTGTATTTGTTCCCCAAGACTATTAAGACCACTTCAACTGTTTTTCTAATTACTTAATTAAAATAAACATTATAAAAACCAATTAAATATGAGTGGGATAAGAGAGTCACTGTTTCAATGAAAACTAAATTGAAGGCTTTGGAAAGGCTCAAAAGAAGCAAGTCACACACATACACAATTATGAATGCAGAATTAGGTGTGGGCGAGCTGACAGTAAAAGATTTGGAGTGTTGCAGGAATCTTAAAAATCCAGAAGGATGCTCCATTCAAGATTGTTTTATATGGATTCGTAAGTTTTTGCTCCCTCTTAAAGAATCCTATACTGGAAATTTTAGACAATGCATTGTGATTGATTATGCAGGAAAGAAAACACAAAACTCCAAACTGAAGACCCATACACAAAGAAAGGCTTTGACCCTAGAACAAAAGATTATCAATTGAATAGATTTAGATGAATAAATTTAAATGAATGAATAAAATAGATTTGTATTGAAAAGCTTAAGCTGTATTTATATAATCCTTGATTCCTTTCCTCCTCCCATTTTAACTGACCATCTACTACTCCCAGTTACTTCTAAGGTTCTTCCTGTATGCCTATAAGTGGTATGAAACCCTCACGGAGAGCAATTTGGCAATGTACATCAAGAACTGCCCAGGAGATCTATCTTTTTACCCCACCATCCTACTTTGGAGAATTTCACCTAAGAAAATGATCCAAAATTCTAAAAAAGAAAGCTATACATGCAAAGATTATGTGTATATGTAATGGAAACATGGTATACTGACCACCTAGGACCAGTACTGGAAACCCTGGTGGTGTAGTGGTTAAGACCTACGGCAGCTGTTCCAGCCAACACGACACCATAGACAGAAGCGCCACACCCTCCCTCCACAACAAAGACCCAAAAAACTAAGTAAAACAGAGATAAATATCATTCCTGGAACCTGATGTGTCAAATGAAGAGATAAAGAACTCAGCCAAACACCAAATGGAATAAGAAACTGACAGAGGACAGAGAGCCAGGAGAGATACATGCTGAAGGCTCCATCAGCTAACGCAGCAGCGATCCGCCATCTTGGACTCCTGTGGGGGATCTGCAGACAGGGAGCGTGGGGAAAGCAGCTTTGCTGAAATCCCAGCAGGAGACAGAGCACCCAGTAACTGGGATACACGCTTTCCCACTCGTTCTCTCCCTACTGCTCTACCTCCAAGGTTCCTGGCTGGCTGTGGTGGCTCCCCCAGAGGGAAGTGCAGCATCTCTGCTGTTTGCATTCACCTCCCGCATGTCAGCAATCAGTGGACAGGGAGTACAGGAAAGCAGTTTCACGAAGATCCCAGCAGGAGACACAGCACCCGATAACGAGCAATGTATGCTTTCCTAACACCTCCCTCACCCCTCCTCCTCTGCTTCCCACCAGCTGCAGTCTCTTGGCTAGGAGGCAACAGCTTTGGCCCCAGGCTCTTGGATTCACCCTTCCTATACTGGCTGGGCCCCTGAGCTGATGTTAGCTCTTTCCAACTTTTTTGGTTTCTTCTGTGCCTCCTACCACCTCCCCCGCCCTTCTCTGGAACACCTGGCTCCATGTGCCATTTTTTTCTTTAAAGCCTGTGAAGCCACGCTCAATTGGGGAACCACTACCCCGGCCCGTGACATCACGCTGGTGGGATCCCTGGGGCTTTTTTCCCCCTTGTTTTGTTTTGTTTTGCTCTGCTTTGCTTTGTTTGTTTTCTTTTTCTTTTCTCAGCTTGGAAGCCCCTTCTAGCCAGGCTGCACTACAGGGCTTAGGAGCTATCCTTCAATCTGCGCAGCTGTGTAGGAGGGATCGCTGGGGTCATCTTTTTTCCCCCTCTTTCTTTTTTTTCTTTTCTCCCTTTGTACTCTTTCTGTCTTTCTCCATTTCTCAGTTCTTGTCTCTTTACACTTATCTTCTTTTCCTGTCTCCTGAATACCTGGTGCTATGTGACATCTATACCCCCTCTAGCCAGGCTATACTGCACAGCCTGGGAGCCTTTTCCCCAGTCTTAGCAGCACCTCTGGTGGGACTCTGGGACTTCTGGGGGCTTTTGTTTTCTTTTCCAAATTTTTATCTAGTTATTTTTTCTCTCTTTTTCCCTTTTTCTTTCTTTTCTCCCCCCCCCACCTTTTGCTTTTCTCCATTTCACACTTTCTCATTTATCCAGTCGAGTGTAAGCTCCGTTAACACTCTTTTTTTTTTCTTTATTTCTTTGCTTGTCTGTTTTTGGCCCCCTCTTCTCTTTCACATACCCTTATTAGCATCACGCATCACAGCCTCCCCCTTCTTTCCTACCTACCTGCACCATGCACTGAGCATCAGATCTCCAAGCAGCACAGGCACAGCCTACTGGAACCTGCCCAGCACTGATTCCTGGTCCGCCCTATTGGCCCTAGTACATGCCACAAGCAACTCACTCCAGCCCCTCCCCTTAAGCTGGATCTGCCCTCCTGCACCATAGCTGAATGACTGGCCCTGCCCATTGGACAAGAAGGTGAAAAGTACCATGACTACAGATGAGCAAACAACAAAGAGTGCACAGCCTGTCTGCTCAGATATAACCAAATAAAACAAAAAAAGCAGGATGAAACGAACAAATCTACCATCAAGAAATGAAGAAAATAACTACCGAAAGTCCCGAAGACAACATACAATATCAAAACATAAAAAAAAAAGGACAGGATGGTCCCATTAGGCATTCAAAATAAAACATCAGATGACTTTCCAGTAGAAGAAAAGGCACTAGAACTACCTAATAGGGAATTCAAATCTCTGATGTTCAGAGCAATCCACGAGTTGAAGCAAAAAGCAGACAAAAATGAGGGAAAAAATAGACAAATTTATGGAAAACGCAGACAAATTCATGGAAAATACAGACAAAAAACTGGAACAATTCAGGAAAATAATACAGGAACGAAACACCAAAATAAATTCACAACCAGAAATCATTCAAAAACAACAATTAGAAATCAAAAAGGTAAACAACAAGAAGGGCTGAGGAGCAGGTCTGAAATGACGGAAGACAGAATCAGTGAAATTGAAGACAAACACTTGGATACGACTCTGTTTGTGGAAAAATCAGAAAAAAGAACAAAGAAAAATGAACAAACTCTGAGAATTATGTGGGATACAAACGAAAGTGAAAATTTGCAATTGATCAGAGTTCCAGAACAGTGAGAAAAAACGGAAAACACAGAGAGGATCTTTGAAGAATTGCTGACAGAAAACGTCCCTAATATGAATGTTGAAAAGTTGACCATCCAAGAAGCTCAACGAACTTCATATAGGATAGGTCCCAAAAGAAAAACACCAAAGTATACCATAATCACACATGCTAAAACCAAAGACAAAGAAAAAATCCTGAAAGCACCTTGAGAAAAACAAAAAGTCACATACAGAGGAGAAACCATGCAGGCAAGAAGGCAATGGGATGACATATAAAACCTTGAAAAAAATTGCCAACTAGGAATAATATATCCTGCAAAACTTTCATTCAAATATGATGGTGAAATTAGGACATTTCCAGATAAAGAGAAATTAACGGAATATGTAAAAACCGAACCAAACTTACAAGAATTATTAAAGGGAATCCTTTGGTCCAGCCTGAATCTAGGATGCAAGATTGTACCAGCCAGATACCAACCTAGGAAATTAACTCTCAAAAAGGCTATCTAAAACCAAAACAATTGCAACAGGGAACCAGAGAGGTTAATTGGTAAATGACAACAACGTCAAACAATAAAAGAAGGAGTAAATTGTGTAGGTATAGAACTTTCTAGTGCAGAGAGGAAGGCAAGGTGATACCAAGTAATAATAGGCTGGTTCAAACCAAGGAAGATAAGGGTAAATTTCAAGATAACCAAAAAGAAAGTTAACAAACCTACTCTTCAAAATAAAGAAGAGAAACATAGTCTCAATAAAAACAAAATCTACAAAAACAAAAGAAATGAAAAAGAAATCCACAAACAAAAGGAACTCAGCACAGGAGAGTAAGAGGAACAAAGAAAATATTAGCACCACAAATAAAAGCACTACAAAATGACAGCAATAAACTCACACCTACCAATAATTACACTGAATGTAAATGACCTAAGTGCACCCATAGAGAGATACAGAGTAACAGGATGGATTAAAAAAATAGGATCCATCAATATGCTATCTACAAGAGACACACCTTAGAAACAAAAATGCAAATTTATTAAAAATCAAAGGATGGAAAAAATATATATCAAGCAAATAACTACCAAAACAGAGCAAGAGTGCCAATACTAATCTCAGGTAAGATAGACTTTAAAACAAAATCCACCATAAAAGACAAAGAAGGGCACAATTCATCATGAAAACTTAACCATAATAAACATCTATGCACCCAATGACAGGGCTCCAAAATACATAAGGCAAACTCTAACAGCACAGAAAACAGAAATTGACAATTCTGCAATAACACCAGGAGACTTCAACACACCACTCTCAGTAAAGTACAAAACATCTAGAAAGAAACCCAGCAAAGATATAGAAGAACTAAAGAACATAATCAGCCAACTTGATCTCATAGACATATATAGAACACTCCACCTAAGAGCTGCAAAGTACACATTCTGTTCCAAAGCCCATGGAACATTCTCCAAAATAGACCACATCTTAGGCCACAGAGCAACCCTCAACAAAATCCAACGCATTCAGATAAAACAAAGTAACTTCTCTGACCATAACGCCATCAAAGCAGAAATTAACAACAGGAAGAGTAAGGAAAAAGAATCAATGACATGGAAACTGAATAACACCCTGCTTAAAAACAACTGGGTGATAGAAGAAATCAAAGATGAAATCAAAAAGTTCCTAAAATCAAATGAGAATGAAAACACATCATACCAATACCTTTGGGACACAGCAAAGGCAGTCCTCAGAGGCCAATTTATACCACTAGATGCACACATCAAAAAGGAAGGAAGGGGGGAGGCTGGGCCAAGATGGCAGAGTAATCAGACACTTCCAGTGATCTCTCTTTCAACAAAGACCCTAAAAAGCAAGTGAAACAATTACATTTAGGACAAGCTAGAACCCTTGAACATCAAAGGCAAAGTCAGAAAACAGACTGAGTGGCAGGGGGAGGGAGAGACAGTTCAGAAGCAGAGAGGACTTGCCAGACCTAAATCCCTGGGATCCCCTAGATACCATTCCCAGAAGAGGCTGTGGCAGGTTGGTATTAGCGTTCAGCCACAGTTTCCTCAGGGAGAAACAGCCAGCCACACAGCCTACTCACACCTCCAGAACCAGAGAAGAATGGCACTCTAGGCAAAAGCTAAGTACTTCTTTATTTTACCATGCCCCCTGCTCCCAAACCGGCTTCAGTGGCTGTTGATTTCCCTGGGCCTGAGATAAGTTCTGCTGAGTGTCCCGAGCCATTCTCCTGGTCTTAGAGAAAGAATAAATTCACAATTGGGGGAAAAGATAATTTGCCAGGTCCACTAACCTGGGGAGCTCAGGACAGAAGTGGCTCCTGTCCAGGCATAAATGATCCGTGGAATTTGAATAACTTTCCCCACTGCATGGACCTGTGTGAGTCTATTTCAAGACAATAGGCCCTTGTTGGCAGACCGCAACTGTTTCAGCTGTGCAGTGGAGAGGTGAGTGTTTGATGTTTGGCACTGCATGGCCTATTGAACAGGGTCCTTACCTACCCACATCAGGGGCCTAAGGACTGGTGGCTTCACTCAGGTCACTCAGCCACCAGCAAAAGGGGTCCAAGGATAACTGATACCTCCCAGTTCTTACAATCAAAAGCATTGGGTGCCCATGGTCCATCTGCAGAACCCACCCACCTATGCACTCTAGGGAACAGGGACATGCTTTCCTCACAGACACTTGGGGGGCAGCTGTCAGCCCCCTACCTTGTTCGGAGAGTGACCTCTGGCTGCACTAGATATGCGTACCTAACCAAATTCCCCTGCCCTTCTAAGACTGAAGGACAGCACCTGTACCACACACTTGATGACCAGCTACCTGGAAAACTGAGCCAAATCCATATAAGAAAATTGAATGGACTGCCAGGCTGATATACCTGATAACAGCTCTAGCTATCTTGTGATGGGACATCAGAGACTCAACAGCAAGAAAAATCAAGCTAGCTCACTCAAGGAACCTATTTGGGCATATCAAAACAAAACAAAGCAAGAAGCCAGGGCACAGTAAGCAAACATAAAATAAACTAATACAATAACTTGTAGATGTCTCAGAGACAACAGTCAATATCAAATCACATAAAGAAGCCAACCATGATTGCTTCAAAAAGCTCTCATAACAAAGAATCAGGGGATCTTCTGGATGAAGGTGCCTTACTGGAATTGCCAAATATGGAATACAAAAGATTAATGTACAGAACTCTTCAAGACATCAGGAACAAGGTTAGGTAGGAAATCAGGCAATATGCAGAACAAGCCAAGGAACACGCAGATAAAGCAGATGAAGAAATTAAAAAGGTTATTCAAGAACATAATGAAAAATTAAATAAGCTGCAAGAATTCATAGACAGACAGAAATCAGGAATTCAGAAGTTTAGCAATATAATTACAGAGCTAGACAACTCAATAGAAAGAGGAGCAGAATGAGGAAGAGAAGGGCAGAATTGGTGAGATGGAAGATAAAACACTTGGCACCAATATATTTGAAGAAAAATCAGACAAGAATTTTTAAAAAAAATGAAGAAACCCCAGGAATCATTTGAGACTCTATCAAGAGAAATAACCTACAAGTGATTGGAGTATCAGAACAGGGAGGGATAACAGAAAATACAGAGAGAGTTGTTGAAGATTTGTTGGCAGATAACTTCCCTGATATCATAAAAGATGAGAGGCTATCTATCCAAGATGCTCATCAAACTCCACATAAGGTAGATCTTAAAAGAAAATCACCAAGACATATTATAATCAAACTTGCCGATACCAAAGATAAGAAGATAATTTTAAGAGCAGCAAGGGATAAAAGAAAAGTCACCTACAAAGGAGAGTCAATAAGAATAAGCTTGGACTAGTTGATAGAAATCATACAGGCAAGAAGGCAATGTGGTGACTTACATAAAGCACTGGTGGAAAAAAATTGACAGCCAAGAGTCATCTATCCAGCAAAACTGTCTCTCAAACATGAAGGTGAAATTAGGACATTTCCAGATACACAGAATTTTAGGGAATTCATAAAAACCAAACCAAAACTACAAGAAATACTAAAGGGAGTTCTTTGGTTAGAAAATCAATAATATCAGATATCAACTTAAGACTAGAACACTGGACAGAGCAATCAGATGTCAACCCAGGCAGGGAAATCAAAAAAATAAATCAAGATAAAAAATGCTCAAAACAGGGAAACAGCAGTGTTATTATGTAAAAGAAGACAACATTAAAACAATAAAGAGGGGCTAAGAAATGTAGTCATACATCTTTCATAAGGAGAGGAAGATAAGGTGACACAAAGACATAAAAGTTAGGTTTAAACTTAGAAAAATGGAGATAAATGCTAAGGTAACCACAAAGGAGACTCACACACCTACTCATCGAAATAAAATACAAGAAAAAAGTACAGACCAGCAGAAACAAAATCAACAACAACAAATAAGAAGAAAAGACAATACATAAAGATAAACTACTCAATACAAAAAATTAAGTGGGAAAAAAACACTGTCAACAATACACAAAAAAAGACATCAAAATGACAACACTAAACTCATACCTATCCATAATTACGCTGAATGTAAATGGGCTAAATGCACCAATAAAGAGACAGAGACTGACAGAACAGTTAAAAAAAACATGTTCTGTCTATATGCTGCCTACAAGAGACAAACCTTAGACTTAAAGACACAAAAAAACTAAAACTCAAAGGATGGAAAAATATATACATCGAGCAAAAAACAGTCAAAAAAGAGCAAGAGTGGCAATATTAATTTCTTACAAAATAGACTTTAAAGTTAAATCTACCACAAAGCATAAGGAAGGACACTATATAATTATTAAAGGGACAATATACCAGGAGGATATAATCATATCAAATATTTATGTGCCCAATGACAGGGCTGCAAGATACATAAAACAAACCCTAATGGCACTGAAAAGTGAGGTAGAGAGTAGAAGACTTCAACGCACCACTTTCTGTGAGAACAGAACATCCAGAAAGAAGCTCAATAAAGACATGGGACATCTAAGTGCTACAATCAACCAACTTGACCTTATAGACATATACAGAACCCTCCACCCAACACCAGCCAAGTATACTTTCTTTTCCACTGCGCATGGAACATTCTCCAGAATGGACCACATATCAGGCCATAAAGTAAGTCTCAGCAGAATCCAAAACATCAAAATATCGCAAGGCATCTTCTCTAACCATAAGGCCATAAAAGTAGAAATCAATAACAGAAAAAGCAGGGAAAAGAAATCAAACACTTGAAAACTTAACAACGTCCTGCTCAAAAACGCCTGGGTTAAGAAAATCATGAAGGATGAAATAAATAAATTCATAGAATCCAATGAAAATGAAAACACTTCCTATCAGAACCTTTGGGACACACCAAGGGCAGTGCTCAGACATCAATTTATTCCAATAAATGTACACATAAAAAAAGAAGAAAGGGCCAAAATCAAAGAATTATCGCTACAACTTAAACAAATGGAAAGAGAGCAACAAAAGAAATCCTCAGACACCAGAAGAAAGCAAATAATAAAAATTAGAGCAGAATTAAACGAAATAGAAAACAGAAAAACAATTGAAAGAGTTAACAAGACCAAAAGCTGGTTCTTTGAAAAAATTAACAAAATTGATAAACCATTGGCCAAACTGACCAAAGAAAAACAGGAGAGGAAGCAAATAACCTGAAAAAGAAGTGAGATGGGTGATATTACAACAGACACAACTGAAATTAAAAGAATCATATCAGATTACTATGAAAAACTGTATTCTAACAAATTTGAACACCTAGAAGAAATGGATGAATTCCTAGAAACACACTACCTACCTAAACTAACACAAACAGAGGTAGAACAACTAAATAGACCCATAACAAAAGAAGATTGAAAAAGTAATCAAAAAACTCCCAACAAAAAAAAGCCCTGGCCCAGACAGCTTCACTGCAGAGTTCGACCAAGCTTTCAGAGAAGAGTTAACACCACTACTACTAAAGGTATTTCAGAGCATAGAAAAGGATAGAATACTCCCAATATCATTCTATGAAGCCACCATATCCCTGATACCAAAATGAGGTAAAAATACCACAAAAAAAAGAAAATTACAGACCTGCATACCTCATGACCTTAGATGCAAAAATCCTCAACAAAATTCAAGCCAATAGAATTCAACAACATATCAAAAAAATAATTCACTGTGGCCAACTGGAATTCATACCAGGCATGCAGGGATGGTTCAACATTAGAAAAACAACTAATGTAATCCATCATCCAGATAAAACAAAAGACAAGAACCACATGATCTTATCAATTGATGCAGAAAAGGCATTTGACAAAGTTCTACAACCATTCATGATAAAAAAAAAAACTCCCAACAAAATAGGAATACAATGAAAATTCCTCAACACAATAAAGGGCATCTGCACAAAGCCAACAGCCAACATCATCCTAAATGGAGAGAGTCTGAAAGCATTCCCCTTGAGATCAGGAACCAGACAAGGATGCCCTTTATCACCACTATTATTCAGCATTGTGCTGGAGATCCTAGCCATAGCAATTAGGCCAGGTAAAGAAATAAAGGACATCTAGATCAGTAAGGAAGAGGTAAAAGTATCTCTATTTGCAGATGACATGATCTTATACACCGAGAACCGTAAAGAATCCTCAAGAAAACTACTTAAACCAATAGAAGACTTCAGCAGAGTATCAGGATACAGGATAAACATACAAAAATCAGTTGGATTCCTCTACACCAACAAAAAGAACATTGAAGAGGAAATCACCAAATCAATACCATTTACAGTAGCCTCCAAGAAGATAAAATACTTACGAATAAATCTTACCAGAGATGTAAAAGACCTATACAAAGAAAACTAAAAGGCACTACTGCAAGAAACCAAAAGAGACCTACTTAAGTAGAAAAACATACCTTGCTCATGGACAGGAAGACTTAACATTGTAAAAATATCTATTCCACCAAAAGCCATTTACAGATACAATGCAATTCTGATCCAAATTCCAATGACATTTTTTAATGAGAGGAGAAATAAATCACCAACTTCATATGGAAGGGAAAGAGGCCCCAGATAAGTAAAGCATTACTGAAAAAGAAGAACAAAGTGGAAGGCCTCACTCTATTTAATTTTAGAACCTATTATCCCACCACAGTAGTCAAAACAGCCTGTTACTGGTACAACAACAGATACATAGACCAATGGAACAGAATTGAGAATCCAGACATAAATCCATCTACATATGAGCAGTTGCTATTTGACAAAGACCCAAAGTCAGTCAAATGGGGAAAAGACAGTCTCTTTAACAAATGGTACTGGCATAACTGGATAACCATCAGCAAAAAAGTGAAACAAGACCCATACCTCACACCATGCACAAAAACTAACTCAAAATGGATTAAAGACCTAAACATGAAATCTAAAATGACAAAAATCATGAAAGAAAAAATAGGGACAATGCTAGGAGCCCTAATACATGGCATAAACGGTATACAAACCATTATAAACAAAGCAGAAGAGAAACTAGATAACTGGGAGCTCCTAAAAATCAAACACCTATGCTCATCCAAAGACTTCACCAAAAGAGTAAAAAGATTACCTACAGACTGGGAAAAAGGTTTTAGCTATGACTTTTCCGATCAGTGTCTGATCTCTACAATCTACATGATACTGAAAAAACTCAACTACAGATAGACAAATAACCCAATTAAAAAATGGACAAAGGATATGAATAGACACTTCACTAAAGAAGACATTCAGGTAGCTAACAGATACATGAGGAAATGCTCACGATCATTAGCCATTAGAGAAATGCAAATCAAAACTACAATGAGATTCCATCTCACTCCAACAAGGCTGGCATTAATCCAAAAAACACAAAGTAATAAATGTTGGAGAGGTTGTGGAGGGGCTGCAACACTTGTACACTGCTGGTGGGAATGTCAAATGGTACAACCACTTTGGAAATCAATTTGGTGCTTCCTTAAAAAGCTAGAAATAGAAGTACCATACAATCCAGCAATCCCATTCCTTGGAATATATCCTAGAGAAATAACAGCATTTACATGAACAGATATATGCACACCCGTGTTCATTGCAGCCCTGTTTAAAATAGCAAAAAGATGGAAGCAACCAAGGTGCCCATCAATGAATGAATGGATAAATAAATTATGGTATATTCATACAATCGAATACTACAGATCAATAAAGAACAATGATGAACCCATGAAACATTTCATAACATGGAGGAATCTGGAAGACATTATGCTGAGTGAAATTAGTCAGTTGTGAAAGGACAAATATTGTATGAGACCACTACTATAAGAACACGAAAAACAGTTTAAACAGAGAAGAAAATATTCTTTGATGGTTATGAGAGTGAGGAAGGAGGGAGGGAGAGGGGTTTTCACTAATTAGATAGTAGATAAGAACTATTTCAGGGAAAGGGAAAAACAATACACAATACAGGAGAGGTCAGAACAACTGGACCTAACCAAAAACAAAGAAGTTTCCTGAAAAAACTGAACTTTTCTAAGGCCAGAGTAGCAGGTGCAGGGGTTTGGAGACCATGGTTTCAGGAGACATCTAAGTCAATTAGCATTAGCAATAAAATCTATTAAGAAGACATTCTGCATCCCACTTCGGAGAGTGGCATCTGGGGTCTTAAATGCTAGCAAGCAGCCATCTAAGATGCATCAGTTGGTCTCAACCCACCTGGAGCAAAGGAGAATGAGGAACACCAAGGACACAAGGCGATTACGAGCCCAAGAGACAGAAAGGGCCACATAAATGAAAGACTACATTAGCCTGAGACCAGAAGAACTAGATGGTGCCTGGCTAGAACAGATGACTGCCATGACAGGGAACACAACAGAGAACCCTGAAGCAGCAGGAGAGCAATGGGATGCAGACCCCAAATTCTTGTAAAAAGACCATACTTAATGGTCTGACTGAGACTAGAAGGACCCTGGAGGTCATGGTCCTCAGACCTTCTGTTGGCCCAAGACAGGAAACATTGCCAAAGCCAACTTTTCAGACACTGATTGGACTGGAGTATGGGATAGAAAATGACACTGGTGAAGAATGAGCTTCTTGGATCAAGTAGACACATGAGACTATGTGGGCAGCTCCTGTCTGGAGGGGAGATGAGAGGGCAGAGGGAGTCAGAAGCTGGCCGAATGGACAAAAAAAGAAAGAGTGGAGGGAAGGAGAGTGCTTCCTTTTTAGGGGGAGAGCAACTAGGAGTATATAGCAAGGTGTATATAAATTTCTGTATAAGAGACTGAATTGATTTGTAAACTTTCACTTAAAGCACATTAAAAATTTAAAAAAAAAAAAAGAAGGAAGAACAAAATCAAAACATTTGTCACACAACTTGAACAAATAGAAAGAGAACAGCAAAACAAGCCCTCAGTCACCAGAAGAAAGGAAATAATAAAGATTAGAGTAGAAATAAATGAAATAGGGAATAGAAAAACAGTAGAAAGAATGAACAAAATCAAAAGGATCAAGAAAATCAACAAACCACTGGCCAAGCGGACAAAAGAAGAACAGGAGAGAAAGCAAATAACCCAAAAAAGGAATGAAATAGGGGACTTTACAACAGACCCAGCTGAAATAAAAAGAGCCATAACAGGGTATTATGAAAAACTAAACTCCAACAGATTTGAAAACCTAGAGGAAATGGACAAATTTCTAGAAACACACAACTTACCCAAACTAACACAAAATGATGTTGAAAATCTGAACAGACTCATAACAAGAGAAGAGATCGAAAAGGTAATTAAAAAAAAACTCCCAACCAAAAAAAGCCATGGCCCAGATGGCTTTACTGACGAATTCTACCAAACATTCAGAGAAGAGCTTACACCAGTACTACTCAAACTATTTCAGAACATAGAAAAGGAAGCGATACTCCCATATTCATTCTATGAAGCCAGCCTAACCCTCGTACTAAAACCAGGAAAAGACACCACAAAAAAGAAATTACAGACCAATGTCTCTTATAAATATAGATACAAAAAATTCTCAGCAAAATTCTAGCCAATAGAATTCATCATCATATCAAAAAAATAATACACCACCACCAAGTAAGATTCATACCAGGTATGCAAGGATGGTTTGACATTAGAGAATCTATCAACATAATAAACCACATAAATAAAAGGAAAGAAAAGAATCACTTTATCATCTCAATCAATGCAGAAAAGGCATTCGACAAAGTCCAACACTCATTCCTGATAAAAACTCTCAGTAAACTAGGTATAGCAGAGAAATTTCTCAACATAGTAAAGGGCATCTATGCAAAACCAATGGCCAACATGGTTCTGAATGGAGAGAGACTGAAAACATTCCCCTTGAGAGTAAGAACAAGAAAAGGAATACCTTTATCACCACTCCTGTTTAATATTGTGTTGGAAGTCTTAAGAGCAATAAAGCAAGAAACAGATATAAAGGGCATTCGAATTGGTAATGAAGAAGTTAAACTCTCCCTATTTGCTGATGATATGATACTAAGAAAATCCAAAAGACTTTATGAGAAAACTACTGGAACTAATAGAAAGATTCAGCAGAGTTGCAGGATGTAAGATAAACACAAAAATCAGTTGGATTCCTATACACCAATACAGAGCATGATGAAAAGGAAATCAGGAAAACAGTACCATTTATAATCTCCCCTAAAAAAAATAAAATAGTTGGGAAAAAAATCTAACCAGGGATGTAAAAGACCTATACAAAGAAAACTACAAAACACTACTGCAGGAAACCAAAAGAGATCTACATAAATGGAAAAACATACCATGCTTATGGATAGGTAGACTCAACATTGTGAAAATGACAATTCTACCCAAAGCAGTTTACAAATACTTGCAATACCGATCCAAATACCAACAACATTCTTTTAAGAGGTGGAAAATCTTATCTTTAACTTTATATGGGAAGGGAAGAACCCCCGGATAAGTAATGCACTACTGAAGAAGCATAAAGTAGGAGGACTCACACTACTTGACCTTAAAACCTACTATACAGCTATGCTAGTCCAAACAGCCTGATACTGGTACGAAAACAGACACATTGACCAATGGATCAGAATTGAGAACCCAGATGTAAATCCATCCGCCTATGGTCACGTGATCTTCAACAAGGGCCTAAATCCATCAAATGGGGAAAAGACAGTCTTTTCAACAAAAGGTGCTGGCAAAACTGGATATCCATGTGCAAAAAAAGAAACAGGACCCACACCTCACACCGTATACAAAAACTAACTCAAAATGGATCAAATAACCTAAACATAAAGCCAAAAACCATGAAGTTCATAGAAGAAAAAATAGGATCAACACTACAGGCCCTAATACATGGCATTAACAGGGTATAAATCACAACCAACAACACACAAGCTCCAGAGGATAAGCTAGATAACTGGGATCTTCTAAAAATTAAACACTTAATGCTCATCAAAAGACTTCACCAAAAGAGTAAAAAGAGAACCTACAGACTGGGAAAAAAGAATTTTGGCTATTACAAATCAGACAAAGGTATAATCTCTAAGGTCTACAAGAAAATCCAACACCTTCACCACAAAAAGACAAATAATCCAATTAAAAAATGGGCAAAGGAAATGAACAGACACTTCACCAAAGGAGACATTCAAGTGGCCAACAGACACATGAGGAAATGCTCACCATCTCTAGCCATCAGAGAGTGCAAATCAAAACCACAATGAGATACCATCTAACCCCAGCATGACTGGCATATATCAATAAAACAGAAAATAACAAAAGTTGGAGAGAATGCAGGGAGATAGGAACTCTTACGCACTGCTGTTGGGAATGCAAAATGATACAACCTTTGGAAAATGATATGGCACTTCCTTAGAAAGCTAGAAATAGAAATACCATTTGATCCAGCAATCCCACTCCTAGGAATATATCTTAGAGAAATAAGGGTTATCACAAGAATAGATGTATGTACACCCATGTTCACTGCAGCATTGTTCACAACAGCAAAAAGATGGAAACAGCCTAGATGCCCATCAACAGACGAATGGATAAACAAACTATGGTACATAGACACAACGCTAAAGAACAACCATGAATCTGTGAAGCATCTCATAACATGAATGCATCTGGAGGACATTATGCTGAGTAAAATAAGTCACTCAGAAAAGGACAACTATTGTTTGAGGCCACTACTGTAAAAACTCATGAAAATATTTACATACAAAAAGAAACAATGTTTGCTGACTACAAGGGAGGTGAGGGATGGGGATGAAAAAACACTTAATAGATAAGTGGTAACTTTGGTGAAGCGTGAGACAGTACACAATACTGGGGAAGCCATGGTAGCTCCATAGACACATCGAAACTTCCTGAGGGATGAATTTCTGGGCTGAGGGCTGTGGTGACCATGGTCTCAGGGAACATCTAGCTCAGTTGGCATAACAGTTTATAAAGAAAATATTTTATATTCTGCTTTGAGGAGTAGCATCTGGAGTCTTAAAAGCCTGTGGGTGGCTGTCTAGGATATTCCACTGGTCTCACCCCTTCAGGAGCAAGGAACAATGAAGAAAACTAAAGACACAAGGGAAAGATTAGTCCAAGGTCTAATGGACCACATCTACCAAGGCCTCCACCAGACTGAGTCCAGTACAACTAGACGGTGGCCGGCTACCACCACTGACTGCTCTGACAGGGATCATGATAAAGGGTCCCAGAAAGAGCTCAAGAAAAATGTAGAAAAAAGTTCTAACTCACACAAAGAAGACCAGAGTTACTGGCCTGAGAGAAACTGGGGAAACCCTGACAGTATGGTCCGCGGACACTCTTTTAGCTCAGAAATGAAGTCACTCCTGAGGGTCACTCTTCAGCCAACAATTAGGACCATAAAACAAAACGAGACTAACAGGGCACAGCAGCCCTGAGGCAAGGACTAGAAGGCAGAAGGGGATAGGAAAGCTGGTAATAGGGAACCCAAGTTTGAGAAGGGAGAGTGTTGACATGTCATCGGGTTGTTAACCAGTGTCATAAAACAATATGTGTACTAACTGTTTAGTAAGAAGCTAGTTTGCTCTGTAAACCTTCAGCTAAAGTACAAAAAAAAAATTGTGGCGATGTTAAAAAAAGAAAATTGAGTTTTAACAGCGCCCCTAGTATAATGCCTGGCACATAATAAGAATTAAGAGGATGCTTCTTCAGCCATCATACTACCCGAAGAAATGGTAAACAAACGAGGAAGATCATAATATTTTTGTCTGATGCTTCCATTAGCTTATTTGCATGATGTGAGAAATTGGAGGATAATCTGCTTCCTTTCCTTACAGGTTTTGACAATGATCCCTATAAACATCCAAAACTAGCATTGACTGAGGTTTTTAGGGGTCAATGTATTTTTTGCAAATAGCATTTTGTTGTTGTTGAAAATAATTTAAGGTGAGTTCCATAATGTCAAATATTTTGTAATATTTTCTCTGATATTTTTAGGGGAGAAAGATTTACCTTATACAGTATATAAGAATATATGATATTATGGGGGAAATACACCTTTCCCCAGCACTGCTGGACTAGGGGAAGTTGAAAAGTTTTCTCAAAAGTATTTTCCCACAAGTTGGAGACTTTTTTTTATTGTTCAGGTCTTTTATCAAGCAGAGCCTGAGGCAAGGATTTAGATACTAACAAATCATATGAGAGTAAAAATCCAGAGCTCTGATGATGTAGGAAGGGAAAATAGGATGCCTTGTGGTGTAGTATATTCCCCTGCTGGTTCCAGCTGCACAATGAGCCAAGAGTCTCAGCATACTGCTGAGAAGGAAGGCTTGCTCGCCCAACACGCAGATTTCTCTGGAGGGCTTGAGAAAATACTGTACATCAGCGTAATTCACTGGAAAGAAGAGGAGAGATGTATCTGTACGGCTCAACTCCTTCTTCAGTTTACAGTTGGTCAAAGTTTACACAATGAGGAGATAACTTCCCCACACTTCAGCTTGTGTCATTTGACCCCTTGGTGGCTGCTCTGGAAGCAGGTCTCACACCACATCCAAATCGGTAAGTGAAGAGGCAACTTGACACGATGAGGTGTTAACCAAGAGAGAAAGAAGGAGGGTGAGAAAACTAAAGGTTTCTATCCCAATACACACATCAACTTTGTTGTTGTTGTTGGCTGCTGTTGAGTTGTGCCCAACTCATAGCAACTCCGTGCACAATGGAGCGAAATGCTGCTCAGTCCTGATCAGTAGTAGAACAGACCGTTGTGATCCAGAAGGTTTTCACTGGCTGATTTTTTGGAAGTAGATCATCAGGCATTTCTTCCTAGTCTCCTTAGTCTGGAAGCTCTGCTGAAACCTGTTCAGCAACACATCAGCCTCTACTGACAGATGGGGTTGGCTGTGCATGAGGCGCATAGGTCGGGAATTGAATCTGAGTCTCCTGCATCAGAGGCAAAAATTTTACCACTGAACCACCAGTGCCTCACATCAACTTTAGGGAACAAATAAAAACAGAAGAAACAGGCAATGAAAGTGATCAGAACAGAATGCCGCTCCTATTTTTAAGTGCCCGTTTGGAGAATTTTTGGTGAAATTTTAATTCCCGAAGGGCAGCAAAAACAGCTCTGGAGTCAGATGAGTCAGAGTTTAAACACATGCCCTGCCACTTAATAAGCTATGTCACTGAGCCTCCATCTCTTTTTCTATAAATCCAGGAGAAGACTCCCTGCCTCCAGGGCTGTATAAAAAATGAAGAAAATAATGTCCATAGTTTGGTACACTACAGTGCTTAATATGTATGAGATTTCTTCCTTTTCCTTCTTCTTTTATCCAACCTTCCTGATCTACTATAAAGGTAAGATATTAAAGGGAAGAGTTTAAGACCTGAAAAACTATACATGATCCTTTTAAAATCTCATGGATGTGTAAAATTTGGGTAAAAAAAGAAATGTGGTATGACTGTAAAGGAGTAATTAGCGACTAGATATCAATTTTAAATGAAGTTTAATTTTAGAACACGTTCTGAACATTTTCTTAGCTTTCATCACTCAACAAATGTTTATGGAGCCTCTCTGTGTCAGACATAGATTCCTAGGCTGTGCTTTCGGTGAATTTACACCATTGGTGGTGGACATTTTCAAAATTAGATGTTTCAAGCAGAGCATCGTTTTGATACCAATAAAATGTTAAAGCATATCCATTGGTCTCTTTGCAGCTCAGGAAACGGACCTGGGGATATCTTTTTTAGAGGGGCTTCATGGTAACTGCTAGAACCGAGGGCATGGCACCTGCTGCTGGATGTTCTTGTTTTAGTCACCCCAAGCCATGCTGCACTCTCTTCCCTCCTACAGGATTCCCCTTCCTCTCTTGTTGCTGCTGCTGTTGTTGTTAACTACCATCAAGTCAGCCCTGACTCAGGATGACCCCAGGCACAATGGAATGAAACACTGCCTGGTCCTGTGTCATCCTCACGATCAGTTGCAGATCAGATCCGTGTGATCTATAGAGTTTTCACTGGCTGGTTTTTGGAAGTAGTCTTCCTTAGTCTGGAAGCTTTGCTGAAACCTGTTCAGCATCACAGCAACACACAAGCCTCCACTGACAGGCAAGTGATAGCTGCACATGGGGCGCATTGCCTGGAAATCAAACTCAGGTCTCCTGCATTGAAGGCGAGAATTCTACCACCAAACCACAAATGCCCCACTTCCTTCTTAAAAAATTCCTTGCCATCGAATCAATTCTGACTCATAGAGACCCTATGAATCCACTCCTCCAAACAACTGTCTGGGACCTTTCTCCACCACACCCCCCCCCCCAGTCTAGTGCAGACACCCTCCATCACAACACCCATCACACTGCATTGTAATTGCTGGTTTTCTGGTCTGTCTTCCCCCTTTGGATGACGGGCTGCTTGTGGACAGGACCATGCTTACTGATCTGGCTAATTCCAGGGACTAACATAGTGCCTGGGACATAGTGGATGCTCAGTGGGAAAAAAGGAAGGAGTAAAAGAAACAAAATGAGGGAGGAAAAGGGTTCCCAGGGAATGGCTGGTTGATTTAAACTGCAGACCTATTGGTTAGCAGCTGAGTTCTTAACCACAGTGCCATCAGGGCTCTGCAACATTAATATAGAAATACGTAATTCATATATATAAACATACGACTATGTTAATGCATAAATACATATGTAACTGGGTTAATACATAAAAGAGTAGGTGAGTGCATTTAATGAGTGTATTTAACATAAATTTAGATAATTTTGCTAAATTCTCTTGGTTTGAACCTTACTATCTCAGAACTTCAAATAGTTGGCCAAAGAATTATAACTTTTTCCAGAAAGATATAACCATATTAAATATTTATGCACCCAATGACAGGGCTGCAAGATACATAAAACAAATTTTAACAGAACTGAAAAGTGACATAGACACCTCCACAATTATAGTAGGAGACTTCAACACACCACTTTCGGAGGACAGGACATCCAGTAAGAAGCTCAATAGAGACACAGAAGACCTAATTACTACAATCAACCAACTTGACCTCATTGACTTATACAGAACACTCCACCCAACTGCTACAAAGTATACTTTTTTTTCTAGTGCACAAGGAACATTCTCTAGAATAGACCACATATTAGGTCATAAAACAAACCTTTGCAGAATCCAAAACATCAAAATATTACAAAGCATCTTCTCAGACCACAAGGCCATAAAAGTGGAAATCAATAACAGAAAAATTAGGGAAAAGAAATCAAATACTTGGAAACTGAACAACACTCTGCTGAAAAAAGACTGGGTTATACAAGACATTAAGGAGGGAATAAAAAAATTCATAGAATGCAACGAGAATGAAAATACTTCCTATCAAAACCTCTGGGACACAGCAAAAGCAGTGCTCAGAGGGCAATTTATATCGATAAATGCACACATACAAAAAGAAGAAAGAGCCAAAATCAGAGAACTGTCCCTACAACTTGAACAAATAGAAAGTGAGCAACAAAAGAATCCATCAGACACCAGAACAAAACAAATAATAAAAATTAGAGCTGAACTAAATGAATTAGATAACAAAAACAATTGAAAGAATTAACAAAGCCAAAGCTGCTTCTTTGGAAAAATTAACAAAATTGATAAACCATTGGCCAGACTGACTAAAGAAATACAGGAAAGGAAACAAATAACCCGAATAAGAAACGAGATGGGCCACATCACAACAGACCCAACTGAAACTAAAAGAATCATATCAGATTATTATGAAAAATTGTACTCTAACAAATTTGCAAACCTAGAAGAAATGGATGAATTCCTAGAAAAACACTATGTACCTAAACTAACACGATCAGAAGTAGAACAACTAAATAGACCCATAACAAAAAAAGAGATTGAAAGGGTAATCAAAAAACTCCCAACAAAAAAAAAAGCCCTGGCCCTGATGGCTTTACTGCAGAGTTCTACCAAACCTTCAGAGAAGAGTTAACACCACTACTACTAAAGGTATTTCAAAGCATAGAAAATGATGGAATACTGCCTAACTCATTCTATGAAGCCACCATATCCCTGATACCAAAACCAGGTAAAGACATCACAAAAAAAGAAAATTACAGACCTATATCCCTCATGAACATAGATGCAAAAATCCTCAACAAAATTCTAGCCAATAGAATTCCACAACATATCAAAAAAATAATCCACCATGACCAAGTGGGATTTATACCAGGTATGCAAGGCTGGTTTAATATTAGAAAAACCATTAATGTAATCAAAAGACAAAAACCAAATGATTTTATCAATTGATGCAGAAAAGGCATTTGACAAAGTCCAACACCCATTTATGATAAAAACTCTCACCAAAATAGCAATTGAAGGAAAATTCCTCAACATAATAAAGGGCATCTATACAAAGCCAACAGCCAACATCACTCTAAATGGAGAGAGCCTGAAAGCAGTTGCCTTGAGAACGGGAACCAGACGAGGATGCCCTTTATCGCTGCTCTTATTCAACATTGTGCTAGAGGTCCTAGCCAGAGCAATTAGGCTAGACAAAGAAACAAAGGGCATCCGGATTGGCAGGGAGGAAGTAAAATTACCTCTATTTGCAGATGACATGATCTTATACACAGAAAACCCTAAGGAATCCTCCAGAAAACTATTGAAACTAATAGGAGAGTTTGGCAGAGTCTCAGCTTATAAGATAAACATACAAAAGTCACTTGGATTCCTCTACATCAACAAAAAGAACATCGAAGAGGAAATCACCAAATCAATACCATTCATAGTAGCCCCCAAGAAGATAAAATACTTAGGAATAAATCTTACCAAAGATGTAAAAGACCTATATCAAGAAAACAACAAAGTACTACTACAAGAAACTAAAAAGGACCTACTTAAGTGGAAAAACATACCTTGTTCATGGATAGGAAGACTTAACATAGTAAAAATGTCTATTCTACCAAAAGCCATCTATACATACAATGCACTTCTGATCCAAATTCCAACGACATTTTTTAATGTGATGGAGAAACAAATCATCAACTTCATATGGAAGGGAAAGAAGCCTTGGGTAAGTAAAGTATTACTGAAAAAGCACTCTACCTGATTTTAGAACCTATTATACAGCCACAGTAGTCAAAACAGCCTGGTACTGGTACAACAACAGACACATAGACCAATGGAACAGAATTGAGAACCCAGATATAAATCCATCCATATATGAGCAGCTGATATTTGACAAAGGCCCAGTGTCAGTTAATTGGGGAAAAGATAGTCTTTTTAACAAATGGTGCTGGCAAAACTGGATATCCATTTGCAAAAAAATGAAACAGGACCCATACCTCACACCATGCACAAAAACTAACTCCAAGTGGATCAAAGACCTAAACATAAAGACTAAAACGATAAAGATCATGGAAGAAAAAATAGGGACAACGTTAGGAGCCCTAATACAAGGCATAAACAGAATACAAAACATTACCAAAAATGACGAAGAGAAACCAGATAACTGGGAGCTCCTAAAAATCAAACACCTATGCTCATCTAAAGACTTCACCAAAAGAGTAAAAAGACCACCTACAGACTGGGAAAGAATTTTCAGCTATGACATCTCCGACCAGCATCTGATCTCTAAAATCTATATGATTCTGTTAAAACTCAACCACAAAAAGACAAACAACCCAATCAAGAAGTGGGCAAAGGATATGAACACGCACTTCACTAAAGAAGATATTCAGGCAGCTAACAGATACATGAGAAAATGCTCTCGATCATTAGCCATTAGAGAAATGCAAATTAAAACCACAATGAGATTCCATCTCACTCCAACAAGGCTGGCATTAATCCAAAAAACACAAAATAATAAATGTTGGAGAGGCTGAGGAGAGATTGGAACTCTTACACACTGCTGGTGGGAATGTAAAATGGTACAACCACTTTGGAAATCTATCTGGTGTTTTCTTAAACAGTTAGAAATAGAACTACCATACAACCCAGAAATCCCACTCCTCGGACTATACCCTAGAGAAATAAGAGCCTTCACATGAACAGATATATGCACACCCATGTTTATTGCAGCTCTGTTTACAATAGCAAAAAGCTGGAAGCAACCAAGGTGTCCATCAACGGATGAATGGTTAAATAAATTGTGGTATATTCACACAATGGAATACTACGCATCGATGAAGAACAGCGACGAATCTGTGAAACATTTCATAACATGGAGGAACCTGGAAGGCATTATGCTGAGTGAAATTAGTCAGAGCCAAAAGGACAAATATTGTATAAAACCACTATTATAAGATCTTGAGAAATAGTGTAAACTGAGAAGAACACATACTTTTGTGGTTACGGGGGGGAGGGAGGGAAGATGGGAGAGGGTTATTTACTGATTTGTTAGTAGATAAGAACTACTTTAGGTGAAGGGAAGGACAATACTCAATACATGGAAGGTCAGCTCACCTGGACTGGACCAAAAGCAAAGAAGTTTCCGGGATAAACTGAATGCTTCAAAGGTCAGCGAGCAAGGGTGGGGGTTTGGGAACTATGGCTTAAGGGGACTTCTAAGTCAATTGGCAAAATAATTCTATTATGAAAACATTCTGCATCCCACTTTGAAATGTGGCATCTGGGGTCTTAAATGCTAACAAGCAGCCATCTAAGATGTATCTATTGGTCTCAACCCACCTGGATCAAAGGAGAATGAAGAACACCAAGGTCACACGATAACTATGAGCCCAAGAGACAGAAAGGGCTCCATGAACCAGAGACTTACATCATCCTGAGACCAGAAGAACTAGATGGTGCTCGGCCACAACCGATGACTGCCCTGACAGGGAGCACAGCAGAGAACCCCTGAGGGAGCAGGAGATCTGTGGGATGCAGAACCCAAATTCTCATAAAAGAGCAGACTTAATGGTCTGACTGAGACTAGAGGAATCCTGGCGGTCATGGTCCCCAAACCTTCTGTTGGCCCAGGACAGGAACCATTCCTGAAGACAACTCATCAGACATGGAAGGGACTGGACAATGGGTTGGAGAGAGATGCTGACGAAGAGTGAGCTACTTGTGTCAGGTGGACACTTGAGACTGTGTTGGCATCTCCTGTCTGGAGGGGAGATGGGAGGGTAGAGAGGGTTAGAAACTGGCAAAATTGTCACGAAAGGAGAGACTGGAAGGGTTGACTCATTGGGGAGGGGAGGAAGTGGGAGTATGGAGTAAGGTGTATATAAGCTTATATGTGACAGACTGACTTGATTTGTAAACGTTCACTTAAAGCTCAATAAAAATTATTAGAAAAAAAGAATTATAACTTTTTATTCTTGTTGAAGAGACAAAAACCAAGAGAGAAAACTTTATTTTACTCTATTTTCTTATTAGTTGCAGTTAATAAATAGAAACCCAACTCAAGCCAACTTAAGGGAATTTATTGGCTCTGATGTTTGAGAGTCCTGGGTATACAAGAGCTTCAGGAATAGCTGGATCTGGGGGTTATGAAATGGTGAGAGTAACAGTAGCGTTGTTATCTGTCTAACTTCATGATGGGGAATGATGAGAAATACCATTAGAACAAAGCTGATCCCTATGAGGCAGAGGTCAGACATACCTCCATTCTCCAAAATTTTTGCCAGTTCTGACACCAGCCGTCCTTCTCCACATCTCTGCTGGGTTCGATAATCCGTTGTAATGACCACACAGGATGCACAGACCATACTTACAGTGAAGTGCTTTATTAAGGAAGCAACAGGCTCTACTCAGGATCAGGAAGCATGCAGGCAAAATCTGGAAGCTTCTCCAAAGTGAGAGCACATCCCTCCCTCCTTCAGTGTAGGACAGCTCTCTCAGCTCCTCTTGGCTGAAGCTTTATGAGAAAAATACTTCAAGGAACCAAGGCAAAAGGCCACATAAAGGAACTCATTTCACCACAGGGGCTTTCACCACTTCTCATTTCTACTTTCCTCTGAGTTGGCTTCATTTTCAAGTGTTTTTGGCATATTTAGATTTACCTCATTCATACTTTTAGATGCTCCAATGAAGAAAAGAAAGCTTCTCTTTCCCAACAGTTCCAACAAGAGTCCCATTGGTCTGTCATAGGCCATGTGCCTATCTATGAACCAATCACTATAGACAGGGAGAGGATCAGACAAGTCGGGCCATGGCCCATGCCCAAAGCTTGAAGTAGAAGCAGAGCTACCTGAACAAAACAGGTTAAGAATGGGAGAGGTGTGGCTCTCCAACAGTCATCGTTATGGATTGAAAGGTGCCCCCCAAAAAGATACGCCCAAGTCCTAACCCCTGGTATTTGTGAATGTGACCTTGTTTGGAAATAAGGTCTTTGAAGATGTAATCAGTTAGCATGCAGTCATTCTGGAGTAGGATGGATCCTAATCCAGTCTGAATATTGTCCTTATGAAACAGGAGAACAAACATAGACGCACAGAAGGAAGACAACCATGTGAAGATGCATCTACAAGCTAAGCAATGCCAAGGAATGCCTGGGGCTACCAGAAGCTAGGAGAGACAAAGAAGGATCTTCCACAGAACAGACAAAGAAAGCATGGTCCTGACAACACCCTGAATTCAGACTCCTGCCCTTCACAACTGTGAGACAATAAATTTCCGTTCTTATAAGCCACTAGTTTGTGGTAATTTGTTACAGCACCACTAGAAAAATGAGATAGATTGAGTGGTTAATCCACCAATAAAACATAAAACTCCTAAACAAGTATGCATCAAACAACAGAACTAAAAAACATGTGAAGTTAATACAGTCATGAAGATGCTATCACCACAGGAGGGAACTGTTGCAGGATGGCAGAACAACTTGTGTCCAAGCAATAGAACCAAGATCAGGATTGATAGCTTTCTGCGAGACAGGACTTTAAAAGTACTAGAGCTGGTAGGGGTAGAGACACTGGAGTTAGGAGCCTGGGAAAGACAAGCTAAAGTCCTGATGTCAGACAAGAAGGAAGGCAAGCAAGCTGGCCAAGTAGCATCTGAATACGACAGGTGGCCTGAGACTGGTCTTTGAGAGCATATCTCACACATGGGGCACCCCCTAAAGCCAAACCACTTCCATTTAACTTCGTTCAAATCTGGAATCTCATTTCCAAATTTAAGAAACTCTCTTTATTCTCTTTGTTCACTCTAGAAGAGTTTGGTCTTTGGAATCTGGCTTTCTAACAAGTAAACTTTATTATCATTATTTTTAGTATTATTGGTAATATTATTTTGGTTGAGTAGAAAGAACATGGGATTTTCAGGGCAAAAGGCCTTGTCAGATCCCTGCTCTGCCACTTGCCAGCTGTATGAACTTGAGCAAGTCACTTCCTTCTCTGAGCCTCAGTGTCCTCAGCTATAAATTGGGCCTTAATCAGAACTGTCTCACAGGATGATTGGAATACACGTCAGTCGCTAGCAAAGTGCCTGGAACACAGCATGTACTCAGTTCCTGTTAACTACTATTACTGTCATTCATGTTGTCATAAAGTTTTGTAAGTTTTTGTTTGTTTTTAAAGAAACCCAGAAATGAGGGCTTCATAGCACGATCATAACTAAATCCAGCTGGACAGGCCCCAGATGTGTCTGCAGCATGTGAAAGTTTTCATATCGATCAAACACTTCGCCTTTCTGAGAATCAACATCAAACCAGTGATTTACCTTTTTTATTGTTTTCGCTCACCGCCATTAGTTTCTGCTGAGGAGTCCCAGAGGGGAGCAGTACTTAGAGAATTCATTTTTAATCATCTGAGCCACACAAAAAAAAGGTTCTGTCTTATCAAAATATGACATAGTAGAAATGATGGCAAAGCCAGGGTTGAAGGGGAGACTTGCTGGATTTGAACTTGAGCAGGGACTAGCTTTCCCACTGTGTGGGCCTAACCTCTACCAAGCTGAGTAGCATTGCATTCATTTGTTTCTCTGTTCAGTTACTCAGCTCCCAGCATGTGTTGACTACTCTCCAACAGCTCTCGGCTGGGCACTAGGGATATAGAATTAAGGGGCACAAGACTATCCCTAGCCCCAAGGAGGTCATAATCTACAGCAGGGGTCCACCAGTTGTTTCAACACAGGGCCAGATAGTAAGTCTTTTATGATTTGCTGGCCATATGGCTTCTGTTGCAACTACTCACCTCTGCCATTGCAGCATAAACGTCTACAGCCAGAGACCATGCTTCCGTAAAACTTTACAAGCAAGCTGTGATCAGCTGAGCCCTGATCTAGAAGCAGAAGCAGAGGAGGCCATTTGATTGTTTCAAGTACAGAGATTGCTGCAAGACTGGGAGCGAGAAAGAAGCTGCTGCAGTCACCCAGGCAACAGCAGATGGAGTTTGGGCAGTGAAACTGTGAGAGGTGATTAAATTTGGGATGTGTTTTGAAGCCTTGGAAACTTATTAGAAGAAAAGGCATCTAGAAATGATGCCCAGATTTCTAGCCTGAGCAACTGAGTGGTGCCATTTACTGAGGCTTTCCCAAGAACCAATCATTGCTGTTAAGTTGATTCCAACTCATGGCGACCACACATATATACAGTAGAACTGTGCTCCAAATGGTTTTCAGTGGCTGATTTTTCAGAAGTAGATGCCTCTGGGTGAACAGGAACCTCCAACTTTCCAGTTAGCAACTGAGTGTGTTAACCCTTTGCACCATCCAGGGATGACAGTGCCTCAAGAGAGAGGGCTAAATCAATGTTCCTCATCATATATATATAGAAACCAAACCAAACCTGTTGTCACCAAGTGGATCCTGACTCATAGTGACCCTATAGGACAGAGCAGAACTGCCCCCTAGGGCTTCCAAGGAACACCTGGTGGATTCCAAGCGCAAACCTTTTGGTTAGCAGCCATAGCTCTTAAGTTTTGGTTAGCAGCCCAGTGCTTTAACCAATGCACCACCAGGGCTCTCTCTCTCTCTCTCTCTCTCTCTCTCTCTATGTATGTATATACATATGTGTGTGTGTATCACCTTCCAGTCCCCTAGTCTTCTTAGATATTATCTTCTTAATACTCCTGTAAAATTTTATACCACAGATGTACTGTATATCTAATTATGCACTGTATGTATGTCTGTGCTTTATACATAAAAACGGTGAGGTTTTTTCTCCCCTGTCTCCCACCAGAATCACCTTTTGCTCCCATGGGAGCAACATCAGCTACCTTGAGAATGCATGGTCTAGATCTACAAGAGGTAAGAGTCTACCTACCTTCTGTTTATTTAAGGCCCACATTGGAGCTCTGGCCTCCTGTCTGAGCACCACCTCTTTCCTAATAAAGAGATTTGGAATCTTCAGCCTGTTGGGGGCCTGGCTGGAACCTCTAAGCATACAGAGGAAGACCATGTCAGCAGGCAATGCCAATCTCTTTCGTGTTTCAGGATGTTTACACCTTCTGAGCCTTCTAGGAATGCCCTGCCCCAGATTTTTACAAAGCTTGTGACCGACAGTCACAAGGTGAAAAAAAAAAAGAATTTTTACAGTTGTCACCAGAACTCCTCTTAGGAAGGGAATCATAACTGTGTTGGGAAAATACCTTAAGAAGCGCTTTGGGTAGGCCGTTGGTGTAGGTGTTATTGGAGAGGGCTTTGTAGAAAGTTTTTCTAGTTCTGGGCAAGAAGATGGTTGTTGTTAGTTGCCTTCAAGTTGGTGCCTATTCATGGAGACCCCATGAACGACAGAATGAAACATTGTCCAGTTCTGCACCATCTTCAAAATTGTGTGTTTAATTCCATTGTGCAGCCATCATGCCAGTTCATCTGATTGAGGGTCTCCCTCATCTTCACTTGTTTCCGCTTTACCAAACACGATGTCTTTCTCCAGCAATTGGTCCATACTGATGACACACCCAAAATAAGCTAGTAACCAAAAAAGAAATCAAGAAAACAATACCATTTACAATAACCCCCAAAACAATAAAATACCTAGGAATTAACCTAAGCAGAGACATAAAAGACTTACACAATAAAAATCATAAAACACTACTACAAGAGGCTAAAAGAGACCTACAAAAATGGAAAGACATCCCATGCTCATGGATTGCAAGAATTAATATAGTGATAATGTCAATTTTACCTAAAGTGATCTACAGATACAATGGAATTCTGATACAGATCCCAATAACATTCTTTACTGAAATGGAAGTACTAATAACCAACTCCATATGGAAAGGAAAGAAACCCCCGAAGAGCCAAAGCAATATCAAAGAAAAAGAACAAAGCTGAAGGCCTCACATTCTCCGATATCAAAACATACTATACAGTCACTGTAACCAGAACAGCCTGGTATTGGTTTAACAATAGACCAGTGGATATAATTGAGAACCCACCCATCTACAGACAACTGATTTTTGACAGGGGGTCAAAGTCCATTCGATGTGGCAAAAACAGTCTCTTTAATAAATGGTGCTGGCAAAACTGGATATTCACTTGCAGAAAAATGAAACAGGGCCCATACCTTACACCATACACAAAAACTAACTCAAAATGGATCAAAGACCCAAATGTTAAACCTAAAGTTATGAAATTCCTGGGAGAAAACTGTGGTACCTAATCTCTTGTAAAAAAAAGAAAAAGATAATAAACATAACAAGAAATGCACAAAGAAGACAAACTAGATAAATGGGACCTCATTAAAATTAAAAACTTACATTCACCAAAACACATTATTAAAAGAGTAAAAATAGAACCTATAGAATGGGGAAAAAAATCTTCGGAAATGACATATCTGTAAGGATCTAATCTCTAGTTTACAGAAAATTTCAACAACTCACCAACAAAAAGACAAACAAACCAATTATAAAATGGCAAAAGAAAGGAACAAAACCTTCACCAAAGAAGACATCCAACTAGCCTGCAAACACATGAAAACATGTTCACAATCATTAGCCATTAAAACCAAAAATCCATCACCATCAAGTCGATTCCAACTCAGAGAGACCCTATAGGACAGAGTAGGACTGCCCCATAGGGTATCCAAGTTTCTAAATCCTTATGGAAGCTGACTGCTACATCTTTCTCCCATGGAGCAACTGGTGGGTTCAAACTGTGGACCTTTTGATTAGCAGCCCAGCACTTAACTGTTGTGCCACCAGGGCTCCTTCATTAGCGATTAAAACCAAAAACAAAAAAAGGGTGAGGGGACCTTATATCACCAAGAAAGCAGTGCTGGGAGCAGAGCACTTCCTTTGGACCCAGTGTTCCTGCTCAGAGAAGCTCCTAGTCCAGAGGAAGATTGATGAGAAGGACCTTCTTCCAGAGCCAACAGAGAGAGAAACTTCCCCCGGAGCTGACATACTGAGTTTGGACTTCTAGATATCCACTTGCAGTACTTCTGCTACAGCAGCACTAGATGACTAAGACAGAATTTGGTACTGAGAGAGTGGGGTGCTGCTCTAACAGATACCAAAAATGTGGAAGTGATTTTGAAACTGAATGGGTAGAAGACTTAGAAAGAAGTGCAGACAACTGTTAACACTGGAGAAGGTGCAGATGGTGAGAAACAGCAGCAGAGGGCCAGAAGCGGTAGTGAGCCTGCAGCAGCAGAACCAGGAGACCAATGCCGGACAGCACTGGAGCTGACCCACAGAGCAACTGAGCTGACTGCCTGTGCACAGGAGGCTTCCTGGCAGAGTGGGGTGCCTCCAGGCACTTATTGGTGGAGCTACTGAGCTTTGGAACACTTGCCCCAGCAGGGCAGATGTGGTCATGAGCCCCAAGGTCCGAGAGGCCAAGGAACGCAGGAAATCGAGGCGTCTCATTCTCAAAAGGTATGGCCACAACCTTTGGGGTTTCAAAGGGTGGAGCCATGGCCTCTGGTGTTTCTAAGGATTGAGTTGCCACTCAGATGGACTAGGAGAATGGTGCACTTAAAGCTGATGCATCAGAGTTGCTGAATCAGTGGGCCTGGAAGGTGGAGCTGAAGCCCAGAGCTAAGGGGCCTCCACTCAGAATCCAGAGACTGTGTCCAATACCTAGAGTCTGGAGGGCAGGGCCATTGTGTAAATTGTCTCAAAGAACAGAGAATTATTTTCAAAGCCTTGAGGGCTAATGTAATGTGTTCTGCTAACTTGCGTGATGCCTGTTATGCTATCTTTCCCTCCAACTTCTCCCATTTGTAATGGAAACATCTACCTTGTGCCTGTTCTGTCATTGTACTTTGGGAGCAGATAACTTGTATTCCAGATTTCACAAATGAAGAGAAATTTTTGGACTTTGGGACTTGAAGTTGACTTAATACTTTTGCTCTGATATGATGAGGGTGAATGTACCTTACGTGTAGCAAGGACACAAATTTTTAGAGGTCAAACAGTGGAATTGAATCATGTCCCCCCAAAACATGTGTCAACTTGGTTAGGCCATGATTCCCAGTATTGTGTGGTTGTCCTCCATTTTGTGATTTCCCTATGTGTTATAAATCATAATCTCTGCCTGTAGTTAAAGAGGATTAGGGTGGGACATAACACTCTTGCTCAGATCACATCCCTGATCCAATGTAAAGGGAGTTTTCCTGGGGTGTGTCCTGCACCACCTTTTACGTTACAAGAGATAAAAGGGGAAGCAAGCAGACAGTGGTGGACCTCACACCACCAAGAAAGCAGTGCTGTGAGCAGAGCGCATTCTTTGGAAGCACGTTCCTGCACAGGGAAGCTCCTGGTTCAGGGGAAGATTGATGAGAAGGACCTTCCTCCAGAGTCAACAGAGAGAAAGATTTCCCCTGGAGCTGATGCCCTGAATTTGGGCTTCTAGCCTGCTAGACTGTAAGAAAATTAATTTTTCTTTGTTAAAGCCAAAAAAAAAAAAAAAATCCATTGCTGTCAACATGATTCCGACTCATAGTGACCCTATAGGACAGAGTAGAGCTGCCTCGCAGGGTTTCCAAGGAACCTACCTTTTTGGTTAGCAGCCAAGCTCTTAGCCACTTCTCCGCTAGGGCTCCTCATTAGCCATTGCTGTTGTTAGGTGCCATCAAGTCAGTTCTGACTCATAATGACCGTGTGTTCAACAGAACAAAATACTGTCGAGTCCTATGCCATCATCACAATCGTTGTTATGCTTGAGCCCATTGTTGCAACCACTGTGTCAATCCATCTCATTGAGGGCCTTCTTCTTTTTTGCTGACCCTCTACTTTATCAAGCATGATGTCCTTCTCCAGGGACTGATCCCCCCTGATAACATGTCCAAAGCATGTGAGATGTAATCTCACCATCCTTACTTCTAAGGAGCATTCTTGTTGTACTTCTTCCAAGACAGATTTGTCCATTCTTTTGGCAATCCACAGTATGTTCAATATTCTTTGCCAACGCCACAATTCAAAAGTGTAAATTCTTCGGTCTTTCTTATTCATTGTCCAGCTTTCATATGCGTATGAGGCGATTGAAAACACCATGGCTTGGGCCAGGTACACCTTAGTCTTCAAGGTGACATCTTTGCTTTAACACCTTAAAGGGGTCTTTTGCAGCAGATTTGCCCAACGCAAAATGTCATTTTATTTCCTGACTGCTGCTTCCATGGGTGTTGATTGTGGATCCAAGTAAAACGAAACCCTTGACAATTTCAATCTTTTCTCCATTTATCATGATGTTGCTTATTGGTCCAGTTGTGAGAATTTTTGTTTTCTTTATCTTGCGGTGGAATTCATACTGAAAGCTATGGTCTTTGATCTTCTTCAGTAAGTGCTTCAAGTCCACATTCAGCAAGCAAGGTTGTGTCATCTGCATAACGCAGGTTGTTAATGAGTCTTCCTCCAATCCTGATGCTCTGTTCTTCTTCATATAATACAGATTCTCAGATTATTTGCTCAGCATACAGATTGAATCATTATGGTGAAAGGATACAACTCTCATGCACTCCTTTCCTGACTTTAAATCACAGAGTATCCCCTTGTTTTATTTGAACAACTGCCTATTGATTCATGTACAGGTTGCTTATGAGCATAATTAAGTGCTTTGGAATTCCCATTCTTCGCAATGTTATCCATAATTTGTTATGATCCACACAGTTGAATGCCTTTGCATAGTTAGTAAAAACACAGGTAAACATCTTTCTGATATTCTCTGTTTTCAGCCAAGATCCACTTGACATCAGCAAAGATATCCCTGGTTCCACTTCCTCTGGCTTGAAATCTGGCAGTTCCCTGTCAATATACTGCTACAGCTGCTTTTGAATGATCTTCAGCAAAATTTTACTTGCGTGTGATATTAATGATATTGTTCAATAATTTCCACATTCTGTGGGATCACTTTTCTTGGGAATAGGTATAAATAAGGATCTCTTCCAGTTGGATGGCCAGTCAGCTGTCTTTCAAATTTCTTGGCATAGGTGAGTGAGCACTTCCAATGCTATATCTGTTTGTTGAAACATCTCAATAGATATTCCATCAATTCAGGAAGCCTTGTTTTTCACCAATACCTTCAGTGAAGCTTGGACTTCTTCCTTCAGTACCACCAGTTCCTTATCATATGCTAGTTCTTGAAATGGCTGAATGTAGACCAATTCTTTTTGGTATAGTGACTCTGTGTATTCCATCTATTTTCTTTTGATGCTTCCTGCATCATTTAATATTTTCCCTGTAGAATCCTTCAATATTGCAACTTGAGGCTTGAATTTTTTCTTCAGTTCTTTCAGCTTGAGAAATGCCGAGCGTGTTCTTCCCTTTAGCCACTAAAAATAGAAAGACGCAAACCAAAACTATAAAGAGATACCATCTCACCCCTGCTAAATGGCACTGAAGAAAAAAAAAAAACAGATAACAACAAATATTGGGGAGGATGTGGGGAGATTGGAATTCTTATCCATTGCTGGTGGAACTGTAAAATGGTATAACCACTATGGAAAATGATATGGCCCTCCCTCAAAAAACTAGAAATAGAACTACCCTATGATCCAGCAGTCTCGCTCCTAGCAATATATCCTAGAGACCTAAAAGTAGTGACACAAGCAGATATATGCACTCCTATGTTCATTGCAGCTTTATTCACAATAGCAAAAAAAAAAAAAGGAAACAACTGAAGTGGATGAATGGATAAGCAAAATGTGGTACATACAGACAACTGAATACTATGCAATCATAAAGAATAATGACAAGTCTCTGAAACATATAACATGGATGAACCTGGAAGGCTAATGCTAAGTGAAATAAGTCAAGCATATAAGGACAAATATTGTATGATCCCTCATAAGAAGACAAGAATAGACATATACGGAGACCATGCTCATTGATGGCTACCAGGGGAAGGGGGTCTGGGGGGAAGCATGCTCTAGAAGGTAGATATTTGTTATTGTTGGTGTTTGGAAAAGTGGCACTGAATGTGGTTGTAGTAAACACAGCATGAACAAAGTAAATGATACTGCTGAGGAGTGCTCATGACAAAAGGATGGCTGTACCAAAGATTTTGACATGTATAAGAAGGCAATAACTCCAACAAAGAACAAAAAACAAGTCTAAGGTCACAAGGATGGGTGAGTGCAGGCATATACGTATATGGGTAGGTACAAATGTATTTACATGTGGGAACAGAAGTATCTATATGTACATGTAAATACAGATATATGTGGACAGGCACATATATTCATTGAAGACACAATTACAGATACTCCTCAGACATATCAAACACCTTTCAAGATCAGTTTTCTAGGTTTGAAAGCTTAGGACTGTAGTCACATGGGACAACTCAGTCAATTGACATAGCTCACATGTGTTCTGCATCCCAGTTAAGTGAGTAGTGTCTGGAATCTTAAAAGCTTGTGAGCAGCCATCTAAGATACAACTATTGGTCTCTACTCTTCAGGAGCAAAAGAATAAGAAGGTAACCAAAAACACACAGAAGAAACAAGTCTACAAGGCTGACTGGCTACACAAGCCACGATCTCAACTACCTGGAGACAAGAAGAACTAGATGGTGCCCAGCTACCACCAATGACCTATCTGACCAGCGGTAAAATGTATAATCCCAGTTAAAATGGGAAAAAACTGCAGAACAAAACTCTAGCTCTTTAAAAATAAAAAGACCAGACTAACTGGGCCACCCCTGACCAGAGGACTCCCTGAGACTATCACCCTGAGATGCTCTTTAAACCTTGAACCAAAACTATCTGCTGAGATCACATTAGCAAAAAAGCAGAGTGACACGCAAAATAAAAGATATTGTCTATTAGATCACTGCTCTACTTAAGAAAACTGTCTGTAGGAGTCCAAAAAGTCAACGCTTAACCCAAAGCAAAGGTGAGAAGATAAGGGGGCAGGGAATGTAGAGTACTGGAAATGGAACAACCAGAACACAAAGAGAATTGACACAATGTGGAAAATGTAACTAATGACATTGATCAACTTGTATGGAAATTGGGTCAAAAAGGAACCTAACTTGCTATGTAAACTTTCACCAAAACACAATAAAATAATTTTTTTAATAATTTTTATTGTGCTTTATTTTTTAAGTGAAAGTTTACAAATCAAGTCAGTCTCTCACACAAAAACCTATATACATCTTGCTACACACTCCCAATTACTCTCCCCCTAATGAGACAGCCTGCTCTCTCCCTGTACTCTCTCTTTTCATGTCCATTTTGCCAGCTTTTAACCCCCTCCACTCTCTCATCTCCCCTCCAGGCAGGAGATGCCAACCTGGTCTCAAGTGTCCACCTGATCCAAGAAGCTCACTCCTCACCAGCATCCCTCTCCAACCCATTGTCCAGTCCAATCCATGTCTGAAGAGTTGGCTTCGGGAATGGTTCCTGTCCTGGGCCAACAGAAGGTCTGGGGGCCGTGACCACCGGGGTCCTTCCAGTCTCAGTCAGACCATTAAGCCTGGTCTTATGAGAATTTGGGGTCTGCATCCCACTGCTCTCCTGCTATTTTTTTTTTTTTAAAGTAAGCAAGTCAAAGTCTCAGACAATATTCTGTGACCCATAGGGTTTTCAATGGCTGATTTTTAGAAATAGATCAACAGGATTTTCTTCCTAGTCTTTCAGAGTTTGAAAGCTCTGCTGAAACCTGTCCACATGGGTGACTTTGCTGCTGTTTGGAATACTGGTGGCATAGCTTCCAGCATCATAACATGCTACCCACCACAGTAGGACAAACCAATAAACGGATGGTGGGGAGAAAGAGTAGGGGCATGGAAAAGAGAGGGTAAGGTGGAGCCAGCAAGATAAGAGGTCATGTGGGTCTCATTATGAGCCCCCCACCACTCCACCCTACAAATCTTCAAGGAATTCAATACACCCAAAATGCTCTGCATGGATGTATTTTTTGTGGGAAGAAAGGGGCTGAGATTTGCATTGGAGAGCAGGGCAAAGAAATAACGGGAGTACAGAAAGGAGCAGCAGGCAGACCCCAAGCAGGTGAGCCATAGGGAACTGTTAGGAAAATGTAATTAAACACAAACCTTCCCCAACCTGAAAACCAATCCACAGAAGTAGAAGAGACATGCAACAGTTTTGTTACTGAATAAGCATTAAACCAGAATGTGATGCACACCACAGGCAACCTGGTAGAGAATGCAAACACAGAGAAATCTCATCCTTTTGTATAGCCAAGCCGATGCAACCCACTTCATACATGTTCTTACAATAAATGACTAGTCCTCAGGTAAGAGGACTTGACAGCACTATTTGTCACACATTGTTTATCCTCAATTTACCTGGTAATTGGGGTGACCATCTGTGTTAGCTAATTGGCTTTATCCAAAGGAAAAAATAAATTTCTCATATCTTTATCATATGAAATAGGTTTGCAGTGGAGTCCCTGGGTGGTACAAATGGTTAACACACTCAGCTGCTAACCAAAATGTCGGAAGTATGAGTCTACACAGAGGCACCTTGTAAGAAAGGTGACAATCTACTTTAAAAAATCAGCCATTGAAAACCCTACGGAGCACAGTTCTACTCCGACACACCTGGGGTCACCAACATTTGAAGTTCACTTAGTGGCAATTGGTTTAGGTTTGCAACTTGTGGCCAGGTGCTCCCCAACCTCCCTGAAGTTAGGCTCTTATCCTCCCAGGAAACTGTGAAGTAGGACTCTATCTTCCTTGATGATCACAGTTCAAAGAGATAATGCCCAGGTCTTTAAGGAAACATTCTAGTTTGTAAATCTGGCAAGAGGCATTTTTAGCTATTTAAAAAGATTTATGTACCTTTCAAAGGAGACAGAAAGAATTTACAATGGCAAGCTTTCTAAAGTAAATGCTCTAGGAAAAGGGAGGAGGGCCTCTTTCCCATTTTGCACTAGGGAAAATTATTATTATTTTCTTTTTCAATTGCTATTTACCCTAAAAGAACACAGAAACTCACTCAGGTGTCACATTTCCCAGTCCATGTACCTGTGAGAGTGAGGTGATTCTCCAATGTCTCAGGTCCAAGGGGACACAGGCAGACCTCTGGGATTTACCTCAGTGGCTGGAGATTGATTTCTGTATCAGCTCCTGTGAGCTCATAAACAACCAAGACCCAGTGTGAAAGGGGGCAGTCTGAGTGAAGCCTGATGCCCTTCCCTGTGACCCATGAATAAGCCTTGGGCTTAGTACCAGATGTGTCAGCCTGGCCTCTTGGATGGTATGTGAGTGTGAGCTGACTCCCTTTTGCTGGTGACCTATCAGCACATCCCTCCTCTCTTGCCCTGAGAACATGTCAATATTCCCAGGACCTGCTTAACTAGACTGGTGTGTTACATTGCATCTGACCAACCCCACTGCTGTATCTGTTCCCAGCAGGGAGGGAAGCACAAGAGGATGCATGCAGACCAGCTCCCTACATCAGCTATGGAGTGAGACCTGCTGACCATAGAGGACCAACACCCACTGTTAAAGCTGACCTTGCTCTGTCTCTTCTCCTTGTGAGTAAAGTGCCTGTGTGTGAGTTGTGTCTTTCTTGGCGATCCTGACACCTGCAGCAATAGAGTGAGTTACTATCTTCCATGTGATGGGACTCAAGTAACAAGTGTCACTTACTTGACACCCAGAAAAAGTAAGTTAGATGATCAAGGGGTTATTATCTCAGGAACAAGAAGTTCAGAGGTAGGATATCTCAGAGTTGCCTCATTCAGCAACTTAACATCATCATTTTCCAAGAACTGAGGTGCTTTCCATTTTGCCCTCAGCCATCCACAATATGCAGGCCATGTCTCCCCTCTAAGGTCTTCAGTGGCCGCCACAGTTACAATTATGGTTGCACTTACCTATGGCTCAGCTGCTTGGGGGGCTTTCTTATACACCCACATCCAGAAGCCAAAAAGTAGTGAGTCACCAAAATCAAAAACCAAACCCATTGCCATCGAACCAATTCTGACTCATAGAGACCCAATAGGACAGAGTAGAACTGCCCCATATGGTTTCCAAGGAATTCCTGGTAAATTCAAACTGCTGACCTTTTAGTTAGCAGCCGTAGTTCTCAACCACTATGCCACCAGGGTTTCCAGTGAGTCACTGTGGTATACAATTTTTAAGAGTGAAGAAAACTTTCCCAGATTCACACATATGCCCAGCCTCCTACATGCTTCTCAGCAGTAAGAGGTTGTATCACAAGTCCTTGTCAAAAGCAATACTGATTGGCACAACTAATCCAATGCCGTTGAGTCAACTCCAAGTTATCGTGGCCCCACGTGTGTCAGAGTAGAACTGTGCTCCACAGAGTTTTCAGTGGCCGATTTTTTGAATGTAGATTGCCAGACCTTTCTTCTGAAGTACCTCTGGGTAGACTCAAACTGCCAATCTTTCAGTTGGCAGCCAAGGTCATTAACCATTTGCACCACCTGGGGACTCCTAGTGGTTTGCAAAGTGTTGTTCCTGGATCAGCAGCATTGACATGACCCGGGAATTATTAGAAATTCAAATTATTCAGCCCCACTCCTGACCTGCTAATTCAGAAACTCTTGGGGTGGGGTCCAGCAATCTGTGTTTTAAGGAGTCTTCCAGGTGATTCTGATGCACCCTGAAGTTTGAGAACCACTGGCTTAGACAAATAAATAAGCATCCCTGGGCTGGGAAGATGGTAGCATAAAAAGGGCCCACTGACTTACCTGTCTTGTACATGCCTACCTCAACAGGAAAGAGAAGAACTGGAGAGAGTTCACTGGTTAGAAAGGGGCCAGTGTGAGGGGTCTACACTGACACTGTTTGGTAGGACAAACATGAGGTTGTTACTTATGGCCAAGTTGTCCCATGAAAGCAACTGTACTTAAGCCATCTTGCTGAGGCTAGACAACACAAAACTCCAGAAGAGGACCCATACTCAAAGGAATAACCTTGGCCCTACATGGAAAAATTAGCAACTGAATGTATATTGATATACTATAACTTAAAACAAAATGTTTACAATACACTTATATAACTTTGATTTCTTATTTTAAGTGACCAATACCACTCCCTATTATTTACCACCACCCATCTGTCAGTTTGTTGTGCTGCGGTGGCTTGCAAGTTGCCATGATGCCGGAGGCTATGCCACCAGTATTTCTAATACCAGTAGAATTATCCATGGTGGACAGTTTTCAATGGCGATTACAGTCTAAGATGAACTAGGAAAAAAGGCCTGTCAGTCTACTTCCAAAAATTTGTGAACGAAAGCCCTATAGAATACTGTCAGAGACTTCTAATTTCTTTACTCTAGAAATTTCAATGTGTATTTTCTCACTTACTTTGAATGCATCATTAGGAGCGACCTATCTCTGGAAGAGAACATCACGTGTAGTAAGTAGCACGAAAATGAGGGAAGCCCTCAATGAGATCGGTTGGCACAATGGCTGCAACAATGGACTCAAATAAACCAAGGATCATGAAGATGGCACAGGGCCAGGCAACATTTCATTCAGTTATACATGGAGTCGCCATGAGTCGAAGCCCCCTCTATAGCACTAACAACAATGACAACATTACTTTGAACGAGAAAGTAAGCTTTAAGACTTCTCTTTCTCAGTAACGGATAGAACAAGCAACACACATGAAAGGGTATAAACTGTCTAAACAACTTGATTAACAAATTTGACCCACTTGACATATATAGAACGCTGAACCCCATAGTGGGAAAATACATTCTTTTTAAGTGCACATGGATCATTTACCAAAATTGCCATATGCTAGGCCATAAGGCAAATCTCCCCAAATTTCCAATGACTGAAATTATACCAAGCATGTTCTCTAACCACAGTGGAGTCAAGCTAACAAGAACAAAAAGTATTTTTAACCATAAAACATTGGGAAATTAAGCAACATGCTTCTAAATAACTGTGATCAACGAAGAAATCAAAAAGGGAAATGAGAAATTATCTTGAGCTGATAATGGTTAATGATAGTGAAAATATGACATAGCTGTGAGTCACAGCTAAAACTGGGCTCAGAAGGAAATGTATAAACATGTAACTTTAAATGTATATATTTAAACAGAATGAAGGTTGAAAATTAATCATCTAAGAATATATCGCAAGAAATTAGAAAAATAAAAACAAATTAAACTCAAGTAAGTGAGGTAGAAGAAAGGAAACAATAGAAGTGATATAGATAAAATGGAAGCTTAAATAAAGTCACATAGAGAAACCACCTGGCGTGCACCAAACCTTCAATGGGTGAAAACCTTTCCCTTCATTTTTGTTGGAATGTTGCTAATGTTTCTCCATTCAGCATAATGCTGATTTCGGGGCTGAGATTAATATATTTTATCACATTAAGGAAGAATCAACTGACTCTTCTTTGATTAATAAGTATAAATTCTGTCAAATGCTTTTTCAGCATCGACTTAATAGTATAATTTTTTTAATGATTAATGTAATGCTTTATAAAGCATTAATCAATTTCCTAATATTGAATCATCCTTGATTTCTTGAAATAAACCCCACTTTGGGAGCCCTGGTGGTGCAGCGGTTAAGAGCACAGGTTGCTAAACAAAAGGTTGGCAGTTCGAATCCACCAGCCACTCCTTGGAAACCTTATAAGGCAGTTCTACTCTGTCCTGTAAGACCTATAGAATCACTGTGAGTCAGAATCAACTTGACAGCAACAGGTTTGGTTTTGTTTTGTTGGTTTTTGTCCCATCGTATCATTTGTGTTATGTTTTCTTTCATTATTTTTGCATTATACTTTAGATGAAGGTTTACAGAACTAGTTTCTCATTAAATAGTTAGTACACATATTGTTTTATGACATTGGTTAACAATCCAATAACATGTGAACTCCCTCCCTTCTCAACCTTGGGTTCCCTATTACCAGCTTTCCTGTCCCCTCCTACCTTCTAGTCTTTGCCCCAGGGCTGGTGTGCACCTTTAGTCTTGTTTTGTTTCATGGGCCTGTCCAATCTTTGGCTGAAGGGCGTGACTTCATTACTGAGCTGAAGGGGTGTCTGGGGGACGTACTCTCAGGGTTTCTCCAGTCTCTGTCAGGTCAGCAAGTCTGATCTTTCTTTTTGAGTTAGAATTTTGTTCTACATTTTTCTCCAGCTCTGTCCGAGACCCTCTATTGTGGTCCCCGTCAGAGGAGTCAGTGGTGATAGCTGGGTACCGTCTAGTTGTACTGGACTCAGTCTGGTGGAGGCCATGATAGATGTGGTCCATTAGTCCTTTGGACTAATCTTTCCCTTGTATGTTTAGTTTTCTTCCTTCGTCCTTGCTTCTGAAGGGAAAAGACTAGTGGAGTATCCTAGATGGCTGCTCGGAGGCTTTCAAGAACCCAGACGATACTCACCAAGGTAGAATATAGAACATTTTCTTTATAAATTATGTTATGCCCATTTAGCCAGATGTTTCCAGAGACCATGGTCCCCACAGCCCTCAGCCCAGCAACTAAGTCCCTCAGGAAGCTTGGATGTGTCTATGTTGCTTCCATGACCTTGCCTTATACAAGTTCTGCTGGCTTTCCCAGTATTGCGTACTGACTTACCCTTCACCAAAGTTACCATTTATCTATTGTCTATTTAGTGTTTTTGTTTTCTTAGGTTTTTTTTAAGTCTTTCACTTTCATGTGATGTTAAACTCTGGTTTCTAATATTTACTATTTTGTATTGATATTCATAAGTACCATTGATCTGTAATTTTCTTTTTATCTAAATCTTTGTCAGGATTTTTCATTGTTATTCTCAACCCTGTAAAAAAATTTTTTTGGAAAATACGCTTCTTTTCTTTTGCTCCGAATTAGCTTAGAAAATTGGAATTATCAGGGTTTTTTTTTTAAACATTACAAACTAATTACAGACTTACAGAAAAGGTACAAAAAAATAGTACAAAAACTACCATATGAAATTCCATAAGTAAAGATATAGATATATACATACGGATATAAACTTCTTCTGAACTATTTGGGAATGAATTCTAGATATAATATTCATTTGCCCTAGAGGCTTCAGTGTATATCTTCCAAACACAAGGACATACTCTTATACAATCACAGTACAATTATCAAAATCAAGAAATTAACACGCACACAGTTGATCATGTAATCCACAAACCTAATTCAAATTTTATCAACTTCCACAGTAATATCTTTCATAGAAAAGCAATATTTTCCGGTTCTGGATGCAATCCAGCATCACATTTGCATTGAGTTGTCATGTCTTTTCAGTCTCTTTTAATTTGGAGCAATTCCTCAGACTTTGTCTTTCATAACCTTGACATTTTTGAAGAGAGTATGCTATTTATTTTATATGATGTCCCTCAGTTAGAGTTTGATGTTTTCTCGTTTCCAGATTCAGGTTATGCATTTTTTTGGTCAGAAATACTACAGAAGTGATGTTATGTCCTTCTTAGGGCATTGTGTCAGAAGGCATATGATATGTTGGTCTTGTTACTAGTGACAGTAGCTTTGATCACTTGATTGAGGTAGTGTCTTCCAGGTTCTCCACTGTATGAAATAACTCTTCTTTAATAGTTTGTTAAAATATCCCTATTAAACCTTATAGCACTTTTTTTTTTCTTTTAGGAAGGGGATGGTAAGTCTTTCAAAGTTTTCTTTATAACTGGCTTACGTAAACATTAATTTCTTTTAAAATCAGATTTGGTAAATTACATTTTCCTAGAAAATTACTTATTTCATCTAGGCTTTCAATTTAATTTGCATGGGGTCGTAGGAAGTAATCTTATTCTATTTAATTTCTGTTTTGGTAGATTGCCTCGTGTCATTTCTTATTTTACAAGTTTGTTGTTTCTTTCATTTTTCTTGGTTAGTTGGCTGGTGGGTTTTTTTGTTTGTTTTGTTTTATTAGCTTGTTACTTCTATAGTTTTGTTGCTTAATTTAATCGCTACTTTCATTTTTTATTTTTAAATTGACTTTTTGTTGTACAGATCTATACCAAAAACCCAAAGCCAGTGCCATGGAGTCGATTCCGACTCATAGCGACCCTATAGGACAGAGTAGAACTGCCCCATAGAGCTTCCAAGGAGCGCCTGGAGGATTTGAACTGCCGACGCTTTGGTTAGCAGCTGTAGCACTTAACCACTATGCCACCAGGGTTTCCTACAGGTCTATAGATTTTTTTATTGTGTAAAATATAGATAACACCACATTTGCCAATTCAACATTTTTCACTCAATTAGTTTTACGAATTTTAACACCCTGGTGGCACAACAGTTAAGTGCTCAACTGCCAACCAAAAGGTTGGTGGTTCGAACCCACCCAGCAGCTCCACGGGAGAAAGACCTGGCAATCTGCCCCTGTAAAGATTACAGCCTAGAAAACCCTATGGGGGCAGTTCTCCTCCAACACATGGGATCACTATGAGCTGAAATCGACTTGACTGCACCTAACAACAACATAGATTCATGTAACCACCACTAATATGAGAAAATGGAGCAGGTCCTTTACCACCAAAATATCTTCATGCTGGCTCTTCGTAGTCATTCCATTTCCTAGCCCCTACCCCGGGTAACCACTCAACCTCTGATTTAGTCTGCTTTTTTTTTTAATTTAATACTCTAGTCAGTATATAGGGGTAGCTTATCGTAGTTTTAATTTGCATTTTGTTAATGGTTAATGATACTGAGCATCTTTTCACGTACTTATTGCCTTGTGTATATACTCACTAAAGGAGCCCTGGTGGCACAGTTGTAACACTCTTTTTGGAGAATGTCTGTTCAAGTATTTTGTCCACGTTTATATTGGGTTGTCTTCTGTTGAGTTTTTAGAGTTCTTTGTCTTGGACAAATCCTTTGTCAACTCGGTGACTTACAAATATTTTCTCCCAATCTAGGTTTTTTGTTTTCATCCTTATAAGTGTCTTTCACTGAGCAGAAGGTTTTAATTTTAACGAAGTCCGATCTAGTATTTTTTCTTTTATATGTTATGTTTTTAATGTCATATCTAAGAATTCTTTGCTTAACCTAAAGTCATAAGAATTCAACTAAAAAAATCATGTGGTTTGTCCTATTTACCCTGTTAATTTGGTGGATTACATTGATTGATTTTTGACTATTGAACAAAGCTTTCATTCTTGTAATAAATCACACTTAGTCATGGTTTATTATTCATTTTATATATTAATGAGTTTAGTACACTAATATTTTCTTGAGAAATTTTACATCTCTGTTCATGAGGGATATTGGTCTGTAGTTTTCTTTTTCTGTATCGTCTTTGGTTTTGGAATCAAGGTAATGATGGCCTCAAAAAATGAGTTGGGAAGTGTTCTCACCTATCTTCTGAAGATATTGTGTAGAACTGGTGTTAATTCCTCTTTTAATGATGTGTACGACTCAGCAGGGAGATCATCTGGGCCTGGAGTTTCCTTTCTTAGAAGCTTTTTAACTACAAATTCAAATTTTTTAATAGATACAGGAAAATTCAGGTTATCTCTTTATTTCTTAGGTGACTTTTGATATTTCACGACTTTCAAAGAATTGGCTTCTTTCATCCAAATTGCCAAATTTATGTGCATCGTGTTGTTCATAATATTCCTTTGTTATCTTTTTAATGTCTGTGGAGTCTGTAGTAATATTGTCTCTTTTCTGCTTTATGTTTGCTGCTTTTGTTTTCCTTTGGGTCTTTGTTATTCCTTTTATAACTTCTTAAGGTTGTTGCTTAATTTATTTTCGCCTCTTCTTATTTATTAACATTAGCCTTTTAAGCTATGGAATTTCCTTTGAGAACTATATGTAGGTTCTAATATGTGGAGTTCTCTTTATCTAGTTTTGTTAAATTTTTTCTCTGCAGTTTGAGGTGACTTTGATATGTGGGGAGGGGTGGGTTGTGGTTTGTTTTTGTTTTTTTAATTTCTAAGATATATAATCTTCAAAACATACAAGTTTTTTGTGTTCTGATTTTATTTTTAATTCTAATTTTACTGCATTTTAAATCAGGGAGTATTACCTGTATTATTTCTACTTTTAGAAATCTACTGGGATTTTCTTTGTTGCCTATTATGTGCCCAAATTTTGCAACTCTTCCACAGGCACATGTAAAGGAACTCTAATTACTATTTTCCAGGTACAGAGTTTCCTATATGTTGATTGTTGTTGTTAGTTTCCATTGATTTGGCTCTAATTCATGACGAGTCTGTACAACAGATCAAAACATTGCCTAATCCTGCATCATTTTTATGATTGTTGGTATGCCTGAGATCATCGCGTGGCTATTGTGTCAGTCCGTCTCATTGAGAGTTTCCCTAGTTTTGGCTGACCCTCTATCAAACATTTACCTTATTGTTAATACTACTTAGGTTCAAGGAGCCCTGGGTGCCCAATTGTTAGTACCTCAGCAGCTAACTGAATGTTTGGCAGTTCAAACCCACCAGAGACTCCATGGGAAAAAAGATAGATGATCTACTCCCTTAAGAATTACAGCCTATGTGGGGACCATGGTCTCTGGGAACATCTAGCTACACTGGCATAACATAATCTATAAAGAAAATGTTCTATATTCTACTTTGGTGAGTAGTGTCTGGGGTCTCAAAAGCCTGTGAGCAGCCATCTAGGATACTCCACTGGTCTCACCCCTTCAGGAGCAAGGAAGAATGAAGAAAACTAAACATACAAGGGAAAGATTAGTCCAAAGGACTAATGGACCACATCTACCATGGCCTCCACCAGACTGAGTCCAGTACAACTAGATGGTGCCTGGCTACCACCACTGACTCCTCTGACAGGGACTACAATAGAGGGTCTTGGACAGAGCTGGAGAAAAATATAGAACAAAATTCTAACTCAAAAAGAAAGATCAGATTTGCTGGCCTGGCAGAGACTTGAGAAACCCTGACACCGTTTTATCTCAGTAATGAAGTCACTCCTGAGGTTCACTCTTCAGCCAAATATTGAACACACCCATAAAACAAAACAAGACTAAAGGTGCACACCAGCCCAGGGGCAAGGACTAGAAGGAGGGAGGGGACAGGAAATCTGGTAATAAGGAACCCAAGTTTGAGAAGAGAGTGTTCACATGTCATTGGGTTATTAACCAATGTCATAAAACAATATGTGTACTAACTGTTTATTGAGAAACTAGTTTGTTCTATAAACCCTCAGTAAAGTACAGTAAAAAAAGAAAAAAGAATTACAGCCTTGGAAACCCTATGGGGCAGTTCTACTCTGTCCTATAAGGTCACTATGAGTCGGAATCGACTTGAAGACATACAACAACATTTAGGTCTATTTGATTTGTCATCAACTAAGAGTTGAATTAAAGTCCCTAATATTATTGTTTCTGTTGTGTCTGTTTTTACCTCCTTGTAATTCTTGTAATTTTTCACCGTAATCAGTGCTGATGAGGCTATTTAGTGCATCATTGGAAATTTCACTCCGCTCATCTTTTGCTTCTCAGCTTATTGAATCCCTCAGTCATAGATTTGTGTCTTGTAAACATCATATATTGGTTTCCATGTGTGACCCAACCTGAACGTATTTTGCTTTGAATAGGTGAGTGTATTAGTCCCCGATTGTCACTATTGCAAACTAACACAAACTCAGTGGTATAAAACAGCACACATTTATTATTTTACTGTTCTGGAGGTCAGAAGACTAAAATGGGTTTCACTGGGTTAAATTCAAGGTGTCAGCATCTTCTAGAGACTGCCTGCATTCCTTGGTTCATGGCCATCTCCATCCAGCTTCAAAGCCAGCAATGGTGGTTTGAATCTTCCTTTTCTGTAGTCAAATCACTCTCTGCCTCTTTAAAGAACCCTTGTGATTACCCTGGACTCTTCCGGATAATCCAAGATAATATCCTATTTTAAGGTCAGCTGATGAGCCACCTTTATTCCATCTGCAAACTTAATTCCCCGTTGCCATACAACATAACATATTCATAGGTTTCAGGGATTAGGACATGAATATCTTTTGAGGGGACTTTGTTCGGCCTACCACAGTAGGTTTAATCCTTTTACACTTGATAGTATGATCAATATGATGGTCTGAGTTCTGATGTATTATTATATTTACTAAGTGATCAATTGTTTTGTTTCCTATGGGTAGTTTGTTTGATATTTAGAAAGGTTAGTATTTTGTTCTAGTGATTGGATTTAATTATAATTTAAAAATTAAATTTGTAATTTAAACTTTATAATTTAATAGGATACTCTTAGTCTTCTATTTTTTTCCTCATATATTAGTTCCCTATCATGAAATTTTAGTTAGTATTGTCTTTTTTAGTATTTATATTTGTGCTCTTAAGTGTGTGATGATATATTGATTCATTGTCTCATGTTCCTCAAATCAGGGCAATACATTATCCCCACTTCACTGATGGTGGGGTTGGCCATGTGAGTTGCTTTGGCAATGGAATGTTTGCAGATAAGAAGATGCCTGAAATGTGGTTTTTGGGTTGACTTAGCCTCTTATGCTCTTGTGATGGGCTGTGAGAAGATCTCCCTCAGGGAAACTGCTGCCTCCTCAGTCTGGGTCCAGAAGTAATACATTTGGATACCTGACACCAACGCACAGCTTGAAGCCAAATCCAGACGATCCACAGCCTGAGCAGGGCAACCCAGCAAGCCCACCTTGGATCAGTAAACCTCAGTCAATCTGAGAACAGGCAAGCATGAGAATAAATGTTTCTCTGTTCTTATTGTCATTGTTGTTCTTATAAACCACTGAGTTTTTGAGGTTGTTACATAGTAAAAGCTGGCTATTACACGTTTGCATTTCTACTTCATATTTTTCAACTTTAAATATCCTTTTACTACCAGCCACTATGTGAAACGATCAACTTGCTTTGTCTTCCTTCCACTTCTTTTCCTTTTCCTCTCCCAGTTTTTCTAAGTTTTATGATTTTTGTTGTGTTTTACAATATACAACATTTACATTCTTGTCTGCCACTTTTTATTAGTCTTAGTTCTACTGTCGAATACATACAATGCTCACTGCTAGTGCTTGGATAGGCTTTCTCAAAAAATCTCTTGGCTAGTGGAAGTTTATCTTTTCTAGTTTCCTCAGGTAGGGCTCATATGAACATATTCCCTGAGATCTTGTGTTTTTAAAATTGTATTTTTGTAGCTTTTAAACTTAAAGAACTTTTTGGCTGGGCATAAGGTCATTGATTTATGCTCTCTCCTTAAATATTGTGTGTTTCTCTATTATGTTCTAAAATTGAATATTGCTCAGGAGAACTCTGAAGCCAGTCAACAGAGTAGAGAAAGTCTCACATGAGGAGGAAAAAAAAAAACAGGAATTTTTTATATTTAAAGTCCACTAACTTTAGAAGCCCTGGTGGTGCAGTGGTTAAGAGTTCAGGCTGCTAACCAAAAGTTCAAATTCACCAGCCGTTCCTTGGAAACTCTATGGAGCAGTTCTACTCTGTCCTATACAGTTGCTATGAGACAGACTCAACAATTCAGGCTCAACGGCAGTGTTTTATTTTGTTTAACTTTAGGAGGATATGCCTCAGTGTTGACTGTTTGGGATCAAATTTCTCAGACATACAACATATAGATTCAAGTGTTATTTTATTTTAGGAAATTTCTCTTGAGTTTTGTTTGGTTTTCTGTTTTGAGAACTCCAATTGTGTATATATTTGATCTCCTTTACCCATCTTCTACATCTATCACCATCTTTCTACTTCTCCTTAACTTTCTTTAGTCCCATCTCATTTTGTTTCACTTTTCTTGTTTCTATTTTCCATGTCCTTTGTTGTGTTTTCTGTAGTGTTTATTAATCCTTGTGCTTTTTCAAATTTTGTCTTCATTTTTATGGTGGTTTTATTTTTTTCTTCTACTCATTTTCTGAGTTTTGCCAGATCACATTTCATCTTCTACTGCTTTGCAATCTCTTCCCTGAGTTATTTCATAATGATTATTCTTAGAGGTTACTCCCTCATCAGAGTCCCTGGGTGGTGCAACCGATTAATGTGCTCAACTGCTAACTGAAAGGTTGATGGTTTGAGTATACCAGAGATGCCTTAGAAAAAAAGGCCTGGTGGTCTACTTCTGAAAAATCAGGCTTGAAAAACCTACGAAGTACAGTTCTACTCTGACACACGTGGGGTAACAACAAGATGGAGTTGACACAGCTGCAACTGATTTGGGGTTTATTTTGTTTGTTTATTGATTCATGAAGCTATGTAATTCATGGTAGAATGTTTTTACACAATTTCAATCTGTTCCAAGACCATTTTTCCAGTTAGTGTTATTTGTTCATAAACTTTGCTGCTCTTTTCCTCACTTTTTTTCTTGCAGTATCTTTACAAAGATGCAGTGCTAATTCACCTTTTTTGCTTATTATTGAATGAGTCAAGACCTTCTGGGTCAGATATTTAACGAATGTTTTTGTAGGTAGAGAGAGGCCATTGTAGAATTATAATCAAGCTGGTTTTCACAACTCAGAGGTTCTCTTCTCCTTAGCTACTACACAGTTAGACCACTTCACTCACTCATCTTCTTTCACTCATGTACACGCACACATATACACACATAGATCAGATCGTCTACAGGCTTCTACATGTAATCTGGTTTGGCAGATCGAATTATTATTCAAACTTTTCATTTCCTGTAGTCATAGCATACATGTATACCTTTACCATGGCTTTATGGTGGGCATATTGAACTTCCTTACCCTTTGCCTTTGGATTTGACCATGTGGCTTGCTTTGATCAATAGGATGTTAGTGGGTGTGCCATGAGCAAAGACATGAAATGTATTTGCATAGTTGGGATTGCTCTCTTAACTCTTGCTTTTCATCATGAGAAGAGCATGCTTTAGATAGCCATTGGTCAGAGGAGTTTGAGCTACACATGGAGCAGACCAGCACCCAACCCTCAAACTGGAGACAACTCAGCTAAGATCAGTCTGTATCACTCAACCCCAGTCAATGTGAAGACACATGGGCAAGAAATAGATGATTTTTTAGTTTGGGTATGGTTTATTATGTAGCAAAAGCTGACTGATACTGCCAGTATCCTCATTTCTTGGAACTTAACCAAATTTGGGGGGTGGGGGATGTGCTGGCAGCCTACTTTATTTTCTTTTTAAATCAAAAGTATAGATTTGTTTCCCCTCAGAGTGGTTCCTCCAACTTAAGGAAGTTTATTTTTGTTGGTCCAATACTTTAATGAGTTCTTTCTCTGCTTTTCGCTACTTCCTACAGAACAGTTCCTGTGTGCTTTTGGCCCAAACCAAAAAACCAAACCCATTGCTGTGAGTCAATCCTGATTCATAGGAAACCTATAGGCTACAATAGAATTGCCCCATAGGGTTTCTAAGGCTGAAAATCTTTATGAAAGCAGACAGCCACATATTTCTACTGCGGAATAGCTGGTAGGTTCAAACTGCCAACCTTTCAATTAGCAGCTGAGCACTTATCCACTGTACCACCAGGACTCCTTCTTGTGCTTTTGGCAGCCCTTACAAAACATTTTTCAGTCTGTCTCCTAGCTTCACTGAAAAAGCAGTCTGAATTTTTGTTTTCTGTTCTCCTAATTGCTTTGGATGGTTTCCAGGAGGAAAAGGGAGAATATAAAGTTTGTGCATTCATTTTTTCAAATGGAGGTCTTTGCCTTGTTTCTAGAATAATAAGGTAGCATGGGGTCTTGGCAAGAACATGGGCTTTGGAATCAGGCAGACTTTGGAAAAAAAAACCTGACTCTACTGCTGGGTGAACTTGAAACACTAATGTTGACATCTCTGAGCTTCAGTTTCCTCATCTATAGAGTGGAGCCGGTAACACTTACCTCATAGCTATTGGAGATAATACCTGAAGAGAATGAAAACTAACATATGGCAGCACCTATCGGTGCTCACAGTAGACACACACACACACAAAAAAAAATGAGAGCTGCCACTATTATGGAGCCCTGGTGGTGCAGTGGTTAAGAGCTCATCTGCCAACCAAAGGGTCAGCTGTTTGAGTCCACCAGTTGCTCCTTGAAAGCCCTATGGGACAGTTCTACTCTGACCTATAAGGTCACTATGAGTCAGAATCGACTCAATGGCAATGGGTTTGATTTTTTGGTTTGATTGTGCTTGCTAAGTCAGGGCCCAGGTTTACCAAGAAAGACATGGCTTACATACAAGCAGTGGATGGAACATCTTACTCACAGAGAAGAGACAGAAAAGATCAGCTTCAAGAGGGGGCACTAGTATCCTATGGCCAATGGGTTACTCTCTGCAGCTAACACAGGGCTGGTGTTCTGAATGCACCCTTCTCCTGTTGCAGTTGAAAGACCCCATTTCGTCCCCACCAGGAACAGATATAGTAGTAGAGTTGGCCAGGCACCATATGACAAACGTGCATGAACAGCATAAAGAGGTTCTCATTAGGCCCAAACAGAGGAGTCCTCCTAATAAAGAAAAAGAAGAAGAAACAGTACAAAGGGGGATTCAGTTCTGAATCTCCATCATCAGGGAATGTTCTGGGTCCAAGGCCCTGATTAGGCAGTCAGGTGAAGGTCTGAGGGGCTATCCTCCCAACAATACTATTGTTTTCAATTGTGTTGTCGTGATCAGTGGGGAGTTACGATAAAGGAAAGCAGTTTAACAAGTGCTTAGTTGAGGAGGCAATAAAAGTATAGAGATATGTGTCCCATTCTCTAAAACCTGCATAGTAACAGTGAGAATCGCTGATTCCAAAGCTTGGAAAACAGTTTTCATTCCCAGCACTCCATCCCCCTTCTCAACACTTAAGTTTCCTTGCTTACCCTTACAGGCCACACACCTTCGTTTTGGAGGTGGGGCAGGTGGCCCAGGCCAAGCCAATCCGCATAACCTCATTCCTTGATCCCTATGCATTGGTTCATTGATGGGCAAGTGCCTCATTCAAGGCCAATAAGATTGCTGAAAACGTTTGCTGGTGGCTTTGAAGAAAGAAAAGTCTTACTCCTCTGAGAGATGTTCCAAGAGCAACCCTGTCCTTCTCCCTGGACATCAAATCCCAGATTTTTTGGCAGCCTTCTTACAGCTACAAGAAGAAAGGGAAATGGCCTTTGGATGAGGTTAGCACAACAGAGAGGAAAACACAGAGAAAGACCCTGAATCCTTGATGACATTGTTGAGCAGCTGAATCAAACTAACACAGAAGCCCACCAAACCTCTTTTCTGTCCACTTGTGTAAGCCCATAAATTTTTTTTTAATCGATTAAGCCCTTTTGAGTTGGATTTTCTGTTACTTGCAACTGAATGCACCTTAACCACATTATCAGGCGTCAAAGTTTTCCAACGATTTCCATCATTATCATTAGGACACATTCTCAGATGAACACCATCTTTCATCATGTCTCCCTGATGGTTTACTAAATTAGAAAACTATTACCCAATTCCTCTTCATGATTCTCTGTTTTTCTGTAGACCACACTATTGCATCATTTCAACAAACATTTATTAACAGTGTCTTAGTCGTCTAGTGCTGCTATAACAAAAATACCACAAGTGGATAGCTTTAACAAAGAGAAGTTTATTTCTTCACAATCTAATAGGCTAGAAGTCCAAATTCAGGGTGTCAGATCCAGGGGAAGGTTTTCTCTCTCTGTTGGCTCTGGAGGACGGCCCTTCTTGTCATTCTTTCCCTGGACTAGGAGCTCCTCTGTGCAGGAACCCTGGGACCAAACGATACACTCTGTTCCTGGTACTTCTTTCTTGGTGGTGTGAGGTCCCTACGTCTCTGCTTGCTTCCCTTTCCTTTTATCTCTTATAAGATAAAAGGTGGTGCAGACCGTACCCCAGGGAAACTCCCTTTACACTGGATCAGGGATGTGACCTGAGCAAGTGTGTTACATCCCACCCTAATTGTTTTTAACCACAGGCAGAGATTATGATTTAATAACACATAGGAAAATCACAAAATAGAGGATGACCACACATGGCCTAGCTAAGTTGACACATATTTTGGGGGGACACAATTCAATCCATTACAGATTGTAAAAGCCAATATCTGTTAAGTCTTTAATATGTTACAGGTATTGTGCCAAGCCCATTGCTGCATTCCTTCATTTAATCTTTACAACATTCCTGAGACGTAGCACTATTGCCTCCATTGTATAGTTGGTGAAACTAAGATTTAACTTTTTGCCCTAAATTACCAGTCTATAAAGTGGTGAATACAAAAGTCAAACTCAGCTCTCCTTGACTCCAAAGTCTGATTCCTTAACCACTAGACTGAACTCTTTAAAAGCATTTATTGAGCAGCATCTATATGCCAGTTACCAGGGATACAGAGAAGAAGCAGGCCCAGTTTTTGCACACAGACTAGTGGGATAAGCAAATGTGTACACAGATGATTACAGCATGGCACAGCTTGCAGGGGCTGGAGAGGCAAGATGAGGTGAACTTAAAAAAGTCTGTTCATTGTGCAAAGTCGCCAGGGCTTTATCCTGAGGGTGATGAGGAGCCAGGGAAAGGTTTTCAGCAGGGGAGTGGTGTGATCAGGCAGTGGTCTGCACACTGTGGATGTGACTGTAGTGTGAACTGAACAAAAGAAGCCTGGAGTCAAGCACACCCATGAGGAAGATGGTGAGATACTCCAGGTGTCTTAGTTTCCTAGTGCTGCTGTAACAGAAATGCCACAAGTGGGTGGTTTTAAAGAGCAGAAATTAATTTTCTCACAGTTTAGGAGGCTAAAAGCCTGAATCCAGGGCACTAGCTCTAGAGGAAGGCTTTCTATCTCTTTTGGCCCTGGGGGAAGATCCATGCCTCTCCGCTTTTGTAGCCCTGATATTCCTTGGTTCCTTGGCAATCCTCACATGGCGTTGTCTTTCCCTGTGTATGCTCTCTACTATGTCTAATCTGCTCTTTTAATATCGCAGAAGTGATTAAGCTTAGGACACACCCCCACACAGGGGTGGTCTCATTAATACAACAAAGAAAACCCTATTCCCAAAGGGATTACATCCACAAGTATAGAGGTTAGGATTCCAATACATATTTTGGGAGAACACAATTCAATCCACAACACTAGGTGAGATGTAATGAGGGCATGGCCTGTGAAGAGACGCTCAAGTGACTTTCCTTTGAGTGGAAGAAGAAGGAACATAAAGTACTTCTTCCACATTCCCCTGCAAACCTGCATTCCACACAGAGCACGCAGCCCAGAGGGACCTGCAGGTGTTGACAGCACGTCCTTAAGTTAGCAAAGTAACCCACTACACAGGGGCATGACCCTCTAACTGAGAAGACACTACTCTTTCCAGGTGACCTGTTAACTGCTCAGCAAGTCCTTACGATAATTAGATAGTAGAGAATCAGACCAGAGTCAGCCGAGAGTAGGTTATGACCTCCAGGAGAAGAAAATATTTCATGGTGTTTTCAGCTGTTGGTAAGACTAAATTGATTATGTGACTCATCCAGTTCTCACTGTGAAAAGTTTTTCATTAATCATGCTAACACACACACACTGGGGGTACAGAGAAGCACACACACACACACCAACTTAAACACACACATTCAAGAAGAAATAAAAATAACCTTCAATTGAGAAATGAACCAATGGTTTGAGCCATTTCTTTCTTTCTTTCCATTCCCTATCCTGTGGCACCACTTCTGAGCTAGGGATCATAAACAGATTATAATCACTAACACTCAACTGAGCACTTGCTGTGTACTAGGCACTGTGCCAAATATTTTATGCAGGTTAATCTCATTGTGGAGCCCGTAGGGGGTGTAGGTGTTAAGCACTTGACTGCTAGCAGAAAGCCTGGCAGTTCAAATCCATCCAGCGGCACCTCAGAAGACAGGCCCAGTGATCTACTTCCAAAAAGTCACAGCCTTAAAATCCCCACAGAGCAGTTCTACTCTGTACACATGGGGCCACTATGAGTAGAAGTCAACTTGATTGCAACTAACAACAATCTCATTGAATCTCTAAAAAAAATCCTATCGTATGGGTATTGTTGTTGTTAAGCGCCATCGGGTCAGTTCCGACTCATAGCAACCCTATGTACAACAGAACAAAACACTGCCTGATCCTGTGCCACTGTCACAATTGTTGTGATGTTTGAGCCTATTGTTGCAGCCATTGTGTCAATCCATTTCACTGAGAATCTTCTTCACTTTTGTTGACCCTCTACCATACCAAGCATAATGTCCTTTCCCAAGAACTGGCCCCTCCTGATAACATGTCCAAAGTAAATGAGATGAAGTTTCGTCATCCTCATTTCCAAGGAGCATTCTGGCTGTACTTCTTCTGAGACAAACTTCTTTGTTCTTCTGGCAGTCCATTGTATATTCAATATTCTTTGCCAACACCATAATTCAAAGGCATCAATTGTTCTTCCATCTTCCGTATTCATTGTCCAGCTTTCATATGCATATGAGACAATTGAATATACCATTGCTTGGATCAGGCTCACTTAGTCCTCAAAGTGACATCTTTGCTTGTCAACACTTTAAAGTGGTCTTTTGCAGAAAATTTGACCAATGTGATAAGTCATTTGATTTCTTGACTGCTGCTTCTATGGGTGTTGATTGTGGATCCAAGTAAAATGAAATCCTTGACAACTTCAATCTTTTCTCCACTTATCATGATGTTGCTTATTGGTCGCGTTGTGAGAATCTTTGTTTTCTTTATGTTGAGGTTTAATACTGAAGGCTGTGGTTTTTTATCTTCATCAGTAAGTGCTTCAAGTTCTCTTCACTTTCAGCAAGCAAGGTTGTGCCATCTGCATATCGTAGATTGTTAATGAGTCTCCCTACTATCCGTGCCTTGTTCTTCTTCATATTGTCCAGCTCTTTGGATTATTTGCTCAGCATATGGGCTGAATAAGTATAGCAAAAGGATACAACCCTGAAACACACCATTCCTGATTTTAAACCATGCAGCATCCCATTGTTCTGTTCGAATGACTGCCTCTTGGTCTACATTCAGTTTCCACATGAACACAATTAAGTGTTCTGGAATTCCCATTCTTTGCAATGTTACTATTCCAATTTTGCAGATGATGGCCCACAAAGTTCAAAGAGGTGAAATTACTTGCCCAAAATGACACATCAAGGAAGTGCCTGAGCTGAGACTCAAACCAGGTCTTCCTGACTCTGGATACTCATGCCTTCCAAAAATGAAAACTAGCCTTTAAATGTAACTCAGCTCCTCAGATGTACCATAATATAATGTTATCTTGTTTGATCATCACAGCAACTCTCCACAAAGCCATGGAAATTTTTCAGGTGAAGAGATTGAGCTTTGGAGAGAGGTAATGCCTAATCTAGTGTCACATAGCAAGTAATAGAAGCAAGATTTGAATCCAGCCATACAAGATACACCATAGAGATATACCACCTGCTTCATTCGTGAGATCTCTGCTTCCCCTGGGACTGATATAACATTTTGCATCTCTAACTCCAAATGAACTTCTAATGACAATATATCAACCTAAATTATAGTAAAAAAGAATCTAGAGTTGACCATCCCCCTCCACGTATCTCATCCACTCTCACAGCAAATAATGATAATAATAAAAGTGTGAACATTGCCCTTGATGCTCTTTAAAAAAGCAATTTTCTTATTACTTTATTCTGAAGAGCTTGTACACCAAAATTGCAAAATGGTTCACGGAACTGCCTTAAAACGCATTTGGGAGTAGATGTGTTTCTTGTTTCTTAACAAGGTCAGAGCTGAGATAAGGAACATTGATCATATTCTTAAGAATCTTGAAATCATGCCTTTCTGTTTTTAAGAGTCAGGTTTAAAGCATAAAAAGAAAAGTGATAGCCAAAGATCTTTGCATGGCTGGTCAAGACCAAATTCACCAGCTGTTTCTCTAGTCTCCTGTCAGCCCTGGACATCATTGCCATCTCAGAGCAACTAAGGAACCAGGAGAAAAGCAATTACCCCTTTACTGAAGACCCACCTTATGTCAGGGACTGTGCTAAGGAGTTTATACATTTGAAAGATACAAAGCATATAGGTTAAGTGTACATTGGATTTGAAGCCCAGATTTGCCTTACAAGCTCAAGTCTCTTAACCTCTCTGTGCCTCAGTTTCCTCTTCTGTAAAATGAGGACTATAATAGTAGCTGTCTCCTTGTATTGTTGCAATTCTATACATGTATAGAATTAAAAACAGTTTCTGGCAAACAGAAATCTCTCTATAAGTATTAGCCATTATTATTACTAACAAAAAAAAAAAAAAAAACAAATCCATTGCTGTCAAATCGATTCCAACTTGTGGCAACTTTTATTATTACTACTCTCTTGTTTTGTTTAATCCTCATATCCACCTGTGAGATAGGCTTTTCATCTTTTTCTTGGACATGAGGAAACTCAAGCTCAGAGATGTAAAGCGACTATATCTGGGCAAGTGGCTAGAAGAATGGAATTTAACCCAGGCCTGTCTGACAGCCTGTGGTCTCTCCGCTGCACCCTCCTACCTCCAGCTGATGCACACTGTGCCCACATTTTCCTTCAAGATCCATGATCCAGTTGAAGACTCCCCCACAACCAGAAACTCAGATGGCCCATCACCATAGGACAGTACTGATAGGCTTCTGACAACTAGACATGTACAATAGCCTGATCATGTCCAATTCTGCCTCTGGCACCGAATCTCAGACATGATAGTGACCCTCAGCTCCATACCACAATCCATCCATCCACCCACTCATCTATTCATTTACCCTCCCACCCATCCGTCAATCCATCTACTCACCGATCCAGTCATCCACTCACCCATCTATCTAGCCCCCCACTTATCCACTCATCCATCCACTTACCCACCCATTCATCTACCCACCCATTTACCCAACCATCCGCCCACCCACCCATCCACGCATCAGCAAATATTTAGAAAGATCATACTCTTTGCTTCTTCTCAATAAAACTACCAAAATCTTTAAAATACAACCAAGTTGAATTGCTGACTGAATTCTGTGCTGGCTGCTAGAGGCACAGAAGAGAATTATCTGACAGGTCTTAACACAAATGTACATCATTTATCTGTGGCATTCTTTTAGCCAAAACACATTTACCATTTACTTTCTATGTCCACCCCCCCTCAACAGCAAAAGATTACTCATGAGACACTTCTCTATCAACACCCAAGGCAATTCGACAAGTGATTTGTAGAGCTGACGTGTCCAGCTGCACTAGTTTGAGGTATATATTTCTTTTAATATTCAAGTGAAACAACTCTAACCTCTCATCCTACCTATCAGGAGAACATCTTTCTTGCCTCCAGGAGTCCTCCTTTTTAGGTTAACCCCAAGTATTTCCAGGGTGTTAATTCAGTGTAAGGAGGTAGGTCTGATAATCCTTATAAAAGATCAGAAAACCAAAATCTCTGCTTGGTTCAATTGTTGGCCTAGGTATTTGTTTTGTCTAGCTTTTGTTTTGTGGCCAATGAGGGCACACTACTGTATCTCTGAAGGTTCATAATGACAAGGCCATCTCTACCTGAGAAATGTGTCCCCATTGCTTATCCTGTACTATTTTCTCTAAGTAGAAAATAAGAAGGACAAGGGGTGGGAGACAAACAAGGGCATTAAATGAATAAATGGATGCAAAATTGCCCAGCACTCTGCCTGACACAGAAAAATATCAATAAAATTCAGCTTTCTTCTCCTTTCCTCAAACTACTTAATTTCCTTTAAAACTGAAACTTCTTTTCTAATTGCCCCGACTTCGAATGTGACATTCTTTAGCCCATTCCCCATTACTAATCCATGTCTGACTAGTTCCTCCTACATCCCTTTTGTTCATGTTAAAGATGACTTTTCTTTTCACCTGTATAAGTCTTGCTGCCTCCCACTCTAATTCAACTAGATTGAAAAAGAGGACTAGCTCTTCCTCCATAAAACCCCAATTAATCAATCATCTTGGAACCTGAGCAACTGGAAAGAGCAGCAATGTTGCTGTCAGTCCTGGAGAAAAAAAAAAAGAAAAAACTGGGACATAGCACTTATTACCAGCAAGACCTCAGGTGAGTGATTTTACTTTCTAAGCTTTAATTTGCTAATCTCTATTAGTACCCTTACTCATAAGGTTGGCGAGAAGATTGCAAATAACCCAAAAGGAGTCTCTAGGGCAAAGTCTGAGATGCAGGTGCATGGTAATATGAAATTACTGGACCTAGACAGACAGACCTGGCTCTGAGTCTGTTTCTGTCACTTAGCCTGTTTTTCTGTATAGACTGTACAGAATTCTCCCTCAAACAAAATCAGAATACATATCCTTCCCAAGCTCATTTGGAACATTCACCAAGATAGGCCACATTCTGGGCCATAGAACTTACCCTAACAAATGTAAAAAGTAGAAATCACACAAAGTATGTTCACAGACCACAGTGAAGTTAAACTAGAAATCAATAACGGAGAGATAATTCCAAATATTTATAAACTGACCAGCATGTTTCTAAATAACACATAAGTCAAAGAAGAAGTCTCAAAAATTTTTTTTAAATACTTTGAATAAAACAAAAATACAAATATTAAAATTTGTGGGGTAAAGTGAAAGCAGTGCTTCAAGAAAAATTTATAGTATTAAATGCATATAGTAGAAGAGAAGAATGATCTAAAATAATAATCTAAGTTCCACTTTAGGAAACTAGAAAAGCAAGAGCAATTTAAGCCTAAAACAAGCAAAAGAAAAGAAACAAATTTAGAAATTAGAGCAGAAATCAATGAAATTGAACACACAAAAACATTTTTAAAAATTAACAAAACCAAAGCTACATCTTTGAAAAAAAAAAAATGATAGAATTGTTAAACCTGTAGCCAGATTAGCCAACAAAAAAAAAGGAGAGAAGACACAAACTACCAATATCAGAAATGAAACAGTCATAGCTATTGATCTCATGGACATTGAAAGGACAGTAAAGGAATACTATGAATAACTCTGGAGCCCCGGTGGCTCAGGGGTTAAAAAGCTTGGCTGCTAACCAAAAGGTCAGCAGTTCGAGTTTACCAGCTGCTCCTTGGAAACTCTACGGGACAATTCTAATCTGTCCTATAGGGTCACTATGACTCAATGGCAACAGGTTTGGTTATGAACAATTCTATTTCTATTAATTGGATAACTTTTACGGAAGAGACCAATTACTTGAAATGTACATACTATCAAAGCTCAAAGAAGTATAAACGGATAAACTGTATCTGTTAAATAAATTAAATCAATAATTAATAAAGAAAGCACGAGGCCCAGAATGTTTCACTAGTTAATTCCATCAAACATTTAGGAAAGAAATAATACCAATTCCCTATAATATCTTCCAAAAATTGGAAGCAGAGTATAACACTTCCTAACTTATTCTATGAGGCCAGCATTACCCTAATACTAAAACCATATAAAGGCATTATAAGAAAGGGAGACCATAGACTAATATCCCTCATGATCATAGACACACACACACAAAAAAAACCCTCAACAAAATATTAGCAAATCAAATCCAACAGTGTATAGAAAGAATCATACACAACCACCAAGTGGGATTTATTCCAGGCATGCAAGGCTGGTTCAACATTCTAAAAGCAATCAATGTGATACACCATATCATCAGGCTAATAAATAAAAATTGTATGATAATATCAACTGACAAGAAAAGGCATTTGACAAAATTAATGCCCCTTCAGGATAAAAACTCTCAGCACGCTAAGAGTGAGGTGAACTTCCTCAACTTAGTAAAAAAATCCACCTATAAAAATCCCACAGCTAACATCACATTTAATGATGAGAAGCTAGATACTTTCCCCCTAAGATAAAGAAGAAGGTGAGGATGTCCTCATTCACCACTCTTTTCAGCATCATACTGAAAGTACTACCTAATGCATTAGAAACAAATACAAGGTGTACAGGTTGGAAAGGAAGAAATAAAACTGTCTTTATTCACATACTATAATATAATTTTCTATGTAGAAACTCCAAAGAATCTACACAAAAACTTTTGGAACTACAACAAGTATAGTAAGGTTGCACAATACAACATCAATATAGAAAATCAATTGCTTTCCTATACACTAGCAATGAACAATTGGAATTGGAATTTTTTAAAAATACCATTTACAATAGCACTGAAAAGTCAAAATATGTAGTTATAAAAGTAACCAAATATGTACAGAATCTGTATGTGGAAAACTATAAAGCATTGATGAAGAAAATCAAAGATCTGAATAAATGGAAAGATATTCCATGTTCTGGCATTGTAAAATTCAATGTTGTTAAGATGTCAGTTTGTCCCAATGTCTGAACAATTCAAATCAAAATCCCAGGAAGCTATTTTTGTGTATAGCAACAAACTGATTCTAAAGTTTATATGGTAAGGCGAGAGATCTAGAATAGTCAGCACAATACTGAAGACAGTTGGAGGGCTCACACTACCCCATTTCAACACTGACTGTAAGGTTACAGTAATCAAGACAGTGTGGTATTGGTAAAAGGATAGAGAGTTCACAAATAGGCCCACACAAATATAGTCAATGGATCTTTGATAAAACAGCAAAAGTAATTTGTCTAATTTGACTTTTCAACAAATGGTGCTGGAATAAACTGGATGTTCATATTTAAGAAAAGAAAAAGAACTTAGACATAAGACTTACACCCTGCACAAAAATTAACTCAAATGAATCATAAACCTAAAAGTGAAATGCAGAACTATAACCTATCTAAAAGAAGACATGGGTTTGGTCATGAGTTTTTAGATACAACAACAAAAGCATACTTTTTGAAAGAAAATGTTGATACATCAATTTTATTAAAATTAAAAACTTACGCTCTGTAGAAAACACTGTTAAGAGAATAAAAGACAAGACACAAACCACAGACTGGAAGAAAATATTTATAAAACACAATTTACATCCAATAAAGGAGTTGTACCCAAAATGTACAAAGAGAAATTATAACTCAATAATACTAAAACAACCCAATTATAAAATAGGAAAAAGATATGAACAGATACCTCATTAAAGAAGATTCACAGATGGCAACTAATCATATGAAAAGACGGTCAACATCATTTGTCATTGGGGAATTTCAAATTAGAACAATAATGAGATACCACTACACACTTATTAGGATAGCTACATTTTTTAATGACAGTATCAATTGCTTGTGAGAATCTGGAGAAAAAGGAACTCTCATTCACTGTTGGTGGGAATACTAAACGGTACAGCCACTTTGGAAGACAGTCTGGCAGATTCTTACGAAGCTAAACAGAATCTTACCACATGATCAAGAAACTGTACTCCTAGGTATTTACCCAAATGATTTGAAAACTTATTTCTACACACACACACACACAAACTGCAAGTGAATGTTTATAACAGCTTTATTCATAATCATCAAAAACTAGAAGCAATCAAGATGCCCTTCAATAGGTGAATGGAGAAACAAACTGTGGTACATCTCCACACTGGAATGAGCTATCCAGCCATGCCAAGACATAGGTGAATCTTAAATGCATATTGCTAAGTGAAAGAAGTCATTCCGAAAAGGCTATTTATGATATGATTCCATTTATATGACATTCTGGAAAAGGCAAAACTATAGAGACAATAAAAGCATCAGTGACAGCTAGGCGTTTGTGGTGGGGAGGTCTGAATCTACGAAGCACAGTTTCAGCAGTGAAACTACTCTGTATAATACTCTAATGTTTGATACCTGACACTAAGCCTTTCTCAAGCCCTACTGAACTGTATAGAACAAAGAGTGAACTTTAAAGTATGAAAATTAAAAAAAAAAAAAAAAATTTGGGAGGTCAGGGGACTCCAGAACGGAATACAAACTATGATAAAAAATAACCCAACTGTACTACAAATATATGAAACAATCTCACTGAAGGAGGTGAAAGACAATAGGACAGGCCAAAGTAACTTGGAAATAAGTAGAGTCTGTAAGATTCAAAGCAAAAGAAACTGCACATCAATGCTGTATATAAACACTTTTTTTTATAAACACTGTTGAAAAAGTTGATTCCCATGGGGATATAAGTGAACAATTCTGAAACCACTATACATGTATATTGGAGTTGAACAACTAAGTAAATGGATGGTGGATGGCAGCACCAGGTTTTTCCCTGTTGAAATGGAAGGTGACATATAAGCTAGGGGACTCCTCCCCTGAATTAGATTTGGAGACATTAGCTAAAATTCATGCTTAATGATATATATATAAAGATGCTTACACATACAGATATTTGTAAATATGTGTATAAACACCTGTTGCTATACATATATGTTTTCTTGTTCTATCAGCCCAGGTAGCACAGTGGTTAAGAGTTTGGCTGCTAACCAAAAGGTCCACAGTTCAAATCCACCAGCTGCTCCTTGGAAACCCTATGGAGCAGTTCTTCTCTGTCCCGTAAGGTCGCTATGAGTCAGAATCGACTTGACAGCAATGGATTTGTTCTATCAGCTGAGAAGGCCTAGAAGCAATGACTCTCCAGTAGGAACAACCACACCTTTCTAACACCATACTCCAATAGATGAAACCAGGACTCCTTGGAGAAGTGGCTGGTTCTGGGGCTCGGATAGGAAATATTCATCATGAGCCTGGAGCATCTTGTCATGCCAGGAAGTAAGGAACTGTAAAGAAGAAAGAAAAGGAGGGAAGCAGGGAAGGAAGGAAATAAAAGGAAGGAAGAAAAGCTAATGATGAGGGTATGTCAAAGGGACACAGGAGCCTTCTGAAAGATGTCCCCGTGGCCAAAGGTGGAATGATTTGAGCAACAAAATAAAGAAGTAATGGATTATAACTCAAACTACAAAATAAATATCCACCAGTCCATATTGATGGAAATAACTGAGTAAATAAATAAACACGAGGAAATAGAGAAATCCCATATGCAGAAAAATGCCAAATAATCTATGTAGATATTTCCTCACTGCCTAAGCATGGGCTGCATATAATGGCTTCCCTTCAAAGAGCACACTACAGAAAAAGAGGGGGAAATAGGAGTAACTTCAGAGTGGACAAATCTGGCAAACACTACTTCAGCTGGATGATCATGGTGAGAAGTCATGTTAAGAGCATGCACCCTTGAGATGATGTAATAAAAACGACACTTTACCTCTGTGGTCTTCTACCCAAGAACCCATACCCCAGCTGAATCATGAGAAAAGTAGGCAAGTCCCAACTGAGAGACAGTCTACAAAATACCTGACCACTCAAAACCAACAAGATCAGAAACAAGGAAAATCTAAGACACTGTCACAGCTAAGAGGACCCCAAGGAAACATGATAACTAAATGGAATGCAGTGTCTTGGATGCGATTCTGAAACAGCAAGGGAATATTAGGTAAAAACGAAGGAGATCTGAATAAAACGTGGACTTGAGTTAATAATAATACATCAGTATTAGCTCATTAATTGTGACAAATGTAAGATGTTAATTACAGGGAAACTGGGTGTGGACATATGGGAACTCTGTTCTAGCTCTTCATTTTTCTGTAAGTCTAAAATTATTCTACAATTAATATTTTATTTTAAAAAGAGAGAAGTCTGTACTTATTTCTTGAAAAGCCCCAAGCTCTCCCTTCCTTCTTCATCCCCTCTCTCAATGCCCACCTCCTTCTCTGCTGGACTTAGAGTCTCCGCCAAAAGCATACCTATAGTTTAATAACCATCAGTGTGACAAACAAGAAAAGTGAAACTGACCACTCACTCCTCACTGCTCTTTACTGTGAAGCTAGAGGGAGTCCGAAGGGAGATAGTATGACAGGTAACCTTAGTCTCTTCAAAGCAGTCAGCCATTAATGTGAGCTGATGCTCTGAAAAAGAGGTTCCAACAGACCCTGTTCTGTACTAACTTCCCACTGAAATAATTGTCTTGATTTAACAACCTCTGTCTTCTTCATTTGGGAGCTCTGGTGGCATGGTGGTTAAGAGCTTGTCTGCTAACCAAAAGATCAGCAGTTCGAATCCACCAGCCACTCCTTGGAAACACTAAAGGGCAGTTCTACTCTGTCCTGTAGGGTTGCTATGAGTCAGAATTGCCTCGATGGCAATGGGTCTTGGGCCTTCACTTGGGGAGTCCTTGGGTAGTGCAAAAGGTTAACATGCTTGACAGATAACCAAAAGGTTGGAGGTTTGAGTCTACCCTGTGAAGCTCTACTCTGACACACATGGGTAGGAATGACTCAGTGGCAATTGGTGGCCTCCATGTGACTATTAGCCATTCTCCCTGATCGATATCTCAGTGACCCCTTCTACATTGGACTCACTGTTCTGGTCCCTTACAGGCTATTGAATCTGATGCTTCACACTTAAATGTCTTCCTCCTCTTAAAAATAAAGATCAAATAAGGGAAGCTCATCTTTTCCTTCAGTACTGCCCTAAATGATGTTTATCCTCCAACCTTGAATTTACCACTTGAAGCCTTCAGATCTACTCTCTGGAAACATTTCAAATGAGCCTGTGGGAGAATTTAACATAAAAAATGCACTAAAACAGTTCAAATCTATGTCAATGGCTAGAAAAAGAGAATTTGAAAATCTCCCAAAAGGTTAAACCTAAAAACAAATGCTGAGTGTTTTTCAGTTTCAAAATAATCTTAAGCGGTTTGTATCAGAGTCGTAGGCTGCACTTTAGAAGAGGTCCTAACGCATTTGAGCAATAACAACCTCGCTAGAGAATATGAGACAATTCAACAGGGAAAACAACAGTGGTCTCTCTGGGTAGGTCTAACAGCATATGGCACCTTGCTCTCAATGTTTGGAGAAAATTCCTGCCGCGGTTTGTTCAAAGTCAAGGTACCAGAGGTCCCTAGAGCTCAGAGCTTTACAAAGCGTTCAACAATGTTTGAGACCTGAGAGGGGAAAATGTATTGGCTTAAAAATATTACAAAATGACTGCAAAACTGAAAAGAAGGATAATTTCAAAAGCAAGATTTAAAAATCTTTATTTTTTGTAATAAAATTTATACTTTTATATTTTATTTAATATGTCTGAAATGATGAGCATCGGGACATAAAAAAAGAGTATGTAGGGTCTTAAGCCAGCCTTAGCCCCTGGAAAGGGTCACTTTTTATCAGCTCTGAGGACTTCAGACCCACCCTGACCTGTGACTGCCACTGAGTCAGGTGGACATTGCAGGTCCCTGAGGATGGCAATGTGAATGCATTTTGTTAATTACCAAAAGCTGAACACAGAAAATACTCTAACCTGTAGAAAGGCCACACAGACTATTAGTTCCTAAAACTGTATGGGGCAGTTCTATTCTGTCCTATAGGGTCACTGTGAGTTAGAATCAACACCACAGCAACGGGTTTGAAATGGGTTTTCTGGTATACATAAACACAGGAGTCCCTGGTTGGCACGAACGGTTAACCACTCAGCTACTAGCTGAAAGGCTGACAGTTTGAACCCACCCAGAGATGCCTCGAAAGAAAGGCCCGGGGATCTGCTTCCATAAGGTCACAGCCTTGGAAACTCCTATGGAGCAGTTCTACTCTGCACACATGGAGTCTGCACAAGTCGAAGTCAACTTGACAGTAACCAATAACAACATACACAAACACAAGTTTCTTGTGAACACGAAGAAATATACCAAGTAATAAATGTTTTCCCAAAGCTTATTCTTCTCCCCAAAGATGCCACTGTTTTCAGTTAGGTGGATATTTTTCCACATCTTTTACTATATATTTACATAAGAAATTTATACTTCTTATACTTTTTTAAATAAAAGGAATCACATCCCACATGTTGTTTTGCAACTTGCTTTTTTACTTCATAATAGGTCATGAAAATCTTTCTATAACAGTATATAAGGCTTTACTTCTTTTTTAAAATTTTTATTAGTATTTTATTTATACACACTTAAATGCACAGATCGTAAGTGTACAGCTCAATGAGTTAATTTTTGCTGGTTTTTTGTCTGTTTGCTGTTTTTGTTTTAATTGAGGCAAATATACGTGCGGCTTAGTGGTAGAATTCTTACTTTCCATGCAGGAGACTCGGGTTTGGGTCCCGGCCAAGGCACCTCATGCCCAGCCACCACTCATCTGTATGTGGAGGCTTGTGTATTGCTCTGATGCTGAACAGGTTTCAGCAGAGCTTCCAGACTAAGACAGACTAGGAAGAAAGGCCTGGAGACCTACTTCCAAAAAAATCAATCCATGGAAATCCTATGGATCACAGTAGTTTGATACAACACACAATAGTTTGATGCATCATGGGGATGGTGCAGGACTGGAGAATACTTTGTTCCGCTGTACGTGGGATTATCACGAGTTAGGGGCCAACTTGACAAGAGCTAACAACAACAACGACAAAAAGTATGTATGTAAAAAAACTATTGCCATTTCGACATTCCTCCCATGTACAATTCAGTAACATTGTGCAACCATCACCGCTGTTTTTCCATCACCCTTAACAGAAGCTCAGGGTCCCCTAAGCAGTAAGTTGTCCTTCTCCACTCCTATCCACCCCCGGTAAATACTAATAAACTTAGGTCTGTATACACTTGCCTATTCTAGGTATCGGGGTTTATTTCACTCAGCATCATGTTTTCAAGGTTCATCCATGTTGTAGCATGGATCAGTACTGCATTCACCTCTTTATTTTAAATGCTACATCCTATGGACATACTACAGTTTAGTCATCCACTCCCCTATTACTGGACACATAGGTTGTCTTCCCGTTGGCTTTTACAAACAAGGCTGCAGCCAAGCACCCTTTACACAAGCGTTTCTGGCACAGATCCCTAGAAATAAATTGCTGGATCAAATCGTGTGCACATTTAAAAGTTTGATTGCTATTGCCAAATATCCCTTCCAATTAATCATATCAATGTGTACTCCTGCAAACAGGGCAGGAAAGCATCTGGTTTTCCCCCCCAACCCAGAGGTTCTGCTACACAGCGGAGCCTCATTCAAGTGCTATGTTCTAAATTGCATGATCTCATCATGAGCGAGCAAATAAGCTTTCATTTCAATATCGGTGCCAATGGATGCTGTCTAAAAATGGTACTAAATTTTGCTTTTGCCTTTTTCAACAAGCTGGAACCTCCACCTTGTTGTCCCAGTCCTCTTTCATACCCTCTTTAATCCTCTCCTCCCATGCCAGCCAGCAACGTGCTGTTTTATAGAGATACCACCATCAGACTGGTAAAAACTCACAGCTGTTTTGGCAGAATTAGCATGGCCCACTTCCCCACCCCACCTCCATCCCGCACTCCTGCCCCAGTTTAACAGCATACAACAGTGTGTGTAAAAGCAGCAGCTTTCGAATGCGGCTGGACATTATCTTAATTACAGTCAACATGTTTATAATGCTAAATACATTTGACCTGAACACTCAGCCTCTAAACAGCATGCATGGGGCTAGATAATCTCCGAACACATTTGTGACATTTGGTTGACATTTCTTCTCTTTCCCGTTAAAAGAGTTGATTGCTACCCATGCATATCGGTATGAGAGAGAGCCCAATATTGCAATTTAAACGCTGCTTCAATCAGTTTCACAAAGGTATTAAACTAAAGGTGACCAATTTCAAAACTTCGATGTAGTAAAATTGGTCACTTTAGTAAGTACAAGTAAACTCATGCTTATCTTACTTACTGGGCAATCTATCCCTGTCAGAGATTGTAAATTTGAAAAGAGGCTTTGATTCTGTCAGAAGATGCTGTGGGGTTCGGCGAGAGACAAATGCCAGCCATACCTAGAAGCAGAATCTTTCATGTGGTGAAAAAACGTGCAATTGTTAGCTGCAGATGATCTGGTAAGCAAGGTAAGCACTGTGCTTACCTTGCTTATTGGATAATCCACCCCTCAAGAGCTTGAGGGAGGCTGACACCTGAGATCTTAAACAGATGAAGACGACAAGGAGGAAAGCTGTCTCCCTGCCCTAATATACCACAGTATATTGGAGAGCAGTAAACAGCGCATAGGAGCCCCTGGGTGGTACAAAGGATTAATGTGCTTGGCTGCTAACCAAACCCAGAGGCACCATGGAAGAAACTCTCGGCGATCTACTTCTGAAAAATCAGCCATTAAAAACCCTATGGAACACAGTTCTACTCTGACACACACAGGGTTGCCATGAGTCAGACTGACTCAACGGCAATTGGCTTGGTTTTAAACAGGTAAGTATGGCTGGAGGAGGAAGTGGGAGGTAGGGAGGGACTTGAGCTTTCACCCAGCAATTATCACACGACCATCTGGTTAATTTTCTTGCTCAGATGCGCTGTCAAAGAATCTTGCAGAGGGTGAAGACCACCCCAGAGCCATTAATTTGACAGCCTGTGGGACCCCTTTTGAGACAGGCCTTCTGTTGTTGTTAGCTGCCATCGAGTTGACTCTGACCCACAACAATCCCATGTATAACAGAACAAAACGTTGCCTGCTCCTGCATCGTTGTCACAATCACCAGCAGGTTTGAGTCCATCATTGCGGCTATTGTGCCAGTCCATCTCACCAAGGGTCTCTCTCACCCTCACTGGCCCTCTGCTTCACCAAACATGGTGTCCTACTCTAGCAACTGATGCCTTCTGATGATATAGCCAAAGCAAGCAAATCAGATAACATTCTGTTGTGATCATTAAGGTTTTCATTCGCTAATTTTTGGAAGTAGGTCACCAGACTCAGACAGATCATAGAAATATTTCAATCCTTAATTAAGCCATCTCCTGGGTTTGTTATCTTTGAACTCCACAAGCCATGTTTTTTGAAATACGAATGTCTTAAAAGTCTCCTTGTCTTAAACCTTGAGCTCTAACCAAAGACATGTACCTCATGTTGTCATTGCTAATACAACTGTTTCAAAGGCCATCAACATTAGTCTTGCTAATTTTTTAAGCCGATGTTTTAACATGAAATGGGCACATGGGGATTCATTATAAAATCCTATTTGCCTTTTTGTATGTGCTTGAAAATGCCAATAATACAAAGCACTTTTTTAATTCACCAACATTTGAGCCGATTTGGAGTCCCCTTTAAGAAGCCACTCATTTGATTAAGGCTATTTCCTGGTAAACACAAGTTCATCATTAAGAGCAGGGCTCTGAACAGTTTTGCTCAGGCTCAAACCCCTGCTGAGAAATGGCATTTCTAACAAGTTCCCAGGCGATGCTAATGCTGCTGCTTAGGGACCAATTCAGAGAACCATCGATAGAGCAGTGGTTCTCAAAATGTATTATACATAAGAATCAGCTGGGGATCTTGTTAATGTGTAGGTTCTGATTCAGTATATCTGAGATGGAAATGAAAATTCTCGACAGGGGTTCGAACAGGAATGAACTGATTCAAAGCTCTGGTTAAGAAAAAAAGGCTGTGAAGTTAGAGAACCCTAGGCTCAAACCTGGGTCCATCACTTACTAGTTGTGTGGCCTCGAACACATTACATTCCCTCTCTCAACCTTAATTATCCTTATCTGTAAAATAGGGATGAAGATAATAGTTCCTACTTCCTAGGTAGGGGTGAGAATGAACTGTGATAATACACGGATAGTGTTGGCATTACCAGACACACAGTTTCTGGGGCTCAATGAAAGGGAGCTATTGGCATTACCTGGACAAAAACAGTTTCCTCCTCTCTATGTTATACTTTTAAAACACTCTTTGGTAGTGGCTTATTTGTACATCTGTCTCCCTCCTTTCTACTCTCTACTATAGCTCCTCGAGACTGGGATGGTTTTTTTTTATTCGTTTCTGTATCCCTAGCATCCAGCACACAGCCTGAATCACAGGAGGTGCTCAGAAAAGATTATTAATGTGCATTAATACATATACAGTGATCTCTCTACCACCATGTTAGACTCCAGGGAACTGCAGGCCTCAGAGACCACACGGAGATTGAACCCAAAGTTGTTACAGACAGCTTAACAGACCCACACAAATATGCCAAGCAACCTAGAAACAAACTTCACTAAAATTGTGGATCCAACATTTCCTGTTTTGACTTGTCCATTCTTTCATTCATTCAATAAATGTTTAATGAGCAACTTCTATAAGCCAGGCAGCATGCTGGGTACTTAGGAATGTATACATATATAGAGAGAGAGAAAATAAAACAGTCTTTGCCCCCAATATGCTCACAATCTAGGGAGAAAGATAAGGAAGTAAGGAGATTATTTCATGACAATGTGAGAAGCCCTTGGCAAGAAATAAAGAGGACGGAGTTGGGGAGAAAGTACCACTGAAGTCTTTTTGACAATTATGCCTGACTGAATCTTAAAGGATGCATCAAAAAAGAAAAAATTTATGGTGACCCTTGTGTTATAGAGTAGAACTACCTCATGGGGTTTTCTTGGCTATAATCTTTATGGAGGCAGATTGCCAGGCCTTTCTTCTGCTGTGTGGTTGGGTGGGTTTGAACTACGAACCTTTAGGCTAGTAGTCAAGTGCAAGCCGTTTGCACCAGGCAGGGACCTTAAAGGATTCACACTGCTGTTGTTGTTGTTGTTGTGTGCCATCAAGTCTATTCCTACTCATAGCGACCCTTATAGGACAGAGTAGAACTGTCCCATAGGGTTTCCAAGGCTGTAGTTTTTACAGAAGCAGACTGCCACATCTTTCTTCCATGGAGCAGCTGGTGGGTTCAAACCACCGACTTTTCACTTAGCAGCCAAGCACTTAACCACTGAGCCACCAGGGTTCCTTTTTAAAGGATTCCTTTTTAAAGGATGCATAGGAGCGGACAAATACAGGCAATAGAGAAGGGTGTCCCAGGCAGAGGGAATGGCATATGCAAAGGTATAGAGACAAGAAAGGACTTTGTACATCCCACAAGCTGCACGAAGTTCTAAATGTCCATACGGATGGGTGCCAGGGGGTAATGGCAATAGGCGAGGTTGCAGGTCATCAGGGGCTAGATCGTGAAGGGCTTTGAATGGGCTTGATATTTTTTCCTGAAAGCGAATGGGAGCCATTGAAGAATATTAAGTGTGGGGATGAAACAGTCATATTTGCATTTGATAAATATCACTCTGTTCACTTTCTAATAGCAAAGAGAATGAGGACTGGGAAACAAATCAGGAGAAAGCTATCAGAATCATATTTTTTCCAGTAAAGGAGCTCATAGTATTTTCAAGTCAGAAAAGACCTTAGAAATTCTTTCATCCAACCCCCTTATTATACAGGTGAAGAAAACTTATTTTCAAGGGATCTAAAGTAGCTTTATCCAAGCTATGCATCCTTTTTAAAAAATGTTTAAATGAAACGAGACACTTCAGCCTACAATTCAGTCTTTCTAGGTCCTACTAAATGCCTAGGGACAGTGGTGGTTCAGTGGTAGAACTCTCGCCTTCCACACAAGAGACCCGGGTTCAATTTCCAGCCAACACGACTCATGCACAGCCACCACCCATCTGTCAGCAGAGGCTCGGGTGTTGCAATGATGCTGAACAGGGTTCAGCAGAGCTTCCAGACTAAGATGGACTAGGGAGAGAGGCTTGGCAATCTACAGACAACGCCCAGGTTGTGAACATCCGACTTATGTACAAGCCATAGTTACAAACCAACCACCATAAAGTCTATTATATTAAAAATTTGAGGTACATACAATGGTTCATAATAAAAAACGAGTGCTACTTTTTGACATGTATCAAAACATTATTATTATATTATTATTATGTTAAAGATGTTTTAGCATATCTGGAAGTGTTTCTTTCATGTTTTTTATGCATAAAAACGTATACTATTCCCTAAGACAAACATTTGGCTAATTGACATTAGATACGAACCATACCTGTTTTGACTTATGTACAAATTTGACTTAAAGACGGACTTAGGAATGGAACTTGTTCATGAGTTAGGGACTGCCTGTACTTTGGAAAACCAGCCAAGGAAAACCCTATGCATGACAAGGATCTGATCTGCAACTGATCATGGAGCTGGTGCAGGACTGGGCAAGGTTTCACTTCATTGTGCATGGGGTCACCGTGAGCCAGGGTGACTCGACGGCAGTGAACAACAACAGTAACAGGCCCCACTACCACCTGCCCCTTTGCTGGCGTTTCTGTCCGTGGATAGCCTTGCTGCTCTGAACATAGTTCAGCGCAAATCCTTTTCAATGGCTGAAAACATTCACCAATTTTGAGAGCTGGAAGAATCCCTATTCTCTGAGCAGAAGAAAAAATTCTAATTGGTTTTATGCATCTTCTCATGGCGATTAGAAAGTTAAACCCTTTTAAATCAGAGATTATTCTTGAGCTTCTCATACTATTTAAATTACAACTCTCAAATCTTGAGTGATGTAATGGACTAAAATCCAGATGGTTTTTTAAGTCTGTACGTTACATGGAAGTTACTTAACGTGACAGAGGCAATGTAGGCCGGTCTGCTTACAAAATGTTCAAGGAGTTCAGTGTTCATCCGCCCCCATCCTCTGTAAAATAAACAGATTGGTTATTGTCATGTTTTCTATCCAGGAAATCTCAGAGAAATCCATAGAGGTGCATCTAATCTGTATAATCCTCTGATCTGCTAATCCACTGGGTGAGTTCTTTCAAATGACCGGGGTAGCCAGATCACACAAAGCAGCTCAGGGTTGGCTGGCCATCTACTCATTATTCCTGAAACAAATTCTGCAAGGTAAGTAGATTTTACCGACTCAGACATTGTGGACATATTTGTTCAGCCAGTCGCTAGTGCTAAATAAAGGAAATTTTCTCAACTATCCAGATGTAAAAAGCCATTTGCTTCTGGGATACCAGATAATCACAGCAAAAGGGAATAGTGTCTGGGAGAATCCCAAGCTACATGTGTTCTACAAGTCATTTCTATTTGCTTCAAGCAAACACTCGAGGAAGTCAAATGCATAGCACGTCCTTTATCATTAATACAATACCTATTAAGTGATCGACAGTTTCAAAACGGCCATCCTGCAAAGAATCAGTGAGTCCAACAGCTCGGTGCTCAGTGTTCTTACAGATTTAGCTTCATTGTACCCTCACCAGAACCTGCATGTTTATTTCCATTTCACAAATGGGCAAACAGGCTCAGAGAGGTAAATACATTTGTTTACTCTCACATAGCTTGAAAGTGATAGCAGCAACGTGAGCCCAAGTTGTCTGACCCTAAGCCTATTTTCTAGGACCCAAACATGGACTGGCTGTTGGGAATGGAAAGATCCAGGGGAGATGCCACCAGTGCAAGCCTGGGAGAAAAATCATGACAGCCCCCAGAGTGGAGAATCTTCAGAAAATCCCTGAAGTTAGACAACATATCAATTTGGTTTTTTGGGTGACCCCTTCATTGAAAAGGGGTTGCCCAAAGGAGTCCCTGGGTGGTGCAAATGGTTAACGCGCTCCACTGCTAATAGAAAGGTTGGCAGTTGAAGTCCGCCCAGAGGTGCCTCAGAAGAAAGGTCTAGTGATCTCCTTCTGAAAAGCCCATCATTGAAACCCTTACAGAGCACAGTTCTGCTCTAACACACATGAGGTTGCCGTAAGTCAGACTGGACTTGACAGCAACTGCTAACTGGTCTACTGAAGAGTTAATGCAGAGGTTTTGCTCCTCCCACTTTGTGGATCAGGACGACTGAGCCTCAGAGATTGTGACTTGCCTAGATCCCAGGAGAAGCCAGGGACTTTCCTGAGGATAATCCCAAAATCTCTGGATTGAAGCCAAGGGCTCAGTTTCCCTTGCTTACAACATCCTATTGTGTCAGTCAACTCCAAGAGATGATATCTATTTGATTAGGAAAGGCATCTTGTTAGGTACAAAAAGGAAAAAAGAACACCTCTTTTCTCTTTCTTACTAAGGTGTTTTACATGTACGTAGCATTACTAAGACTTACTATTGTAAAGATGAAATTAATCATATTATACTTTTGCTTTTCTAGTTGTAAATTAAATTCTCTGAGAGGCCCTTTCAGTAAAGTTAACATTTCATGAGATGCCCTTTATTGATTCAACATCCCAGGAACCCGAAGTATGGTCTCACCCTGCGTATTGAATTGTACAATTATTTAATAGAATTTCTAGACAGATCACTTATTTTTCACTCTTTGGCCAATGAAATAAATGGGGAAGGCTTTTGTGCCATGCTTCATTGATTGTACAACGACAACATGAACATCAGAGCTGGTGTCGCTGGATTTCTAATTTAAGAACAAAATCAAACTGCAAAGAATAAAGATATCCAGAAAGTTCTGAAGCAGCAAGAAAAGCTGTCATGTGTATGGGCATTCAGACTAGATATGTTCATTACATGTGAAAGCCCAGGGAAGGCAAACATGGGGTTTAAAAAGACACCATCTGTTGTGCGATGTTTCAAATTATGAACTTAACCCTTAATGTCTACATCACCTGCTGTTCATCCATGCTCCTTCCTCGGGATGGAAAAAGAAAAGAGAAAAGCCTTAGCACATTAACTAAGTAGGTTTAGCAGGACCTATGGATAAGGCCAGCATCCCACTCTATATTTTCTCTCCAGAGAAAATCACTGCGCGATTTAACTTTTAAAATAACCACCACACTGCAGTGGTTGCCATCAGCTGAGAGTCCACAACAACCCCCTAGCAAGCCACAGTCTTTTCTGTGATTTTTACATTCTTTAAAGTCCCTGGGCTCCTTGGAAGAAAAAGCAGAGCTTTTAGAAAGCTTTCAAATCTGTGTAATGAAAGCTAGAGTAATTCCTCAGGTTAAGAAAAAAAGAATTCAAGACAGACGGAAAATAAGACTATGTAGCCAGAATCAGAAAACATGTTGTGTTTAAATATTCAAAGGCAACACGTGGCATACATAAGAGGAGAAATTTCCATTAAAAAAAAAAAAAACATATATTTGAAAATGCCCATGTTTTCTTACTTGTAGAGCTGAAAATATCCTTATTTTAAAAACACATTTAACAAATGCAACACAGCCCATTCAGGATCTATTTGAGTTCACAAAATAATTTTATTATACATATGAAAGCTTACAGGCAATAAAATTAAGAAAACATTCACAATACATAAATAACACAGACCTGATGCAGGATGTACTTTTCAGTGGGTTTTTTCCCCTGTTACCAATATCATCCAAATGTTAAATAAATTGCTTATCCACAAGAACACTTTGTAAACATTTCAAAGAAACGCTCCTGAAATGCCCTCATTTGAGTTAGTATCTGGCAATGGAGGCTTATGATACTTTTTACAGTCAAAGGGATGACGCAGGGACTGGACTCCAAAGCACAAAGAAAGGACTAGCATTTTTGCAAAAGAAATCCCAATAGCTTTGGGGTCCTTAACACACCCAAAAAGGAAGGGTCCCCTGTTTTTTCCACCAACAGAAGCGTCTTACTCAAGGCTGATAATGAAACACTATTAATTAGTCAACATACCATTAATATTTAAAGACTGAAAAAAATCAATTCTAAGTTCAAACGAAAGCACTACAAAAAGGAGCCCCACTGAGCACTGTGGTTCAGCCCGGGTAAGATGGACACAGAGGGTTTGAGCTTTGTCCACTGGTGAGGCTGTCGTAACACAAGAGTTAATGAACCCCACTGTCTTCACTACACATCTCTAACCAGGACAGCCACTTGTTTGGTTCAGAAAAGCTATCCGACATGGGAAATGAGGAAAGATGGAGAAAGCTGATTATTTTACAGAAATACAACATGACATATACTTATTATTACCACTTAAGATCTTAAATTAGAAGTTAGAGTCTTCTTAAGCTGGTTTTTATTTAAGATATTTACAGAACTACAAATCACTCTCCTGGGAAAGTCTCTGTCATTTAAAAAAAGAAAGAAAAAAAAAACTTTGAATGCAATAGTAGCTATGCTTTTTCAATTTTTTTTTTTTAGTCTTTCTAGAAAATGAAAAGAACATTCATAACATTAGTCAATTCTTGCCTTATTTACCTATGAATTTTAAAGGAATCATCACAACTCAAGTTCACTTCTTACCAGTCTTTGCTGCGTTTCTAGACGTTACACATGAGTACTTAGGACCTCAGAGGGTCTGTGTGTTTGTTTCATTGGCTTATAAAGTGCTAGTTAAATGGGCAAAAATGTGGTTTTAAGGTCTCAGATATCTCATTAGTTTATCCTATTAAATACGATAAATATAGATCTGTTATAATAAATTAAAATATCCATATAATACAATAAATAAATAAAACCAATATCAACAAAGCATCTCTTGACTCTGAAAAAAAAAATCCCCCTTTCTACTCTAAGGCTCAATTATATTTTGTTTTACAAATAACTTATGAAGGCATGCACCTACCTTTTACAATCTGAAAACTCTGCCTGGAACAGTGTTAGCACCTGTTTGTACACTGCAAACTCAACCCTTCTCATTTCCTTCCTGGAAAGATTTAATTTTTAAGCGAAGCTGTTCATTGTTAATCCCCCTCCCTTTGTTTTTTTTAAATCCTAAAATAAGAATCAGCTTCTAAAGACAATTTTGGAGCCAAAGACACATCCTTTGTGAGTGTTAGCTTCACTTGTGTTCCTGTTTGACTCACTAGAACGACACAGAAAATAGACTGGGGTGTATTTTAAAGTATAGTTAGTTGTGTGTTGGAAGCAAGCAGCAGAGGAAGGCTCGCCTGAGACCTTCGAGTCTCACTATACTTCAGTAAATTCTTAACAGCAAGCCCCAGAGAAAGATCCTCTAGCTTTAGGGATGAGCATGTCTAGCAGGATTCGTCTCGGGGTTCAGGTTGGGTGCTGTCCATTTTGCGTGATGGGTTGAATCTTCTCGAGAGAGACATCAGTGTCATAGTCCAATATGACAGATAGGGCGGGGGACAGCTTATCCAAGGGTCTGGCTATTCCACCTGCCTCCTCCTTCTTCAGGTCCTCAGAGGAGTCCACGGCATGTGGGATTAGGTAGACCAGATTGCACTCCTTGGAGATGGAACCTCGTGGCTCATGATGGCTGGAAAACACCACGGCCCCGTTGTTATTGATGCTAACTGTCTCGATGGCATTGTTAGTTGTCGGGCAAAGTCGATAGCATCCTAAGAGGGTTGAAAATGCCTTCCGGAAATCAGCATTAAAGGCATAGATGATGGGATTCAAGGAGGAATTAGCCCATCCAAACCACACAAACACGTCAAAGGTGATAGAATCAATGCAGAAGGGCTTGGTCTCCCCGGACCCACAGAAGGGCACCATGCAGTTCAAGATGAAGAAAGGCAGCCAGCAGCACACAAACACTCCCATGATGACAGACAGGGTCTTCAGAACTTTAGTCTCTCTTTTGAAGGACATCTTAAAGGAGCTTTCTGGTTGGGAGCACTCAGGGGGGTTTCCATTCCCCGTAGTGGTCTGGCAATTCTTGGCATGTACTGCCGCCCTCTCTAAGGCCGAGATGCGCCGTATTTGTTTCTGGGCGATCCTGTAGATCCTGGTATAGGTAACAATCATAATGGCCACAGGGATGTAAAAGCTTATTAGGGAGGACGAGATGGCATATGTTCTGCTCAGGCTGGAATCACAGTTGTCCATGGTCTCATCCAGGGAAGTGGCATTCCCATCTGAGGGACTTGTGGGTTTTGCCTTGTGCCAGCTGAGCTGCACAGGGATGAAAGAGATGAGCACGGACAAGGTCCATGCCAAGCTGATCAGAATGAATGCTGCTCTGGGGGTCATCTTCCTCTCATACCGGAAGGGACTAGAGATAGCCCAGTACCTGTCCACACTGATCACACAGAGATTGAGGATTGATGCAGTGGAGCACATGATGTCAAAGGCCACCCAGATGTTGCAGAAGGACCCAAAGGGCCAGAAGCCAGCAATCTCAGCCACTGCCTTCCAGGGCATGACCAAAACAGCCACCAGGAGGTCTGACACAGCCAAAGAGATGACAAAGAAGTTGGTCACCTTGGACCGCAGATGTCGGAACCTGATGACGGCAGCACAGACCAGTGTGTTCCCCAAAAGTGTGGACAAGATGAGCAAAGACAGGAAGCAGGCTGTGAGGATGCGGAAGGAGAAGGCCCTCTCCACCACCAGCCCAGTCCCGTCCATGGTGGAGGTGTTCAGAGTCCTCATCCTGTCGAGGTAAAGTACATCAGAGACTCTGACACTTCTAAAGCTCCTAAGCAGGGATCAGGGGTCAGTCAGCCTCCAGGAGTCCTCTCTCACCAGGCAGCCCTTTGCACATTAGCCCCAGGTGCTCCTCTGGGTGGAGGACCTCACCAACATTCCATCAGAGGGCTGTAACAACTGGGTGGCAGGGGCCTCCCCTTGGCAAGCCAAGTCAAACCGTGGAAGGTCCCTCTTGCTTGTTACAACTGTCTTCTGATTGTCCTGCTCTCGGTCACTACCACAGGGACCAATTGGCCCCTCACTTTTTGGCATATTCCAAGCTATCAATTCAGAGACTCTGGGCCTCTGCTGAGTTAGTCAATTGCAGTCAGTCATGTTTAAGGGCTGTTGTCTCTCTGGTGGGGACAGAGAATTCTCTCCTGAGGCGGGGCTGAAATTACAAGCCTTGCTCCTCCAAACCCTTAGCTCCTCAGTAGCTCCAAAAGCCCTAAAAAGCAAAGGAAAGACACGGGGGGGTCGTTCGCCAAGACTTCGGTAGATCACGTCTTTACTCAAGTCAACCCCAACCCAACCATGCACTGGGCAAGCTTTCCGGGCCACCTACCTTGTTTTGAGTGGTCTGTCTCAAAACCCCTGGAGCTCTGAAATCGAACTTGGCAAAGGCGCCGCAGCTCCACAACGCCCTAGAGACGCGCCTGGGTCCTGCTGACGCCGCACGCAACCCGGGTTCGGCTCCCAAGGCACAAAAATCGCCAGGTCGGGTTTGTGAAAACGATCCCCGCCAGGGCCCCAAAGGGCCGGCGCCGCGCCGCTGCCTCGAACTGCCTCAAAGCGGACGCGACACTGGCGCTTGGCGCTTATTTGGAAGAGGGCAGCCCCAGGACTGACCACTTCAATGGCTTTTCCTTGCTTCCTTCCTCCAGAAACCTAGCGCCCGGCGCTCCTCAGGAGGCTCCGGCCCCTCGGGGCAGGGCCCCGCGCCTCCCCACAGGACCGCCAGCGACCTCCAGGAGCCTGGGAAACGCAAGGCAGAGAGCCGAGCTGGTACCGGCGGGCGCATGGGCCGGCCCAATTCCCGCGGGGCACAGCCCATCCACCCCCGCGCCCCCTCCCCTGCCCTGGGGGCGGGCTGCGCTTGACAAGCAGAGTTGCAGCGACAGCCGCACGTGGATCCCCTGGAAGGTGCTGAGGGCGCAGAGGGTGGGGGACTCCCAGGTGAGCGCTCCCCCGCCCTGGGTTAACCTGCCAACCCTGGGTCCCCGGACCGTACGCAGCAGGGCCCGCAAGACAAATCCCGAGGTTGCAACCTCAAGCAAAGAGATCCCTGGGCGCACAGACCTGACTCGACATCCAGCGCCTCTTGGCGAGGACCCCAAGCCCTGTACAGAGCCCTGCACGAGCGGGGACCCTCCTAACCCTCCTCAACCTCGTATGCACGCCAATCACTAGAACCGCGGGTTCCTGTCCGACCGCGCTGCCTCCAAGGGCCCCCAACTTGGATGAGACGGGTACTGCGAGCGCCTGTACTCACCGCTTGCGGGGAGGGCTCAGCGCAGGGCGCACCGGACTATGCTCCCCGCTGCGCCCTAAGGGCGCTCACTTCGCGCTCCGCGGGAGCGGCGGGCGCATCCCGGTTGCGGTCAACCCCGGACTGCCGCCTGCGCCCCGAGACCCGCGAGCGCCCCAACCCGAGCGCCCTCTGCGGGCGGCTACGGATCCCAGAGCCCAGGCTGCGTCCGCGCAAGGACCGACTGCGCTCGCACCAGCTCCAGCGCCTAGGCGGGTTGGCTCTCCGTCCCGCCTTTCCTTGTCACAGGCTGCCAGAACCTGGAAAAGGGGAGGCAGAAGCTTTTTCACTCAAGACTTTCTCAATCTGAAATACCGCTAAAAACTGACAAGGATGAAATATTCCTTTTGCTGGCACTGCATTCATTGAACCAATATTTTCTCCTGAGTGTGCCAAGCCCTGGGGTGACAAAGATAAGCAAGGCGCAAGCCTTGTTCTCAGAAACCCGAGGGAACTGGCATTTACTGAGCAGGCTCTGTGTCCCAGGCCCACACGAGCCTTATACCGTTCACCCCTTAAAACAGGCCGTCATCGGCCCGGAAAGGTGTAGGGCCTGCTCAAAGTTACCAGGCTAATGAGGGTACCGGTTGCCTACTCCCAGCCACGTGTTCTTTTCACTTTCATGTCACTGCCTCCCCGCAGATCAGAGTCTAGTGCGGGAGCCAACAAACTAATTAGCTACTGGACTAAAATAAAGGGGATAGAAAGATGGAGAAAGAAAGCCCGATGGAGGAGATGCCCCCTGAGCCCTTCACAGTTGCCCCGACAAGGCCTCCTGGGTCAGAGTTCGCACTCCTTGTGCCTAACTGGCGGCGCCACAGTGCCTTCCTAAACATGTGAAGAGATAAGAAAGAGTCTCTGAAGCCACACTTCAGGCTTCCTATCCCCACCCCACCCTTGCTGGCTATATGCACCCTCTTCCAACTCTGAACACTCTCCTGTCTCTGAATTCGGCTTCTTCCTCTGTAAAATGGTGATGGTCTAACAGGGTTGATTAGAAGTATGGAATGAGATGGTGTTTGCAGAAAGTTTGAGGCAGAGCCTAAGACCTAGACAGCCCCGCATGGGCAGAAACCCCCGGACTCATTAGAAAATTAGTGGACTTATCTCCATGAGAACTGCCAACAACATCAGACACCAGGATTTTCTCTGTAAAAACCCAATCTAAATAATAACCCCATCCAGGTAGTGCAAACAGCAACTCAGTTTTAAGTGAAAGGACGTCCTTGCTCACGTGGGTCCCCCGTGCTTGTGCCTGCAGCTCTGCCCTTCCACTGCCAGTCTCACTGCTGTTGCTGACATTGTCCCGTGGACTGATGGTCAGAGACACAATTTCCACGACACACGTGCTCACAGAGCCACAGTCCTGCAGTGCCTTAAGCCATGCTTCACATAATGTTTCCAGATCGTTTTCCTTGCAGCAGTCATCCCCTGAACATCTTCACTTTATTTCATCTAGCTTCAAATTAAAAGACATACTGACTGGTTTCAGATGGTCACGCGAGCTGAATGCTATCTCCCCATCTTCTGCCCACCCCAGCCTCAAATATTTCCACTGAAATTACCCAGAAATATACAGTGAGGGAAAATTCAGCGTTAGCCCTTGAAAACAGGGAAGAGTAGGATCTTTTTTTTTGCAGACAAAAGGGAAGATGGAACTGGCCTGGAGAAGAATGTACTCTCCTGTGATTCTCCAAATGGGGAGGGGAAGTACCCCTCGGGACTGGGGGAAGAAACCCCAAAGAACACACTAATTCCCTCAGGATCAGGCTGAAGCCAATATAAGGGGTAAAACTGCTATCTAGTGATGCTCTTGGGAAATATCTCAATTCCCAAGTCCCCCCAGAGGAGGCAACTGTGGCAATGCCCACTGCTGTTTAAAATAAAATGGTGGTGACAGCCACAACCACAACACCAGGGCCTCCGGGACCTCATCTGTATAAAGCTGAGTAGCTGATTTAGTCTCAACCAGTGGCCCATTGAAAGAAACACCAGTTTAGCACTTGATAAGAAATTTGATATTTCTTTTGATAAGAAATTTATGTATTTTATAAGAATATATATTTGATAAGAAATTTAAATATTAACCAAAACTTATATGGAGGGAACTGCCATTCATGACACACTTCTTAACATCCTTGATTCTCTCAAGCTTGGAAGCTGCTCCAAAAAATCTCTCTATTTCCTTGAAAAGTCCCCAGAATTCTCTCCAAATTAGACCATGTTGACCTTTGTCTTTCTCTTCCAGCCCATTTACCTGTCAGGTCCAGGTGATCATATTGGCATATATCGCTTTGGTAGTGGTTGAGAGGTATTTCTCCTCCCTGAGTAAATTTCTGCTATTTTGAATGTCAGAACATCAAATATCATCCTTACCCAGCTCAGCAGAAACCCAGTTAGCAAAGAGAAAATCCTCCTAAACCAGTGAAGGAGGAAGAACCTGTGAACACCTGAGAAGGCAATTTTGTTTCCAGCCACCACAAAAACAAGAGAGTGGACAATTGCTCTATGATTCTGTAACTCTGAGATCCCTTTCTAGCCGACCTAGGTTAATAGTGTTTGGACATCATCGCTAAGGGAATAAGAAAAGGTAAATCGTACCTTAAATCCCAGGAATTTTTGAACTTTGCACAGGGTGAATTTCAGAGGAATTTACAGGTTGGCTAGAGGTTTGGAGGGTTTTTCCCCAGGTTTTTCTTTTGTTTGTTTCTTTTTTGTTTTTTCCCTCTCTCTTAAAGCCAAGGTGAAAGAAAGCCTTCCATTTTGTTCTATAGAAATCTCCCCCACATACACTGAGAACACAAATAAAAAAAACAGGTAGATATTAGCATTAGATCATGCTGGGATTGTAAACCCAAACACAAAAGCACCTCTGTTCTGGGTTTGGCATGTCTTTTGAGCTCCACTGTGATTTATGCATTACAGGGAGGAGGAGGTTAAAATGATGCTTTTCAACAAAATTTTGTTTGGAGGTTGCAAAAGTAAATGAATAAAGAAGTCACGCAATCAAATGGGGAGCTTAATCTCGTGAAAGAATAAATAAAACAACTGAACTGTCAAGCAAAACAAATGATATATTAAGTAGGCTTAAGGATTATTAAAGCTGATTTTTGTACCCAAAAGGAGTGTTGTTAATGTCAATGAAAAGAGACAGAGCTTGGCTGACCTTGATCAAGTAGCTGGAATGCTTGTTTCAGACAATAAATATCACGTCTCAGAAATTCCTAATCCCATTTGTATTTTCTGCTCCTTTAGTTATTATAGAGCTCAAAAATCAATACTATTAAAAACTTAAAGATCAGCTTACATCACTTCTGGTGGTGGTTAGAGGTCGTTCAGTGTGTGTAACTTGTTTTCTACTTGTTACATCTGATCTTTGTCTCCTTTTTCCTTTTCCTCTTGTTCTGACTTCTATAGGCTTAACTGAATAGTTTTTATGATTCTATTTTATTACATTTGTTGGCTTATTTTCTGTAATTCTTTTTGTTATTTTTATGGTTGTTTTGTTATTGCTGTTGTTGTTGTTAGCACCTGTCAGCCCCCGACTTAAGGTGACCCCTCTGCGTAATGGGACAAAATGCTGTCCGTGTCCTGCACTAACCCCTAAGATCAATTGCAAATTGGACCATTGCGATCCATAGGATTTTCACTGGCTAATTTTTGGATCACCAGGTCTTCCTTCCTAGTCTGTCTTAGTCCTGAAGCTTCACTGAAACCTGTGCAGCATCATAGGAACAAAGAAGCCTCCACTGACAGACGGATGGTTGGTGTCCACACAGGAGGTTGCTTTAGGGCTTATATTATACATTGTTATGTTATACTTCTCTTTCGCAGTCTACCTCAAGTGATGTTATGCCACTTCATGTATAGTTAAGAATCTTACAATAGTATTCCTCCAAATTCTTCCCTCCCAGTCTTTGTGCTGTTGTTGTCCAACGTTTTACATCTACCGACTCGATGGCAACCAGTTTGCACGAGTGTGTTTATAAAATACCACAATACATTGCTATAATTTTTCTTCTAAAATATTTAAAAATAAAAAATATTATGTATTTACTCATGCAATTACCATTCTGATGCTCTTCATTCCTTTATGCAGATGCATAATTCCATCTGGTGTTATCTTTCTGCCTCAAGGACTATCTTTAACATTTTTGTAGTGCAGATCTGCTGGTGATGAATTTTTTCAGATTTTGTATGTCTGAAAAATCTTAGTTTTGCCTTCACTTTTGAAAGTTGGTTTTTGCTGGGTATGGAATTCTAGCTTGACAGTTTTTTGTTCGTTTGTTTGTTTGTTTTAATGCTTTAAAATGTTGATCCACTGTCTTCTTACTTGCACTGTTTCTAGTGAGAAATCTGCTGTCATCCTTACATGTGCCCCTCTGGACATATCATTTTTTCTCTGTTGCCTTTGAGTTTTTTTCTTTATTACTGGTTTTGAGTAATTCAATCAAGATGTACTTTGATATGGTTTTCTTCAAACCCTTGCCATGCTTGAGATTTGTTGAGTGTCTTGGATCTGTGAGTTTATACTTTTCAACACATTTGGAAAAGCTTTCTTTTCTCCCTGTTTCATTTTGGATGGTTTCTATGGCTGTATCTTCAAGTTCACTAATGTTTTTCTTCTGTGGTGTTTAATCTGTTGCTAATCCCTTCCAGCATATCTTTCATCTCACACATTGTAGTTTTCACCCCTGGAAGTTCAATTTGTGTCTGTTTTACATCTTCTATGTCTGTAAACTTTCTAAATGTATAGAATATAGTTTTCATAACTGGTTCAATGTCCTTCTGTGTTAATTCTAACCTCTGTGTCAAGTCAGTTCAATTCATTGATTTTTCTCTTCATTATAGGCCATATTTTATTTGTATGCCTGATAATTTTTTATTGGATGCCACATATTGAGAAATTTACTTTGTTGGGTCCTGGATCTTTTTATATTCCTACAAATATCCTTGAGTTTTTTTCTGGAACACAGTTAAGTTACTTGAAAACAGTTTGATCCTTTCAGGTCTTTCATTTAAGATTTATTAGGTAAAACTATAATAGTCTTCAGTCTGGAGCTAATTATTTTCCACTGCTGAGGCAAGGATTGCCTAGGTACTCTACCCAATGTCCCATAAATTATGAGGTTTTCCAGTCTGGCTGGTGGCAACAAGCGCTATTCCTGGCTCTGCATGAGCACCAGTTACTCTTCCCTCTAAACCTTTTGGGAGTTTTTTTCCCTGGCTTCAACTAATTTCCTCACATGGAAGTACTGATCAGTTCTCTGCTGAGTACTCAAAAGGGACTCTCTGCAAATCTCTAGAGATCTCTGTGCAACTTTTTCCTCTCCAGGACTCTTCCAAATGCTCTAGCTGCTTTGGTCTCCCTGAATTCTCAGATCTATCTCCTCTATTCAGAGTTCTCCAGACTTCACCTATGTTCCCTTCTCTGCAGCATGGCCTAGAAACTCTCTTGAGCAGTAAGATGGGACAATTGTAGGACTTGCCTCATTTGTTTCCCATCTCTCAGGGATCATTGGCTTTCATGCTTGTCATTTAGTGACTTCAAAGCCTTTTGTTTCATTTTTTTTTTTAATATTATACGCTGTTTCGTGGAAGACAAATTCCAGTTCCTGTTATTCCATATCCAGAAGTAGAGATCTTGGCTTTTAGATTTAAAATCTAAGAAGAAACAGGAAGCAGTGAGTTTATGTTAATGGAGGAGGAGCAACTCAGAAAAGGAGGGTAAGAATGTCACTGAATTATACATGCAGAAATTGTTCGATTGGTGTATGTTTTCCTGTGTATATTCTCAACAACAACAATTTTTTTTTTTTAATCTAAAAAGAAATCTAGGCAGGCAAGGGAAATTGGGGTTGGAAATAGAGATTGGTTCAGCTATACTGGTTTTCTTCTTCTTTTTTTTTTTTTTTTTTTTTTTTTTTGCACTCAATCATACATTGTCTCATGAACTCAAAAGTTTACGTGCACTTGATAGCAAAATCACACCCTAAACTAAGAGAAAAGACAGGCTAATTCACAAAAATTGTTTGTGCTATGTACTATAGAATTTATTTTTCACTTTAGGGAGTCTTCCTTAGGCCAGCTGCAGAAAGCATGAAGCCCAGTTAAGGATGTTTACAGAGGAAATGCTGAAATAGGCTCTGGAGCCTGGAAATCATTGCTCTGTGGAGAAACAAAAGCTGCTAAGTTGCCTTTTGGGCCCATGAGGCAACATATGATTAGAGAACCCCAGAGAGTATCCTTCAAATCTCAAAGGGATTCATGAGCCAAGGCCTCTTCCCCCAGCCCACCTCTGCCATTGGCTAAATCACTTTCCCTCCTTACAATGTAATCATTGTTTACTCTTCACACCCCCCTCCCCCAGCTTCTTGTGTCCTAATTCTGTGAGAAAGTAGTATGGAGCTGCACTGGAAGGAGCATTGAATAGGGCAGATCTAGTTTTGAAGTTTGGCTCCATTAATATCCACTTGGAGCCCTGGTTGCACAGTGGTTAAGAGCTTGGCTTCTAAGCAAAAGTTTGGCAGTTCAAATCTACCAGCTGCTCCTTGGAAACCATATGGGGCAGTTGAGTGGCGCCAATGGTTAACACACTCAGTGAGTCACCCCATCCATATAGACCCTTCAGACCAAGGATTCCTTTGATGGTGCACTCATGTTTTTGTTTTTGGTTCTCTTCAGTATTTTTTCTCTCCTCTAGCCCCCTGGGTAACGTGAACCACAGCCCATGGGCCAGTAAAATCCATTAACCTGCACCAATTCTGATTCTTGGGCATGACATAGGAGCCTGTACCCATCCTGTCTGGATGAGGAAATGATACAGATGTAATTGGTTAAGCACTCACCTGCTAACCAAAAGGTTGGCACTTCTAGTCTACCCAAAGATACCTATGAAGAAAAGCCTGAAGATCTACTTCCAAAAAAAATCAACCTCTGAGAACACTGTGGAGCACAGTTCTACTCTGATGTATGTGGGACTGCCATGAGTCAGAATTGACTCAGCTGCAACTTGTTTGGTTTGAATCTTCATTTTACCCAAGAGTAGAGGCTCAGGAAGGGGAAGTGATTTATCCAAAGTCGTATAATGAAATAAGACTGTGGATCCAAAAATTTTGCCAGAAATCTCCAAAGACCATAATCTCTACATATTGGATGGAGGATGGCTGATAGTCTGTATGTAAGAGGTGTAATGGTTAAGGTTAGGTGTCAACTTGGCCAGGCCATGACTCTCAGTGTCTAGGCAGATATTACATAATCATTCTCCATTTGGTGATCTGATGTGAGCAGCCAACAAGTTAAAAGGTCTGTCAGTCAAAGTGCAATCAGTTGAAAGCCAATCAGTTTCCTTGTGGGGAGGGGGTGTTGCCTGCATCCAGTGTATATGGATATTCTGGCAAAGCTCTCTTTGGGTCCTGATTCTGATTCATCCTCCTCTGATCTCCAATTCTCAGGATGTGAGCCAGCAATCTGCTGCCTGACCTGCAGATGTTGGGATTTGCCAGCTCCCGTAACCCCATGAGCCAGCAGCTTTCTGCCTAATCTGCCACTTTTGGGTTCGTCAGCCTGTGCAACGATGTGAGTCAGGAGAAGCCTCCAGCCTGATGCCTGACCTATGGATTTGGGACTTGCTAGCCTTCACAACTGCATGAACCATTTCCTTGAGATAAATCTCTCTCTTTCTTTCTCTCTCTCTCTATCTGTATATATGTATATGTAAAAAAAAAAAATTTTTTTTTTGTAAGTATATGTATATATATGTCTCATTGGTTCTGTTCCCCTAGAGAATCTAGCCTAAGACAAGAGGTTACTATTGTATCAAACACAGGAAGAACCAGGGATAACTCTTCAAATCACATTCATTAATTTGGGGCTAAGATTCATTATGGTTATTAAAAAAAGAAAAAAAAACCATTTTTCTTTCTACTTAAGGACATGAAAAACAAATTCATAAATTGAAACAAAGCAGTCAGTATATCAACAGATGTCATTTTTTTTAAGCCAGATTCAACACGTTAATTAGAGAATACAAGACATAGTGGCAGAGCCAGAGGTCACCGAAATCCACTTGGGTAAATCACTGTGAAATATAACCAATCCCAAACGAATGGGGTTTCTGAATAAAAGCCAAAAGAAAAATCTCGCTTCGTATTTGCTGCAATATAATAAATGTCATGTTCATGCTCATATGTGCTAAATGAAACAAGGACACAAAATGATAAAAGTGGGAAGAAGACTAATGTTTTTTTAGTGCCATCTATGGGCCAACTCTGATAAAGTTTTATCATCCTTGTTTTAAATTTAAAGAGTCAGTGATATTTGTTAACTTGCCCAAGATCACATATATTAAGAGGCAGGGCTAGGTTTCACACCTAATTCTGTCTGATTGCAAAACCTGGGCCCTTTTCATGTTTCAAGTTTATTTATTCATTCATTTTGTAACAATTTATCAAAAACCTACCATAGGCAAGGCTTCTGTTATATGTGCACACACATATATACACACATGTACCCACACCCCGACACACATATACACATACGTATCCATATATATATATACATATATATATACATATAAGCACACACAAATACGCGGGCTCACATACACACATGTACACAATATACACACTTATATGTACACGTACGTACACACACCCACACACACGTGTGCACATAGTTTTTAAATAAATGTGAGTTAATTTACAATTTCCAATTATAACAAGTACTATAGGGTCACTATGAGTCAGAATTAACTCGATGGCAATGGGTTTGGTTTTTTGGTTTTATAGGAGTCCTGGTGGCACAGTGGTTGAGAGCACTCCGCTGCTAACTGAAAGGTCAGCAGTTTGAACCAACCAGCCATTCAGTGGAAGAAAGGTGTGGTAGTCTGCTTCCATAAAGATTAAACCAAACTTGCTGCCTACCCTCTAGCGACCCTATAGCACTTATAATTGCAAACTGTAAATAACTATAGGACGGAGTAGAACTGCCCCCATGGGTTTTCCAAGGCTGTAATCTTTACAAGGGCAGTCTACTACATCTTTCACCCGCAGAGCAGCTGATGAGTTTGAACCGTCAACCTTCCAGTTAGCAGCCTAGGGCTTTAACCTTTGTGCCACCAGGGTTTGGAAACCCTGTAGGGCAGCTCTACTCTGTCCTGTGCAGTCACTATGAGTTGGAGTCAACTAGATGGCAACAGATTTAGTAAGTACTATATAAGAAAGAAACCCACTGCCATCGAGTCGAAGGCAATGGGTTTTGTTATATAAGAAAGGGAAGCCCTGGTAGAATAGTGGTTAAGTGCTACAGTTGCTAACTAAAAAGGTCGGCAGTTCAAATCCCCCAGGTGCTCCTCAGATACTCTGTGGGGCAGTTCTACTCTATCCTGTAGGGTCTCTCTGAGTTATATAAGAAAGGGAGCCTTGGTGGCACAGTGGTTAAGAGCTCAGGCTGCAAACCAAAAGGTGGCAGTTTGAATCCACCAGCCACTCCTTGGAAACCTTATGGGGGCAGTCCTACTCTGTCCTATAGGGTCGCTATGAGTCAGAATCAACTTGATGGCAATTGATTTGGTTTGGCTTTGGTTTATGTAAGAAAGGAGGACCCCTGATAGTACAGTAGTTAAGCACTAGACTGCTATCTGAAAGATCGGCAGTTGGAACCCACCAACCGCTCCTAGGGAGAAAGATGTAGTAGTCTGCTTCCATAAAAATTATGGCCTTGGAAACCCTATGGGGGCAATTCTGTTCTGTCCTATAGGGTCGCTCTGAGTCAGACTCAGCAGCAATGTGTTGGTATGGAAGAAAGCCAACAAGAGGAACTGAGAGAGAATACAGAATGGGAATGATCTTTAAGGTAGATTGTATTGTTGTTCAAAATACTATGTGCAGCACCACCCTGGGAGAATACTGTACTTCCCCAGCTCATCAGTTTCAGGCTTGGCGTGGAATTTGAGGTGCCGCACCTTATGGGAACATTATACGTCTCCACCCAGTCGATATCAGGAGTGTCCAAGTGGCAATAAAATATGGCTGGAAGTGATGTGTATTGCTGCAGGCAGAAACCTAAAGAGGAATTGGTGGTTCACCATCTGTCCTCTCTGCCGTAAGTCCAGCAGTGTCCCAGGTAGAGGCTATCCATTAGCCTGTGTCCCAGAGTGAAGCTGTCATGGAACAGAGTGGCAGCTGACTCTTGATGGACATGTTGTAAGCCGCTGTGATCTTGGAGCCATTCGTTAGTGCACCATAATGCAGCCAATCCTGACAGATATACCTTCTTAACGCAGGGTGGTTAGCGAAGACCTCTTCAAAGAAGTGACGTTGAGCTGAGGCTTGAACGAAGAGGAGGTTCCAGCTAAGAGAAAAGCAGGGCAAGAGACCTTTCCAGACAGTGCAAAACAGCCAGTGCACCTGCCCCAAGGTGGGAAAGAGCTTATCATTTAAGGTAATGAGCCCCAGGGTGGCTGGAGCTGCTAGGAGTAGCAAGAGATGAAGCTGCAGCTGTGTCTGGGCCTGAGCATAAGTACCTTGAGAGTCACAGTGGAGTTTGGATTTTACTCCATGTGTGATAAGCCATTGAAGGATTCCAAGCAGTGGGATGAAGTGATCAGATTTAAGCATTTAAAAGATCTCCCTGACTTCTGTGTAGTGAGGCAAGAAAGGAAGTAGAAAGACTAACTGGGAGGCTAGTGAGGGTCCAGGCCAGAGACAGTTACTATGGATTGAATTGTGTCACTCCAAAATATATATTGAAATCCTAACCCCTCTACCTATAAATCAGAAACCCTAGTGGCTCAAAGGTTAAGAGTTATGGCTGCCAACCAAAAGATCTGCAGTTTGAATCCACCAGGCACCTCTTGGAAACTCTGTGGGGGCAGTTTTACTCTGTCCTGTAGGGTCATTATGAGTTGGAATTGACTTGATGGCAACGGGTTTTCAACGGAGTACCTATAAATTTGACCCTATTTGTAAATAGGGTTTTTTGTTACTTTAATGAGGTCTTACCAGCAGAGTGGGTCCTAAACCTAATCACTTCTGAGCTACACAAAGACCAGAATAAATAAGCATACACGAGGGGGAAGACAGATGCTATGTGAGGATGTCTATAAGCCAAGGAACCAAGGATCCAGCATCTCCTGGGGCGACAGACAAGTGAGAAATTAACACTGATTTGGAGTTTTAGCCTCTAAAACTGTGAGAATCAGGGATAAATCTCCAAATCATATTCATCAGTTTGGGGCTAGGATTCATAACGGTTATTCAAAAAAAAAAAAAAAAAACTTCATTTTTTAAAAAATAAAAGCATGAAAAACAAATTCATAATTTGAAACAAAGCAGTCAATATATCAACAGACGTCATTTTTTAAAAGCCAGATTCAGCACATTACCTACAGAATATAAGATATAGTGGCAGAACCAGAGGTGACTAAAATCCACTTGGGTTAAATCAGTGTGAAATATAACCCATCCCACTTGTGGCATTTCCGTTATGGCAGTACTAGGAGACTAAGAAAGCAATGTAGCCTTGTACTGGGGTGATAGTATTGGGAGTGGTTAATACAGATTAATTCAAAATTTGTTTTTGAAGGTGGAAATGACAGAATTTGCTATTGAATTAGACATAAATTAAAATGGAAGGGGAGGAATCAAAGAAGAAACCATTGAAATTGTATATCAAGCACTCTGTTCAATGCTTTCATGGATCGATACCTCTTTCATCTTCTCAAAAGCCCTATGTGTCAGTTGGGTCCCCTGGGAAGCAGACACTGACATGAAGTTAGGAATACAAGAGGTTTATTGGGGGTAGAAAGGGGAGGAAGCAGAATTGAACAGCGAAAGGCCTGTGATGCAGATTTGACAAAGTTTTGCTGATTCACCCAACAGGGTGTTCCGGAGCAAAGATTTCCAATCACAACAGTACCACTTTGGACAGAAATAGACAGGCCCTAGTATTCCCACTATGCTTGGTCACCGGCTGTGGGCCACCCAGAAAGTCCTCTGTTGGAAAGTAAAGGCTGTGAGCTAACTGAACTCTTTGCACTGAAACTACAAGTTCTTTCATGAAGGAGGACCCAAGGAGCACACCTCTAAAACCGGATTTTTTTGACATGTTTTACAAATTATGAAACTGAGGCTCTAAAATCCTACTTCAAAACTTTGCCTTGAACGAAAAAACATAGACTCTGGCTCTGATGCTTGAATGGTATAAACCCAAAAGCAAACCCATTGCCATCGAGTCAATTCCAACTCATAGCGACCCTATAGGACAGAGTAGAACTGCCCTATAGAGTTTCCAAGGAGTGCCTGGTGGAAGGAATCAAACTGCCAACCTTTTGGTTAGCAGCTGTAGCACTTAACTACTACGCCAACAGGGTTTCCTTGAATGGCATGGTCACTGCCAAATTTCAGGTTAGTACTTGTTGCAGATTCTGAAAGCTGGTTCACTCGGCACCAATTCCAATTCCAAGTCCCTCCTAATTTGCCTCTCTGTTCTGTCAGGGATGAAAAGTTAAAAACCATATTTCCCAGAATTCCCTGTAGCTAAGGTACAGGTGGGCAACCTGGTTTCAGCCTGTCTGATAAGAGGCCTAGATGAGGCAGCAAGCAATGGGGGGTGAGGCTGCCAGCGGGTGAGTAGATGATCTGGCAGGCTCTCCAAAGGAGACATTTGGTTCCCAGCACTACAGCTGCTGAGCAGCAGGTGGCAACAGCAAAAGTGTTTTTGCTAGAAGAGGCCTTGATATGACTGGCTATTTCTCCCTACTGTGTTCCTGACAATACGCTCCCAAGCCTGGTTCTCAAAACACCCAGGAGATTCTGCAAACTATCTAAAATCCTTTAGCAAATCCCTTTCTGTTTAAAGTAGGAGGAGGGGATTCTGCTGTATGCAACGAAGAACTCTGAGTGTTAAGGTACTGTATATAGTACACTGGGCAGTAACGACACATATGCACCATCAACAGAGAGACAGGCTTTAGACCCCAATATGCTCTCCAAGCTTGGCCACACTTCTGTGTGGCATTTTCCTCCAAGTGAATCAAATACAGTCTGCTCTTTGCAGCATGCAAAAAAAAATCAAAGCCATTGCCCTCACATCAATTACAACTGAAGGTCACCCAATGTAAAAATATCCAAAAAATCAAATATACACCTGAAAGGCAGTGTTTTGGTCATGAAGAGTCTAGATATTTTCAGGTCTGCTAGAAATTGCCTTGAAAGAGCCATAATTTATGACGGTGCAGTAGTTAAAGCTCTTGGCTGCCAACTGAAAGGTCAGTGGTTCAAATCCACCAGCTGCTCCACTGGAGAAAGATGTGGCAACCCGCTTCCATAAAGATCTAGAAACCCTACAGAACAGTTCTACTCTGTCCCATAGGGTCACTATGAGTCAGAATTGACTTGACAGCAGTGAGTTTGGTTTGGTTTCTATGTAAGTTAACCATCAGCATCTTTAAACAAAGAAAAGTAATAGTGCTGAAAATTTTGAGTGCCTTAGCTATAACACAGAAGATCTGTTCATGAGATTTTTTTATTCAAACCCATTAGAAAGCATCCCTTTTCAGTCTTTGATGTAAATCAAAGAACGTGTATGAGTTCCTCTTCCCTACACATCCACCAATAGCAAATCCAAAGCAGTTTTCCTCAAGTGGTTTCCCACACTATACAACAGCAAGAACCTCAAGGACTGGCTCGTGAGCAGAGCCCAGTCACATTCCAGACTCTTTGCCATGCAGGTGGGGATGTTGCAGAGAAGTGTGATAAAGTAACAGAGGGAAAGGAAGAAACTGGACCCAAGTCTTGGCATGCCACACACACACACACACACACGCACACAAAATCCCTGTTGCTGTCAAGTCAGTTCTGACTCATGGCAACCGCATATGTTACAGAGTAGATCTGCGCCGTAGGGTTTTCTTGGATGTAATCTTTATGGAAGCAGATCACCTTGTCTTTCTTCTGCAGCACTGCTGGGGGTGGGGTTCAAACTACCAACGTTTAGGTTAGTAGTCAAGTGCAAGCCATTTGCACCACCCGGGAACGCCAGCCCTGCAACATAAGGCTGACTAGCTCGGAGCAAACTCACCCCCTCCCAAAGCCTCTGTGTCCTCCTCTATAACTGTAACACTCCCCTCGTGGAGTCATTGTCAAGGTTGAATTGGAAAAAAAAAAAAGCCCATAGAGTTGCTGACAAAGCAGGAAGTTAAGACAAGGCGATCTAGAGAGGTCACTGGATTGAAAAAGAGACAAGGTTCAGAGGCCACTTCCACCCGGAGGAGCCTCTGGGCAGAACCACCCCCAGCCCACCAGTTAGACCACACATCTCCAAATCTATCATCAATACATCCCAGAAACAACAGTAAAATCCAAACAACCCCATTGCTATCAAGTCGATTCTGACTCATAGCCACCCTATAGGACACAGTAGTACCACCCCTGGGGTGTCTAAAGAGCAGCTGGTAGATTCGAACTGCCAACCCTCTGGTTAGCAGCTGTAGCTCTTAACCACTGCACCACCAGGGCTCCAGAAACAACAGTACCAGTACCCAAAGGCCTCCTGATCAAAAACTCCTTCCAGTGTGGCCTGTGTTTCAGCACTTCTTGCCTCCTAAACAAACCATGAGATGCTCATACAGTGGAATGCTACTCAACAGTAAAACGGAGTGAAGTATAGATACATGCCACAACATGAATGGACCTCATGGTCATGGTGCTGAGCAAAAGAAGCTGGACTGAGAAGATTTATGCCTTATGATTCCATTTATTTGAAACTCTAGAAAAGGCTGAACTAATTTATAGTTGCGGAAAGCAGATCAGTGATTGTCAAGGGGGTTAAGGATTGATTGCAAAGGGGCACAAGGGAAATTTTTTAGGGCAATGAAAATATTCTGTATCTTGATTATAGCTGTGGATACACAGGTGTGTATACATTGTCAAAACTGAATGAACTGTATACTTACTGTGACTATGCATTTTATTTATATAAATTACCCCTTGATGAAGCCTACTGAAAGATACTATTGGGATAATTAGAACTTTCTACATGAAAACTCCTTTTCTACTTGTACCTCTTCAAATACATGCCCTTGTCACCTTTTTGAAGATATAGTTCCTCTGCCAGCTAAACTTGAATTATAGTTTTCCTTATCACAGACTCAAATCCTGATGGCATAGTGGTTAAGAGCTATGGCTGCTAACCAAAAGGTCAGCAGTTCTAATCCACCAGAAACCCCATGGGACACTTCTACTTTGTCCTATAGGGTCACTATGAGTTGGAATTGACTTAACCTCAACGAGTTCTTTTTTTTTTTTTGGTATCACAAACTCAAGTGTTAAGCTTTTTCTGAAAAAATACATAGGCTCTGCCACTTACTATGTCTGTAACTTTAAGCACGATACTTCACCTCTGAATCTAGGTTTCCACACGTGCAATATGGAAACAGACTGTATGTGCTAGCTGGAGGGCTGACTTCGTTTACCCTCAGCTTCCCTGGGTCTTAGTCTGATCAACATTCTTACCAGAAACTGGCAAGTCAACTGGAAGTTTCCTTTGCAACCTCTGCCTTTAGGACAAGTCTGAGGCAATTTCTCTTGCTCTTCTCTTTGCCTGAAATGATCTCAGATTTCTCCTTGGCTTACTTCCTTCCTTCATCCAGGCCTCTTCTCAAATGTCACCTCTGCAGAGGATCAAGCCCTCCAGAACAGCCTGTCTAAAATAGCTTCCCCAACCCACCTGGCTCTACCCTCGTACCCAGCTCTCTCACTCCAACTCTCACTCCCTGAGATGCTGCGTGAATGGGTTTATTGTCCATCTCCCCCACGGGCACGTAAGCTCCTGGAAGGAAGGGACTCAGCCTCACTCACTGACACGAAGTCTAGCACCAGTACGGAGTAAATACTTGTTGGATAAATGCATGGATTGGATCTAAAGCCCAAGCAGGGCATCATATTCTTCTCAAAAGAATTAAGGAAAGGGAACACTGAGTGCTAAACCAGAGCAAAAAGAAGCATGATCTATTATTTCTTCCTTATTTCTGTGCTATTACATTAAGATTATTTTGAGCTGATTCTTTAAAACCCACCATGGAGTAAATCAGTTTTCTCAGAATAATCAACATTACCTTTAGCCTCTAGGACCTGTTTAAAAGATGTAATCGGCCTCCAAGTGATATTTAGCATTGCTTTATATTTAAACAAAGAGTCAATTCATGATGAATTTTTCAGATGTTTTGTATGTGAGATAAACATGAGGAAGAGCAATCACACCTAAATCCAACAACGTGGATGAATCTCAAAAACATGTTGAGTGAGAGAAGCCAGACACACACAAAAAGTGTGTACGGTATGATTGCATTTATATAAAGCTCTATAACTGATAAAAGTAGTTAGAAATTGGAGCCCTGGTGGCACAGTGGTTAAGAGCTCAGCTCCTAACCAAAAGTTCAGCTATTCAAATTAGAAATCAGTGATAGAAGCCATAGAAAGCAGGCGATGTGATCAGGATAGTATTGCATCTGGAATGGGGGGAGTGTTGTCTGATAAAGAGCTTGAGGGAACTTTCTGGGGTGATCCATTTCCCTATCATATGTGCCTAAGTGGGAGGCAGAGATCATTGGCCTCGCCACAGTGATGCCACTGGCATGTGAGCTCATCTTAGTCAATATAGTGGAAAACTCATTTCAGTGGTGACTACTCAACCAGTTCCAGTAGCAGGAGTGACTCTGGTGCAAGTTGCAGTGTCTGATACTCACTAGCGGAGGCCACAGGCCCTTACCACAGTGGTTCTGTGGTGTGATTGGAGCCTTGAAGGTAAGTGTGGCAGGCTTCAAGGATTAGAGAATGCAGAGGGGGATAAGGCAGAAAGTCCCTGCACTTGTGGTGGAACTTTCTAACTGAAGAGACAGAGGAGAAACTAGTAAACAAATAAGTAAATAAGGTCATTATGGCTAGAAGGCAGTGGTGGTTCAGTGGTAGAATTCTCATCTTCCATGCAAGACAGTTGGGTTCAATTCCCAGCCAATATACTTCATGCACAGCCACCAGCCATCTGTCAGTGGAGGTTTGCATGTTGTTATGATGCTGAACAGGTTTCAGCAGAGCTTCCAGACTAAGACAAACTAGGAAGAAAGGCATGGTGATCCACTTTCAAACATCAACCAATGAAAACCCTATGGCTCAAAACCCTAATTCAAAACTGATCATGGGGATGGTGCAGGACCAGGCAGTGTTTCATTCCACTGTGCATGGGGTCTTCAGGAGTCAGGGGTCAATTCCATGGCAGCTAACAACAATTAGGGATACCAAAAACCAAACTCATTGTCGTTGAGTCAGTTCCTACTTATAGCAATCCTATAGGACGAAATAGAACTTCCCCATAAGGTTTCCAAGGAATTGCCAGTGGACTTGAACTGCCGACCTTTTGGTTAGCAACCAAGCTCTTAAAGTGCAGTAAAAGAAATAAAACAGAGTAATGAGCTCAAGTATGAGTGAAAAGGGCTACTCTAGGCAGGTGAACAAAGAAGACTTCTCTGAGGAGGTGACATTTGACCTGAGATCTGAATATTAACACATAAGGGAAGAGCATTCCAGGCAGAAGAAACAGCATATGCAAAGGCCCTGAGGAGAAGAATAAGTTGGCCTGTTCAGAAGTCAAAAGTTTGGCAATATTAAAATGAAAAAAGGGGGAATAGCATATCATGAAATTGGAGAAATAGGCCTCAGGGAAGAGCTCATATTTTATTGATGTAAAACTGAAAGCCACTGGAGGTGTTTAAGCAGGGGACAACATGAACTAATTCACATTTTCAGAATACTGGGGAACGGAGTGTAGGAGGCCAGTGTGGAAGTGGAGACGTAAAATCAGGAGAAGAGTAGTTACCTGTGTTAGGCTGAGTTCTCTGGAGAAGCAAACCAGCAAAGTGTAAATAGGTAGAGAGAAAGAAGAGACTGATCTCAAGGAAATGGTTCATGTAGGTACAGAGGCTGGCAAGTCCCAGGTTTATGGGTCATGCGTCAAGCTACAGTTTTCTCCTGACTCACGTAGCTTCACAGCCTAATGAACACAAAATTGGCAGGTCAGATGTCATGACACTGGCTCACAGGCTACAGAGTTTGACAAATGCAAGATCAGCAGGTCAGACAGTAGGCTGCTGGCTCACAGCCTGCAGAGCCTGATGAATCCCGAGATCATCAGTCTCAGGTCCCAAGAACAGGTCAGATGATGATGAGCTGGATGCAGGATCCAGAGCAAGCAAGTGAGCTTTGCCAGATATCCATATATTTACTGGATGTAGGCCACATCCCCAAGGAAATTCCCCTCACAACTGATTGGCTGATCATATCAGATCACATCATGGAGGAGGACTACATCATTACATAACTGCCAAATCATATCATTACACAACAGCCAAACTACATGATTACATAACTGCCAAACCACTGGGAATCATAGCCCAGCCAAGTTGACACACAACCTTAACCATCAAAGTCCACCCCTTGTCAACTTGGCATCTTTACATACTTACTTAAACCATACACTGTCTCTAAATAAAGAAAATTACAGTCATACTTGTACCTAACACAATACAATTAACATGCATACAACTGAAATAGCACTAGCCCTATTTACATATTTTGTAACTGAAGAAAACAAAAATATTTGATACACACATACAAGGGAGAAATACCCCTAATGATTACAGTCCTCATTCCTGCAACTGTTCATGTGGTCATAGCTGGCATTTAGAACTACCTTCTTCCACCACCCATTCCATATTTCCTTTACCCTCAGAAAGCACTTCAACTGGTCGTGGTTATTTGCCTGGTGGGATGATCCAAACCTTCATTTCTGAAGGATCTGGGCCATTAGTTGTCGTGTCACAACTGGGTTGCTATAGTTTTCCATCGACTTTAATCACAGGGCATGGTAGTACTACAAGACATCTTAAAGGATTTCCTATATTTCAGACACACTTGTTTTTACCTCCATTATGCATCATCAGTCTAATTTCCTTTGGTAGTCAGGGTCAATCACACAAGTTAATATGGTAACACCTTTCTTTGCCTGTTGATCCAGGGTCATGAGAAGCCCAAAGTGGCCAGATGGCATTCTCGACCTTGGAGCCAGTTCCGACTCATAGCAGCCCCACACATGACAGAACAAAACACTGCCAGGCACTGCGCCATCTTCACAATTGTTGCTACGTTGAGCCCATTGTTGCAGCCACTGTGTCAATCCATATGGTTGAGGGCCTTCCTCTTTTTTGCTAACCCTCTACCAAGTATGATATCCTTCTGCAATGACTAGTCCCTCCTGATAACATGTCCAAAGTATGTGAGATGAAGTCTTACCATTCTCACTTCTAATGAGCATTCTGGCTGTACTTTTTCCAAGACAGGTTTGTTCTTTGGCAGTTCCTGGTATATTCAGTGTTCTTCGCCAACACCATAATTCAAAGGCATCAACTCTTCTTCAGTGCCCCTTTTTCATTGTTCAGCTTTCACATGTGTATGAGGTGATTGAAAACATCATGGCTTGGGTCAGGTCCAGCTTAGTCCTTAAAGTGACATCTTTGCTTTTTAACACTTTAAAGAGGTCTTTTGAGCAGATTTATCCAATGCAATGTGTCTTTTGATTCCTTGACTGCTCCTTCCATGGGCGTTGATTATGGATCCAAGCAGTGAAATACTTGACAACATCAATCTTTTCTCCATTTATCATGATGTTGCTTATTGGTCCAGTTTTGAGGATTTTTGTTTTCTTTATGTTGAAGTATAATCCATGCTGAAGGCTGTAGTCTTTGATCTCCATCAGTAAGTGCTTCAAGTTCTCTCCAATTTCAGCAAGCAAGATTGTGCCATCTGCATATCATAGCTTTTTAATGGGCCTTCCTCCAATCCTGATTCTCCATTCTTCTTCGTATAGTTCAGCTCCTTGGGTTATTTGCTCAGCATACAGACTGAGTAAGTATTGTGAAAGGATACAACCCTGACACACACCTTTCCTGACATTAAGCCATGCAGTATCTCCTTGTTATGTTCAAACAACTGCCTCTTGGTCTAAGTACAGGTTCCCCATGAGCACAATTAAGTGCTCTGGAATTTCCATTCTTCTCAACATTATGTGTAATTTGTTATGATCCACACGGTCAAATGCCTTTGCATAGTCAGTAAAACACAGGTAAACATCTTTCTGGTATTCTTTGCTTTCAGCCATAATCCATTTGACATCAGCAATGATAGTCTTTGTTCCCTGTCCTCTTCTGAACGTGGCTTGAATTTCTGGAAGTTCCCTGCAATATACTGCTGCAACCACTTTTAGATGATTTTCAGCAAAATTTTACTTGTTTTTGTGATATTAATGATACTGTTCAAAAATTCTGCATTCTGTTGGGCCACCTTTTTTTGGAGTGGGTACAAATATGGATCTCTTCCAGGTGGTTGGCCAGGTAGCTGTCTTCCAAATTTCTTGGCATAGGCAAGTGAGTACTTCCAGCACTGCATCAGTTTCTTGAAACCTCTCAATTGGCATTCCATCAATTCCTGTAGCCTTGTTTTTTGCCAATGCCTCCAGTGCAGCTGGGACTTCTTACTTCAGTACCATCAGTTTGTTTTTTTTTTTTAATAATTTTTATTGTGCTTTAAGTGAAAGTTTACAAATCAAGTCAGTCTCTCACACAAAAACCCATATACACCTTGATACACACTCCCAATTACTCTCCCCCTAATGAGACAGCCTGCTTTCTCCCTCCACTCTCTCTTTTCATGCCCTTTTTGCCAGCTTCTAACCCCCTCCACCCTCTCATCTCCAGGCAGGAGATGCCAACATAGTCTCAAGTGTCCACCTGATCCAAGAAGCTCACTCCTCACCAGCACCCCTCTCCAACCCATTGTCCAGTCCAATCCATGTCTGAAGAGTTGGCTTCAGGAATGGTTCCTGTCCTGGGCCAACAGGAGGTCTGGGGGCATGACTGCTGGGGTCCTTCCAGTCTCAGTCAGACCATTAAATCTGGTCTTATGAGAGTTTGGGGTCTGCGTCCCACCGCTCTCCTGCTCCCTCAGGGGTTCTCTGTTGTGTTCCCTGTCAGGGCAGTCATCAGTTGTAGCCGGGCAGCATCTAGTTCTTCTGGTCTCAGGATGATGTAGTCGCTGGTTCATGTGGCCTTTTCTGTCTCTTGGGCTCGTAATCACCTTGCGTCCTTGGTGTTCTTCATTCTCCTTTGATCCAGGTGGGTTGAGACCAATTGATGCATCTTAGATGGCTGCTTGCTAGCGTTTAAGACTCCAGACACAACTCTTCAAAGTGGGATGCAGAATGTTTTCTTAACAGATTTTATTATGCCCGTTGACTTAGATGTCCCCTGAAACCATGGTCCCCAGACCTCTGCCCCTGCTACGCTGGCCTTCGAAGCATTCAATTTATTCAGGAAACTTCTTTGTTTTTGGTTTAGTCCAATTGTGCTGACCTCCCCTGTACTGTGTGCTGTCTATCCCTTCACCTAAAGTAGTTCTTACCTACTATCTAATTAGTGAATGCCCCCTCCCACCTCCCCTCCCTCCCCCCTCTTGTAACCACAAAAGAATGTTTTCTTCTCAGTTTAAACTATTTCTCAAGTTCTTATAATAGTGGTCTTATGCAATATTTGTCCTTTTGCAACTGACTAATTTCACTCAGCATAATGCCTTCCAGGTTCCTCCATGTTATGAAATGTTTCTCAGATTCCTCACGGTTCTTTATCGATGCGCAGCATTCCATTGTGTGAATATGCCTTAATTTATTTATCCATTCATCCGTTGATGGGCACCTCAATTGCTTCTGTGTTTTTGCTATTGTAAACAGTGCTACAGTAAACATGGGTGTGCATATATCTGTTCGTATAAAGGCTCTTATTTCTCTAGGATATATTCCAAGGAGTGGGATTGCTGGATGGTATGGTAGTTCTATTTCTGGCTTTTTAAGGAAGCACCAAATCGATTTCCAAAGTGGTTGTACCATTTGACATTCCCACCAGCAGTGTAGAAGTGTTCCAATCTCTCCACAGCCTCTCCAACATTTATTATTTTGTGTTTTTTGGATTAATGCCAGCCTTGTTGGAGTGAGATAATCTCATCTTAGTTTTGATCTGCGTTTCTCTAATGGCTAATGATCATGAACATTTCCTCATGTATCTGTTAGCTACCTGAATGTCTTCTTAGTGAAGTATCTATTCATATCTTTTGCCCGTTTTTTACTTGGGTTATTTGCCTTTTTGCAGTTGAGTTTTTGTGGTACCATGTAGATTTTAGAGATCAGGAGCTAATCAGAAATGTCATAGCTAAAAGCTTTTTCCCAGTCTGTAGGTAGTCTTTTTACTCTTTTGGTGAAGTGTTTGGATGAGCATAAGTGTTTGATTTTTAGGAGCTCCCAGTTATTTAGTTTTTCTTCTACATTCTTTATAATGTTTTCTATACTGTTTATGCCATATATTAGGGCTCCTAACATTGTCTGTATTTTTTCTTCCATGATCTTTATCATTTTAGTTTTTATATTTCAGTCTTTGATCCATTTTGAGTTCGTTTTTGTGCATGGAGTGAGGTATGGGTCTTGTTTAATTTTTTTGTCGATGGATATCCAGTTATGCCAGCACCATTTGTTAAAAAGACTATCTTTTCCCCATTTAACTGTTTTGGGGCCTTTGTCAAATATCAGCTGCTCATATGTGGATGGATTTATGTCTGGATTCTCAATTCTGTTCCATTGGTCCATGTATCTGTTGTTGTGCCAATACCAGGCTGTTTTGACTACTGTGGAGGTATAATAGGCTCTAAAATCAGGTAAAGTAAGGCCTCCTACTTTGTTCTTCTTTTTCAGTAATGCCTTATTTATCCGCGGCCTCTTTCCCTTCCATATGAAATTGGTGATTTGTTTTTCCATCTCATTTAAGAATGTCGTTGGAATTTGGATCGGAATTGCGTTAAACGTATAGATCGCTTTTGGTAGAACAGACATTTTTATAATGTTAAGTCTTCCTATCCATGAGCAAGGTATGTTCTTCCACTTATGTAAGTCTCTTTTGGTTTCTTGCTGAAGTGTACTGTAGTTTTCCTTGTCTAAGTCTTTTACATCTCTGGTAAGATTTATTCCTAAGTATTTTATCTTCTTGGGGGCTACTGTAAATGGCATTGATTTGGTGATTTCCTCTTCGATGTTCTTTTTGTTGGTGTAAAGGAATCCAACTGATTTTTGTACATTTATCTTGTATCCCAATACTCTGCTGAACTCTTCTATTAGTTTCAGTAGTTTTCTGGAGGATTCATTAGGGTTTTCTGTGTATAAGATCATACCCAGTACCCAGTGCCATCAAGTCGATTCCGACTCCTAGCGAACCTATAGGACAGAGTAGAGCTGCCCCATAGAGTTTACAAGGAGCACAGTCAACTGCAAATAGAAATACTTTTACTTCTTGCTTGCCAATCTGCATGCCCTTTATTTCTTTACCTAGCCTAATTGCTCTGGCCAGGACTTCCAGCACAATGTTGAATAAGAGTGGTGATAAAGGGCATCCTTGTCTGGTTCCCGATCTCAGTGGGAATGTTTTCAGGCTCTTTCCATTTAGGGTGATGTTGGCTGTTGGCTTTGTATAAATGCCCTTTATTATGTTGAGAGATTTTTCTTCTATTCCTATTTTGCTGAGAGTTTTTATCATGAATGAGTGTTGAACTTTGTCAAATGCCTTTTCTGCATCAATTGATAAAATCGTGTGATTCTTGTCTTTTGTTTTATTTATGTGGTGGATTACATTAATTGTTTTTCTAATGTTGAATCATCCCTGCATACCTGGTATGAATCCCGCTTGGTCATGGTGAATTATTTTTCTGATATGTTGTTGAATTCTATTGGCTAGAATTTTGTTGAGGATTTTTGCATCTACATTCATGAGGGATATAGGTCTACAATTTTCTTTTCTTGTGGTGTTTGGTACCTGGTTTGGGTATCCGGGATATGGTGGCTTCACAGAATGAATTTGGTAGTATTCCATCCTTTTCTATGCTCTGAAACACCTTTAGTAGTAGTGGTGTTAACTCTTCTCTGAAAGTTTAATAGAGCTCTGCAGTGAAGCCGTCGGGACCAGGGCTTTTTTTTTGTTGGGAGTTTTTTGATTACCCTTTCAATCTCTTCTTTTGTTATGGGTCTATTTAGTTGTTCTACCTCTGTTTGTATTAGTTTAGGTAGGTAGTGTATTTCTAGGAATTCATCCATTTCTTCTAGGTTTTCAAATTTGTTTAAGTATAGTTTTTCATAGTAATCTGATATGATTCTTTTAATTTCAGTTGGGTCTGTTGTAATATCGCCTGTCTCATTTCTTATTCAGGTTATTTGCTTCCTCTCCTGTTTTTCTGTTGTCAGTTTGGCCAATGGTTTATCAATTTTGTTGAGTTTTTCAAAAAACCAGCTTTTGGTCTTGTTAATTCTTTCAATTGTTTTTCTGTTTTCTATTTCATTTAGTTCAGCTCTAGTTTTTATTATTTGTTTTCTTCTGGCACCTGTGGGTTTCTTTCATTGGTCTCTTTCTGTTTGTTCAAGTTGTAGGGATAGTTCTTTGATTTTGGCCCTTTCTTCTTTTTGGATGTGTGCATTTATTGATATAAATTGGCCTCTGAGCACTGCTTTTGCTGTGTACCAAAGGTTCTGATAGGAAGTGTTTTCATTCTCATTGGATTCTCTGAATTTCTTTATTCCATCCTTAATGTCTTCTATAATCCAGTCTTTTTTGAGCAGGTTATTGTTCAGTTTCCAAGTGTTTGATTTCCTTTCCCTGCTTTTCTTGTTATTGATTTCCACTTTTATGGCCTTAGGTCAGAGAACATGCTTTGTAATATTTCAATGTTTTGGATTCTGCTAAGGCTTGCTTTATGACCTAATATGTGGTCTATTCTAGAGAATGTTCCATGTGCACTAGAAAAGAAAGTATAGTTGGTTGCTGTTGGGTGGAGTGTTCTGTATATGTCTACGAGGTCAAGTTGGTTGATTGTGGCATTTAGATCTTCCATGTCTTTATTGAGCTTTTTTCTGGATGTCCCGTCCTTCACCGAAAGTTGTGTGTTGAAACCTACTACTATTATTGTGGAGCTGTCTATCTCACTTTTCAATGCTGATAGAGTTTTCTTTTATGTATCTTGCAGCCCTGTCATTGGGTGCATAAATATTTAATATGGTTATATCTTCTTGGTGTATTGTCCCTTTAATCATTATATAGTGTCCTTCCTTATCCTTTATGATGGATTTAACTTTAAAGTCTAATTTGCCAGAAATTAGTATTGCTACTCCTGCTCTTTTTTGATTGCTGTTTGCCAGATATATTTTTTTCCATCCTTTGAGTTTTAGTTTGTTTGTGTCTCTAAGTCTAAGGCGTGTCTCTTGTAGGCAGCGTATAGACGGATCTTGTTTTTTAATCCATTCTGCCACTCTCTGTCTCTTTATTGGTGCATTTAGTCCATTCACATTCAGGGTAATTATAGATAGGTAGGAATTTAGTGCTATCATTTTGATGTCTTTTTTTGTGTGTTGACAGCTTCTTTTTCCCACTTGATTTTATGTGCCGAGTAGATTTTCTTTACACAGTATCCTTTCCTCATATTTGTTGTTGTTGATTTTGTTTCTGCTGAGTCTGTATTTTTCCCTTGTATTTTATTTTGATGAGTAGGATAGTTTGTCTCCTTTGTGGTTACCTTATTATTTATCCTTATTTTTCTAAATTTATAACTAACTTTTATTTCTTTGTATCGCCGTATCTTCCCCTCCATAAGGAAGGTGTATGATTACATTTCTTAGTCCCTGTTTATTATTTTAATGTTGTCTTCTTTTATAAATAACATTGCCGTTACCCTGTGTAGAGCTTTTTTTTTTTTTTAATCTTGCTTTGGTTGTTGTTTTTTTTTTTTATTTCCCTGTCTGGGTTGACTTCTGGTTGCTCTGCCCAGTGTTCTAGTCTTGGGTCGATGCTGATATTACTGATTTTCTAACCAAAGAACTCCCTTTAGTATTTCTTGTAGTTTTCGTTTGGTTTTTATGAATTCCCTCAACTTGTGTTTATCTGGAAATGTCTTAATTTCACCTTCATATTTAAGAGACAGTTTTACTGGATATGTGATTCTTGGCAGGCAATTTTTTCCTTCAATTTTTTTAAATATGTCATCCTATTGCCTTCTTGCCTACATGGTTTCTGCCAAGTAGTCCGAGCTTATTCTTATTGGCTCTCACTTGCAGGTGACTTTTCTTTTATCCCTCGCTGCTCTTATAATTGTCTCCTTATCTTTGGTTTTGGTAAGCTTGATTATAATATGTCTTGGTGACTTTCTTTTAAGATTTACCTTATGTGGAGTTCGATGAGCATCTTGGATAGATATCTTCTCATCTTTCACAATATCAGGGAAGTTTTCTGCCAACAAATCCTCAACAATTTTCTCTGTATTTTCTGTTATCCCTCCCTGTTCTGGTACTCCTATCACTCATAGGTTGTTTCTCTTGATACAGTCCCACATGATTCTTAAGGTTTCTTCATTTTTTAAAATTCTTTTATCTGATTTTTCTTCAAATATATTAGTGCTGAGTGATTTATCTTTGAGTTCAGAAATTCTAGCTTCTACTTGCTCAATTCTGCTCCTCTGACCTTCTATTGAGTTACCTAATTCTGTAATTTTAGTGTTAATCTTCTGAATTTCTGATTGCTGTCTGTCTCTGGATTTTCCCAGCTTATTAAACTTTCATTATGTTCCTGAATAATCTTTCTGAGTTCTTCAGTTGCTTTATCTGTGTGTTCCTTGGCTTGTTCTGCATATTGCCTCATTTCCTTCCTCATGTCTTGAAGGGTTCTGTATATTAAACTTTTGTATTCTGCATCTGGTAATTCTAGGAATGCACTTTCATCTAAAAGATCCCTGAATTCTTTGTTTTGAAAGCCTGTTGTGGTGATCATGGCCTATTTCTTTATGTAACTTGATATTGACTGTTGTCTCCAAGCCATCTATAAGTTATTGTATTAGTTTATGCTTGCTTACTGTGTCGTAGCTGCTTGCTTTGTTTTGTTTTGGTATACCCCTATGGGTTGCTTGAGTGAGCTAGCTTGATTATTTTCGCCTTTCGAGCTGTGGTGTCCTGTCCCCAGCTGGCTAGAGCTGTTATCAGATATATCAGTTTAGGAGTCCATTCAGTTTTCTTGTATG